>NC_083603.1:64793155-65131071 GCF_029168945.1 Cannabis sativa | reverse complement strand
AAACTTTTAAAAGTAATATTTCAAAATACACATTTTTCAGGTCGCACAGCGACTATCAAAATACAATTCCCAGATGTCCTGAGACCGAACACTCCAGGTCGGGCTGCTTTGACATGTACAATCCCATCCGAGCTCAGGTTCACTCCAGTTCAGTTATCGCCTTTCCTTTACCTACACATGAAAGTAGAACTGTGAGTCAACAGACTCAGTAAGAAAAGCATATAACATATCATATAACTTTCGACTTGTAATTAGGCACCCATCACTACTACAAAATAAACTTCTAGCAACACTTTTTTTTAACTAAAAAAAATTAAAAGGCAACACTTATAAAAGTGTTGTCTCCTAGACTGTTGCTAAAAATCTAGTATATAAGACAACACTTATATAAGTGTTGCCTTATGATAATATTTAATGCTTTAAAAATAAAAAATTGTAACACTAACTTTAAAAGTGTTGCTAAATCTTTTTCTATTATATAATATTTGGCAACACTTTTATTAAGAATGTTACAATACTTCATTTTTTAAAACTTATTTATAACAACATTTTTATTTTAAGTGTTGCTTTATCAATTTTTCTAATTAGACAACTAGCAACACTTATATGACTAGTGTTGTTATATGAGTATATATATATATATATATATATTTATATATGAGTATATTCTTATTATCAATAAATACCATAATAATAATTAACCAAATGTCACAAAGCCATAAGAAAGAAAAAAAAAACGTAACCTACACTAATTTAAAGTTTACAAATTCAAGAGTTATTAGTACAAATAACAATTACAAATCTATTTAAAGAAAATTAATTATAAAAATATAGTTCAAAATATGCATATATAAATTTTAAACTTTAACTCTCTAAATTTTAAAATTATTCAAATGTGTTGCCCACTCACGTCAAACCACATTTAGTTGATCCTTTGAGTAAAAATCCTGATTATTACACTATATAAAAAAAAAACTATAAGTATTAAGAGATTTAATATATTATAAATACATGAGATTTCACATACTTATACTTAGAATCATAAAATTTTTAATCTCTTAAATAAAATAAAAAATATACCTTTGATTTTATATAACTACTTTGTTGAGGTTCAAACACAAGATCTCTCATCATGGCGCAAACGTAAAAGCCACATGTTTTGAATCTTGTTGTTGAGGACACTACATAAATATCAAATAATAAATAGAAATCGTTAGATATTGTTAAGTTAATAATAAACTTAAATAAAAAAATAAAGTATGCAAATTTTACCTTGACATTATACCATTGTAATGAATCTTGTTTCATTCTTTTGCCCTTTGCTAAGTTATGCAACTGAAATGCACTATATCAAATAATAAAAGTTAAATGAATATTTATTTAATTATTATGATGATAAATTCAAAATTTATAATTTATATACTTACATTCCTACAACATTCTTACAATCTTGAGGAATGTAGCCTCCAAGGGGATCAAAAAAGTATACTATCTCTTTAGATACGTCAATCAACAAGAACATCCAATGTCTCCCAAGTATAAAACATTTAGTTTATAAAAAAATAAAATAAAATTATATAGTTACATTAATTGATATATATATATATATAAGTTTAGAATATATTTCCTTACCCATCATTAAAGGCTGTCATGAGTAGTTGTCCTGGTATAATTTCTCCAAGTCTTTTTGCAAGATCTCTAGCTCTATCATCAGGTGTTCTCCCTAGTATTGCAGCTAAAAGTTGAGGCTCAAAAAATGTAAATAAATGCATTCTTTCATTCTCTACAAGTATTGTATACAAAAACCTACATGTACATGATTTACAATTATCACAAGGCTTTTAAAAATATAAAATAAGAAAGAAAATAGTTATTATATTGTAAAGTACGTACCTCATATATAGTGATATGCAAGCAGCTGTGATTTTTTCAAAATATACCATAAACTGAACATCTTCTTTAATCACTGCTATGCTATGCTCTTTAATACCAAATATGTGTTCGTTCACAGGCACACTAATCATAAATGATTCAGATTTTTTCATAATATCATTCCACATAGCTTTCAGATTTGAGGGAACATCATCTATGAATGTTACTTTTTGTGAATTTTGCGGTGGCCTTGCACTAGAGCTTGAAGAAGCTAAACTAGTCTCTTGTTGTGGCTGTGATTGTGTTTTGGGTAGAATTGGCTGGGGTTGTTTTGTATTGGTTCTTTTTCTCTTTGGTGTATATTTTTTAATTTTCTCACCCTCTAAAAGAACAAGATGTTTTGGCCATGCCACATAAGATTTAAAGACATGTTTAACTAAGTAAATCTCATCAGGATCAATTGCATTAGGTATTAAAGCATCAGGAATCAAGAGTTCATTAACTTCTATTCGATAATCATTTTCTTCTAACGGTTTATTATGAACTTCAGCAGCTTGTCTAATAATACCTTTGGCAACCTTACGATGTATGGAATCCAAAAGAACACATCTTGTTGCCTGTATTGAAATTGTGACAAATATAAATATATATGTAAGAAAAGATTTAATTAAATAAAATTTATCAAATCATAGAGAGTTATTACCTGTTTATCAATGAGATTTTCCAAATCTAACCGACTACATGTACCTTCATTTGGTGTCACAATAACATCAATGAATGATGCATCTTGTACCAAATTGGGATAATTACTTTCATCCTGTAGAAAATTGGGATAATCATTTTTATCTTCTACACTGTGTTCCACATTTTCTTCTTGTACGTGATCATTGGCTATGTCTTCATCTTCCCTTTCTTGTACTATGTTTGGAGAAAAATGAGCTTCAATATCAGTGGAGAAACCTTGATGACCATGTGACTTCTCTTCAAGAGCCTTCATCACTGCCTTAAAATTGTTTTCAATGTCATTTGTGCGCTTCTTCAAACTTTCAATTTCTGTTTCATATTTTCTCCGTGTCTCATTTTCATAAATAATTTGTCTCTCATGAAGTGATCTTACACCACCTTTTGACTTTGGAAAACAATCTTTAAATCCAACATTATGTCCTCTAGCTCATACACGTCCATAGGATTCAGGAGTCCCTAAAGCTTGACTAAGTATATTATTTGTACCGATTTCAATAACCTCCCCTTATTTTCGCTTTTCAAATAAGGAGTCCTGCAATAATAAAATTAGAATATGAATTATATATTAACAATCATGTGTAATATTTCTTCAAGCAAGATAAATATTAAAAACTTACTATTGTGTCAGCTATTTCTTTATCAGACTCTTTCGCATACTCTCCTTTTTTATCCTTGCGAGCTTCGTTCCATAATACAGCTCTTTCTATTTCTTCCTCAGTGTCAAGTTGTTGTTGCTATTTACATCTTAATAATGTTAGCACTATTCGTCTATTAAAAAGTTTAGCATAATAGTTAATCAAAAAAATTAGTATAGTATAATTCTTGGTGAACTCACAAGCTCATATTCTAAATTAGGGTAACCTTTACGCCCAAGGCGATGAGGATTCTCATTTGCAGCACGTCTAGCTTGTTGTAACCTTCTAAGCTCCTGAAAAAAATAGTAAACATGTTAGTTGTTTCCTTCTTCAAAAAATCTGTATGTATTTGCATCATAAAATCTGTATTGTGTACACTCTTCTCACCTGAAATTCTGCTGTAGTTCGAGTCGCCACAAAATTGTGCCAAACTGGTTGAGTAATGCCAGGATATATGGCAGGTGGAAACATTAATGTGTGAGGATTCTTTGCCCTATAAGCAGGATCTTCCATGTACTTCATTATGAAGTTATTAGTCAACCTAGACTTAAACCCTCGCCACTTGTTACCAATATTTGATAATGTTTGGTGTCGCACACAATCATCTAAGTCAAAAGTAGTCTTCCAAAAGCAAAATATTGAAGTAGATATTATTTGAACAATCAAAAAACAATGAAGGAGCTCTTATATATATATAAAACTAATATATATATATATACATAGGAATAATGCTTACTTTCATTTCTTTCCATATCATGTCCAACTTAACTTCATCTGCATTGTGCCAATTTGGAAGATCAATAGGAACCCATCCATTACATGCTAAGGCTCCTGAATAAGTACAGTAGCGTATTGCTCCTTTCCCAATAGGTTGTGATCTTCTATTGTATGTCACCTTTTGTTGAATTCCTTTGGATTTCATTTTCAATGTATATTTTCCTTGGGTAGTTCCTCGTTTTTTCTTTGGTTTCTTTGATTTTGGATCATGATTGAGTGCTTGCTCAAAACTATCCTCTTGATTAGACATCTAAACTTGAAATTCACAAAATGAATTCTTTATTGATTTTTACAAAATATTAAAATAAATATATGTATATGTATGTTGAACACTAAAATAAAGATATATACATGCTTCTTTTTAAAATAAAAAGAAAGGAGGCCACTTGTCTTAGACTGGCCCCCCACCCGTTATATATAGAAAACCCTCGCTTATGGCGGAGGAAAACCGTGGTTACAAGCAATTTAACATAAAATAAACTAAAACTAGCAGCAACTAAAATAAAACAAACAAAAATACTAAAATCAAACCTACACTAATGATTTCAAAATTCTATATAAATTTAAGAATGAAAAATTCTCAAAATATTTAGTCTTAAAAATCCATGTTGAGGTTAAGTTCACAAATAGCAATCATCATCGCAGTTTGAGATTAAACCTGAAATTATTTTGTCAACCCATACTCCATCAACATCTTGACGTGCATATGAACCTGTTGTTGCTTCTGCATCATCAAAACTCACGATATTTGGTAGTTCTTCTGTAAAATTATTTAGTTCATCTAAACACTGATCATCACTTTGATCTTCTTGACTAAAATTTCTTGGTTGGGTTGATAGAACTATGAACCATGCGGAGTTAAGTGGATCTTCAACATAAAACACTTGTTTTGCTTGAGTTCCTAAAATAAATGGTTCGCTCTTGTGTCCCATTTTATTGAAATTTACTAGGGTGAAGCTTAATTCATCAACTTTAACTCCATTATTACTTTCAACCCAATCACATTTAAACACTGGAACTTTAAATGAATGATAATTAAGTTCCCAAATTTCATCTATTACGCCATAAAAAGTCATGTCAGAATAGACAGGATTATTATCCTTTGCTGTAGAAAATTGTGCAACACTAGCAGTAATACTTACACCGCTATTTTGGGTTACTCTCTTACCATCAAGCTCTTTAGTATTGAAGCGATGACCATTGATTATATACCCATCATGCTTAACAACCATGTGTGAAGGCCCCTCTGAAATCCATATTAGGTTCTCTGACACATTTTTTGAGGGATCTTTCATATCAAGATGGACTTTTTCTTTAAACCAACTCTTGAATGTTTTATGGTGTTCATTGCGAATCCATTTTTCTCTTCTTGAAGAATATTGTTGAGTCAACCATGCTAAATGCTCCCTTCAATAAAAACATGACAAAATAAGCCATAGTTACATGAAAAAAGAAAAAAGAAAACATTTATAAAGTATTATTGAACTCACTCGATGTATGGTTGTACTCCAATTGTATTTTCTAATACATTTCGATGTGCTAGGTCTAAATCTTTTTCTTCAACATTCTCGAAACGACCGCAAGAGATACCCTTACTTTCTTCTTTTGGATCTTGGCGAGGCTTTGGAATTCCAATGGTTTCTACATTTGCAATATATTCAGAGCAAAACTCAACAGATTCTTCAGCTATGTAGCTCTCCACAATGCTTGCCTCTGGGCGATAACGATTTCTAACATATCCCTTTAAAATCTTCATGTATCTTTCAAAAGGATACATCCAACGTAAGTAAACTGGTCCACAAAGTTCTACTTCCCGCACAAGGTGCACTGTTAAATGGATCATGATATCAAAAAATGTAGGAGGAAAATATTTTTCAAACATACACAATGTCTTCCCAATTTCGTCTTGTAGTTTGTCCAACTTTGATGGATCCACAGTTTTAGCACAAATAGCATTGAAAAAAAAACACATCCTTGTTACTGCATATCTTACATGTTTTTGTGAAACGGATCTCATAGCAATTGGTAATAATTGTTGCATTAGAGCATGACAATCATGGGATTTCAATCCAATCAATCAGAAGTCTTTCGTTGAAACTAAATTGCTTATGTTAGAAGAATACCCATCTGGAACTTTGATATTACCCAAAGTTTCACAAAATTTACGCTTCTCATCCTTACTTAGCGTGAAACATCCAGGTGGTAAATAAGTACGCTTTTCACTAACTGTAGGATGTAATTCTGACTTCACTCCCATTTCTTTTAAGTCTAGACGACCAGCAAGAGTATCTTCTGTTTTTCCAGGAATATTGAGAAGTGTCCCGACTATACTATCACAAACATTTTTCTCGATATGCATTACATCAAGATTATGTCGAACAAGTAAAGTCTTCCAATATTCTAAGTCAAAAAAGATTGACTTTTTCTTCCAACATGATGAATTCAAGTCATTGTCTATGCCTTTTTCTTCGTCTTTCTTTTTGCGCTTTCGTTTTCCTTTCTCTTTGTCATTTTTTTTTCTTTTACCCTTGCCTTGTTTACTCATTTCCTTCTTTTCATTAATTGGCTTTCCAAATTGAATATTGATGTGTTGAACTATTTCATAAATTTGTTCTCCACTCAATGGTTCAGGAGGCAAGTCGAGCACTTGTTGACCATCAAAAGAATTTATGTATTTGCGGAAAGGGTGATTAAGATCAAGATAACGTCTATGCCCCATATAACATGCTTTTTTAGCTTTGTACAACCATCTCGAAAAGGTATGGTCACCACATACTACACACCCTTTATAGCCTTTTCCAGTACATCCAGCCAAATTACAAAGAGCTGGGTAGTCATTGATAGTAAATAGTAGTACCGCTCTTAATGTAAAATACTCTTCCTTGTACCTATCGTAACAACCTTCCACTCCATTCCATAATAATTTTAAATCATCGATTAGTGGAGCTAAAAATACGTCTATATCATTTCCTGGTTGTGTTGGACCTGATGTTAATAGAGTGAGCATTGTAAATCTTCTTTTCATGACCAATAACGGAGGAAGATTATAAATAACAAGAACAACTGGCCAGCAACTATACGTACTACTAAGAGAACTATGTGAATTGATACCATCAGCAGAATGACCTAGACGAAGGTTTCTAGGATCACTTTTTATTTTCTCCCATTTATCATCTACATTTCTCCACGCAGGTGAATCAGCCACATGTCGTAGCTTACCATCTTTTATCCTTTCTTCCTCATGCCAAATCAAATTTTTTGCATGATTATAATTTCGAAACAAACGTTTAAACCGTGGGATAGGTGGAATATACCATAACACTTTTGCCGGAATACCTTTTCGCTCCTCTTCGGAATTCTTTTTCAGTTTCCATCTTGAACGTGTACACACCGGACACTTATTTGCATCAGCAAATTCTTTACGATATAAAATACAGTCATTTGGGCAAGCATGTATTTTTTCGTACTCCATTCCCAATAATGATAACGTCTTCTTTGCTTCATACAAAGATATTGGAATTTCATTTTCTTCAGGCATCACCTTTTTAAAAAAGACAATCAATTCAGAAAATCCAATATCACTCCATCCATATCGTGCCTTTATATTATATAACTTTACTAATGTAGAAAGTTTTGAAAATTTTGAGCCAGGATAAATTGGTTTCTCTGCGTCCTCTAAAATTTTGGCAAATTCATTAGGACGATCTACAAAATCATCATCAAATGCATCTTCCACCATTTCTAATGGGTAATCATCAACATCATTCTTAGTTGAATATCAAACATTCTTACGAGAATGTGGAGTCTGGCTAGGTACATACTCCCCATGCCAACTCCATTCTTTATAATTTGGATTGATCCCATTAAAAAATAAATGTCCTCTTACATCAACAGGAGACATTTTCTTAAAGTTTACACACTTCTTACAAGGACATGAGATTAAACCATTACTATCTGCAGGAGACATAGATCTATTGCAAATTTCAAAAAAGTTTCAACTCCATCCACATAGTCTTTGGCAGTTCTATCACGAATTGACATCCAATTTCTATCCATATCTATTCTTTAAAAGTTTCTCTACTGAAAAAAAAGAAAAAAAAATAAAGAAAATTATTTGGGTTGGAAACGGGTAGTAGTGTATTGAAAATTTCCTAATTTTAAATTATTTAGGCTGATTCATAATATATGAAAAGTAGGAAAATGATATATGACTCTAAAAGTAAATGCACTCATGCATATATTTTGTTCTATCTTACTATATTCATATTATGGGAGGTAAGTTTCAGATAGAGCTTGATTTATCGTTGCAAAAAAAGGAAAAGATGTATGAAAATCAAATCAGAAAGTATTTCATTCTAACCTTATCGGTAATTCTATTAATATTAGTAAGTACTCCCTCACTAGCTTTATTTCTCTGATATTTTCAAGCTGCCTTTAAACTTTGCGACCTTATCGGTAACTCTATTAATTTCTGTATGCTTCTCTAAAATATCTCTGCTAGTGTTTTTTTTTTCATTTTATTGAAGGAAGTTTGAGCTTGATATATCTAATAATTGATAAATGTAAAGCTTACTCGGACTATTATCTAAGTTAAAAAAGAAATTTACATGTAGAATTGCTATGTTTGTGAAGTTATTATTTTGTTCTTGTTTGGGAAGTTTCATGTGTGAGGGTGTCAAATATAATAGGGCCTAGGCGTAATTTTGTTCCTCAATCAGTAATGTCCACAAATTCAGCATCAAAATTATGTCATCGATGACAGTAAGAATTCTAGAAAGGTAGTTTCTTTTAGTGGGGATCGTATATATTTTAAAAAATTAAATAATATAAATTAAGATAACCAAAACATTGCCAAAGAATGTTAGTAAGTTAAATCAGTTACACTACCTTCAGTTTTAGAGACTATTATATGTTAGATAAATTAATATAAACCCAAGATCAATTTGTATATAACATAGAACACAATAGTAATATATAATAATTAGGTATGTGTACCTGATTGATCCATAGCAATTATCTTTGTTTGATCCACAGCAGTTACTCCAATTTGATAGTGCAATACTATCAACTAAGTCTTCCTCCCTAGATCTCTAAATCAAAAGCAGTTTATTTATCTGATTATCAAAAGGTATATCAATTGTGATGAGACAATATGTATTTATAGAGTTAGGGAGGGGACTTAGCTACAAAACCCTAGTTGGGCTGGGCCTGCTCATCAAAGGCTTCAGTCAACTAAAAAAGCCCACACTTCTGCTTCACCTAGACTTTAT
This sequence comes from Cannabis sativa, assembly GCF_029168945.1. Taxonomy (NCBI): domain Eukaryota; kingdom Viridiplantae; phylum Streptophyta; class Magnoliopsida; order Rosales; family Cannabaceae; genus Cannabis; species Cannabis sativa. Next base: position 65,121,773 of record NC_083603.1, on the reverse strand, counting down.
ACACAGATGCTAAGCCCATTAACAATTGATCACCAACAACATGGGCTAACACAGCAAAGAACTATCCAATCAACCCAAGTTTTAATAAAACCAATAAAAGTTAATGTAAGCCCAAATAAAAAGTCTAACATTCTCCCACTTGGGCTACATTAATTTTAATACATATATATTATATATCAAAATAATTTTGTTTGAAAATGACTCATGGGTTGAACAACAGGAAAACATTTGTGGCCACTTTAAAAAATGATAGTTCTCTAATAGCATCTCAACATACCGGTCCAATTTAACCTTTGATAATGAACTATGACAGTCATATTGTTTTTAAATCAACAAAAGACATTCATAATCACAAATACCAAAGTATTAAATCGACATGGTCAATAAGTCTAGTAGTGTGGTAAGGAATTATGTTCAACATGTGATCAATTCAAAATAACATAATATCCTTATCAGTCCTCAATTTCACTGATACCGTGATGCTTAATAAATAAGCCAGTGAAATTAACCATACACTACTTAATAAATAAGTAAGTGTCACTAAACATGCTTAAAAATTAAGCCAACAAAATATCATTGTCATTAAGCAAATATACTTAAAATACAATGATCACAACAAGACATGAACTACATGCTTTCAATTCAATTATTCTCGAGAATATAACAAAGCCTAACTGAAAGCATAAACATCCAATAATCAAAAAAGTATATTGGCCCACAAAGTAGTTCATAACATCAACAAGTAAATTACATATAAATGTAATCTCAAAAGATAAAGCAAGAAACTCCCACTAATCCAAAGGAGCAAAAGATTATAAAATGTCCATATCAAAAACATGTTTATCAAACAATATGACACTTAATCCTTTGGTTAGAGGATCTGCAAACAACAACTTAGTCTCTCAATATTCTATCACAATGTCTCCTTTCTTAACCAAGTCTTTAATAGTGAGATACTTTATTTCCTTATATTTGGAAGCACTACTAATCTCATTATTCTTTGAAAAGAAAACAACAATATTATTATCACAATAGATTAGTATAGGAGAGGAAATAGGATCAACTAGTCGTATCTCTAAAATCAAATTCTTTAACCATAAAGCTTGCAAAGATGCCTCATAACATACGACAAACTCAACATATATAGTAGATGATGTGATTAAAGTCTATTTAACACTTTTTCAAAAAATAGCAGCACCAACAAAAGTGAAAATATAGCCAGAAGTTGACTTTAAATCATCTACATAACCACCAAAATCTGAATCTGAATAACCAACAACTTAAAGATTGTTGACATGCTTATACGCAAGCATAAAACTCTTCGTTCTATGTAAATATCTCAAAACTTTATTGGCTGCAACCCAATGATCATGGCCAGGATCAGATAAATATCTCCTAAGAACATCGACCATGAAAGCAATATCAGGTCTAGTGCAAACCTAAGCATACATCAAACTCCCTACTGCACTTGCATATGGGATATTCTTCATTGCTTCTCTTTTTTAAGTCGTTCTTAGGACATTGTTGCTTAGTGAACTTGTCCCATTTCAGAATAGGAACAGAACCAGCTTTACACAAATCCATGTTGAACCTTTTGAGCACACGATTAATGTAAGCTTCTTGAGATAAGCCACGAACTTTTCGATTCCTGTCACGATGGATCTCAATCCCCAAAACATAGGATGCCTCTCCAAGATCTTTCATATCAAAATTGGAAGACAGAAAATTTTTGGTCTTATTTATTAGTAATGACAAATCACTGCTGGCAAGTAAAATGTCGTCTACATAAAGAACAAGAAAAATATAACGACTCCCACTGATCTTCATATAAATACACTGATCAAACTTGTTCTCTACGAAACCAAACGATGTCACAACCTTGTCAAACTTCAAATACCACTGGCGAGATGCCTGTTTGAGACCATAAATGGATCGTTTTAACTGGCAAACCAAGTTGTCATTTCCATTTTCCTCGAAGCCTTCAGGTTGAGACATATAGACTTGCTCACTCAATTCTCCATTCAGAACAACAGTTTTAACAATCATTTGATGCGACTCTGAATCAGAGTGCACAACTAAATCCATAATAATTATGAATGAATCTTTAGTGGAAACAGGTGAGAAATTTTTGAGTGTAATCAATACCTTCTCTTTGAGTAAAGCCTTTAGCCACTAAACACGCTTTAAACCTTTCAATCTGTCCCTTTTTATCCCTTTCAGTTCTTAAAAAATCCATTTGCAACCTATTGGTTTGAAACCATCAAGTATTAGAACTAACTTCCACACATACATTATTTTTGTCCATGAACTTAATCTCATCATCCATAGCTTCTATCCATTTTGAAGAATGTGGACAATTAGGTGCTTCACTGTAAGTGACAGGATCCACAAAATGATCAATATCATATTCTCCTTCTCCAAGATAAACAAAATTATCATGACACTTTGTTGACTTCTTTTGTCTCTGAGATATCCATATAGGAGGTACTTCTGGAATAACCTCTATTTATTGACCATCATTTTGAATGACATATTCCACAATTAGATTTCTTTGATAACATGACCCTCATCAACAACAAAACCTTCTTCAATAATAGGTTCCTCATCAATAATAGGACTCTCGTCATCTTAGATATTAGGAGCAATATATTCATCAGTAATGGGAGTGTTATCAACTAGAGTAAGAATAAGACTACTATTATTATCATCTCTTGAAAAAGACATAGGAATAAAAATTCCTTTAGATGACTCCCCCGTTTCAAGAGATGTTGAAGGAATATTTTCAGCAACATCAAATTCTAAAAATTTAGCAGTCTGAGATTCAACAATTCGCGTACCACGAGTAGGATAGCAAAAGCGATAGTGTTTGAGCGCATTGGATAACCAATGAAATAACAGCAATTTCTTCTCGGATCTAACTTTTTCAAATTAGGATCATAAATCTGTACTTCAGCTGGACAACCCCATACACGAAGATGATTCAGACTAGGCTTCCGCCCAGTCCACAACTCAAAAGGGGTCTTATGAACAGATTTACTGGGAACATGATTTAAAATATAAGTTGCAGTCATAAGTGCTTCACCCCATAAAAACTCTGGAAGATTTGTTCTACTCATCATGCTTCTCACCATATCCATGAGAGTGCGATTTCTCCTTTCAGCAACGCCATTTTGCTCAGGTGAACCAGGCATAGTGTATTGAGCAACTATACCATTTTCTTATAAGTACTCTGCAAAAAGCCCCATGTGTTGTCCAGATTCTGTATAACGACCACAATATTCTCCTCCACGATCAGAATGAACAACTTTGATGACTCTTCCTAATTGTTTCTCAACCTCATTTCGAAAATTTTTGAATTTATCAAGGGCGTCAGATTTTTCTTTAATTAAATAGGTGAATCCATAACGAGAAAAATCACTGATAAAAGTGATAAATACTTGTTTCTGCACAACATGGTGGAATAAGGTCCACTAATGTCTGTGTGGATAATCTCTTATAAAGAGTGACTATAGATAGCAGTCTGCTTTCTTATTTTAGTCAATTTTTCACAAGTACAATCAGCACAAGTATTCCAACCAGAAACATCAACAGGAGGAAGAATTTTAGCTAGAAGGAATCGATCATTTTTTGTTTAGAAATATGACCCGATATATCGTGCCATAATAATAAGGATGTTATCTTAATATAAGATTTCTTACCCACAATATTCACAGCATTGAAAAAGGAAGCTAAGGAAGTCAATGATAATTTGAAAAGAATATCAGAGTAAAAACAGTTTCCAATTATTCGGAGTCAAACATAATGTTAACACTATAATTGGTAAAACGAAAAGAAAATCATTGTTTAACTAAAAGCGGAAGCGAAACTGAATTACTTTAAAAGTAGGAATCAAGAAAGTACTGTTCAAAACAATCTGAACACTAAACTGTAATTCAAGAATAAGTGTGCCAATATAGATAACATCAACTCCAACATAAGTACTACTTTAAGCTTTGACTCTCTCTCACTTATCTTCTGAGATCCCTTAGCCCCTGGTTGTGGTTGCTTCTTTTCATATTTTCTTTATCCTTTGTTGGGCTTGAGTTGAGAAACAAAGTGAGAAGACTCATTCTTCTCATTTTGTTAGCTTACTTTTCTTAACTATGTACTGAGAAATAAGGTTACTAACACTCCATATTTTACTATAAGTGTTTAGCTTGTCTTGGTATAGCTATAAGAAGTAGGAAGTTCATGAAGAACTTGAAGAATGGTGTAAAAGTCGGGAAGAGGAATATTATAATCTTTCAACTTGTACTGAACATTAACCAATTTCAGAATAAAATCTCGCACTCCTTTTAATTCATCATACTTAATGGTTGTCATTTCATCCATAAGATGTCCAACTTCAGCGTTTTCACCAGTGTTAAATAGTTTGTTTCCACTGCTTTGAAATATTTCATTAGCATTTGTGGTGTTTGGCAAACCACCAAAAGATGTTCAGGAATTAAACGTTTCATAGCAATGAGACTAAGATGATTTGAATTTTTCCAATGTGCATGAAGAATTTTTGGGCAACAATTCTGATATTAGAATAAGATCAGCAGATTTTTCTTCTCGAAAGCATAAGTCCAAATCTATTATGCCTAAAGTAATTTTCACATCTCGTTTCCATATCTTAAAGTTGGAAGCATTTAAAATATGGATGGAAGTATTATTGTTGTTCACAGAAAAGGAGACTGAAAAATTCAAAAAAATTAAAACTTGATTAAGCAATATGAGCAATACATTAGAAAATATTGTAGAGTCAACTGGTCATTATAAACTCCCCTTTGGGGTGAGAATATAACACACACATGATCTACCTTCATGAAGTTAACAACAAAGAAAAAATACATATCATTTAAGCATTTATTACCTTTGGGCAAATAAATTTCTTAAAAAATATGTATTAATTCAAGCAAAAAATAATAATAAATTTATATATTTAAATTATTACCTTTGGGCAAATAATTAAAATATATACATTTAATATTAACTCACTTCATGGAATGTGAACTAATATATGTAAATACTACCTTTGGACAAGTAATTACACATATAGTCAACTAAAAGATATAATATTTTCTTCAACATGTGAAATTTGGTGATAAAACAATCATTGAAAATTAATAATTTTCAACTAAATTTCCAAAAGAGATATATTAATTGCTTTTATTATATTGATAATCAAAAAATAAAGTGTCCACCATAACACATTATTTTTGTATCAAACAATCAAGTTTTATAGCTTTAGAACAACAAATAATGGAAATATGTTAAAGAAAGAATATTGGTGGAGATTACATAGTCAAGATAAATCAAATAAGAGAGTGACTATATCTTATGGAACGAAAAGAAACCCAAAAAAAATTCTATGATTTACGGATTTTGAAAAATCATCAAAAATTATTTTTAATAATTTTTTAACTGCATAATTATCATTAAAATAATAATAATTACTAAAAGGCGTCAAAAAATTAATTAAAAATCACAAAAAAAATCAGAAATCAAATTCTAATAATGCTGAAAAAAAAATCGTCGAAAACGGAGTCACAAAACTACCTCACTCTCTCTCACTCTCCGACAGCCGCGAGTGGGCTTCGTCCCAGCAGGTTGTCTTCAACCTCCAGCAACCTCCATGGCTGAAAAAAATGGGTTTTGTGCGACCCGGTTCAGACCCGAGGGGGTCGGGACGAAATTCCGGCCAAAAAGTGACGAAACGGACGGGAAAAAGAGGGATTTTGATTGGTTTACAATTTCTAATACATGTACACTACTAATTTCGGGTATTAAGGTTTAAATCTCTAAATTTCATGGCAAAAATCCATCCGAAAATTAAGAACTAAAAAAAAAATTGATGTGATATCAATTCTCAATTGAAACACGAAATAAATTGTGTAAGAACATTGATAAACAATTAATAATGAGATATCTATAATCAATTTTAGATCAAAAACAATAAAATCAAAAAACACAAATTATAAACCCTAAAACTTTAAAGTTACAATTCTCATAATATACATAATGATTTCATGCATATAATATATCAATAGAACAAGAATTTAATGATGAACAAAACCCCTAAAGTTTTAACATTTAGAAACAAAAAATTCAACATAAAATAATAACGAAATTAATATGTAATTATGGATAATTAACATATACAAATTAATTATACTAATTATAGGTTCTAAATCATATACAATAGGTAATCTGATACCACATGTTAGATAAATTAATATAAACCCAAGATCAATTTGTATATAACATAGAACACAATAGTAATATATAATAATTAGGTATGTGTACCTGATTGATCCATAGCAATTATCTCTGTTTGATCCACAGCAGTTACTCCAATTTGATAGTGCAATACTATCAACTAAGTCTTCCTCCCTAGATCTCTAAATCAGAAGCAGTTTATTTATCTGATTATCAAAAGGTATATCAATTGTGATGAGACAATATGTATTTATAGAGTTAGGGAGGGGACTTAGCTACAAAACCCTAGTTGGGCTGGGCCTGCTCATCAAAGGCTTCAGTCAACTAGAAAAGCCCACACTTCTGCTTCACCTAGACTTTATACACAGATGCTAAGCCCATTAACAATTGATCACCAACAACATGGGCTAACACAGCAAAGAACTATCCAATCAACCCAAGTTTTAATAAAACCAATAAAAGTTAATGTAAGCCCAAATAAAAAGTCTAACATTATATATTTATTCAATAGCAAGGAAGGTTATTAAGGATCATACATTTTTCTCCCAATATATCACACATTCTAAAATTTATTGAACATGTTATATAGGATATAAACTACAAAGGCCTGAAGATATTTTTGGCCTAAATTATTGTTAATTCTCACACTTGAACAACTTATATATCAGCAAATTAAGGAAAAATTGGTATTAATTTTAACCATTGCTGGGATGATGAGTGAACTTGACAACTAACTGTGCAAATGTAAGTAATAGATATTATTAAGTTCGTTTATATATTATGTTATGTAACATTTAGTTTTGAATTAGTTCTTTATTTTTGTATTAAATTTATAACTCAACTTAAAAATAAAATACGTCGAATCCCTTAGCTGAAGTCGTTGATGAACCAGAAACTTCATGATGCTTACTAGGTTTTAGCAATGGAGAGAAATATTGTAGAAGAAAACCTTAATTTATGGCATTTGAAATTAATTGGCTCAAGATGTGGAAGGAGTATCATTATGGAACATTTAAAAAAAGGTGTGACTATAAGAGTAAGTATGTAATGGAATATTCTAGCATCTTGTTCTCAAGCTTATTAAGTAAATGAGGATTAAGAAATATTTTTTAGAATTTTTCTTTGATGGCTTAGAGATGGGAAGCAACGATGCTGTTAGTGTAAATAGTATTGTGAATTGAAATGCATACCATATTTCATGTCCTTTGTTTTTCTTCTAACTTATGTTATGAAATAATTAGGCTACAATAATCAGAATTGGTCTAATAATTGAATAAGATATTGTATTTAATTGTTGCCTTTATTTTGTTTTATCTTGACTGTTTTCTTTGTATTAATTTTGAATCACCCCTTTATTATTTTTTTAGAGGAAACATCAATAATATTTTAAGGCACATGGCCAAGAAACCAGATTAATACACAACTTTAAGCATATCAAGGCTATAAGAAAATAGGAAATTCTAACAACTAGAATTTGGAATCATTCATTCAGAATGCTAGAAATTTATTATTGGAGTGCATCACTCATTTATCAATGGAGTGAAATCACATGGAACAGTAGAAATTTATTGGTGGCCTGTAAAAAATTGATTTGCTATGATTTTCATAAGATTATTTATTATTTATTTTTTATTTTTAGTACACATGTTAGTTCCTTATTGTTATTTCAATATAGTGTTGATAATTTTTTAATAATACTGATCTTGCAATCAAAGGTATTGAAAGCATTCACAGTAGGTTTTGTACTTCCTCAGTGTGCTCTTGCAAGAGGTGTTCATGTATATGGTTGGAGCAGAATGTAGGTATGCTCGTAGTTTAATTTGTTGTATTGATTAGAGTTTAGTTTAGTGTATTATAGTATGTTTTATGGTAACATTTAAAGTAGCTTTTTTCTTAATTAATTTCAATTAGACACTCATGTGGTACATATTTAGATTCTGTTGTTTGTACAGTTTAGTGAATTTTAGTGTTTGAATAATAGTGATGATTGGTCTGAATGGTTGAAATATAGTAGGGATATTAAATTGTCAAAATTAGCTTCCCAATACCTTTTCTCTCTCCTCCTCAACTCCCATTTATCAGAAAATTTCTGAAAATGTTAAAAAATTTGGTAAGAGATTGTGAGTCTGCTTTGAAATTTTAGTTTCAAAAATGTTTATTGATATAAAGATGTTTGACTCATCTTAAGAGTTCATTGGTCATTTATAATAATTAATTCTTATACTAATAAAATAAATATGAGCTTCACTTCATTTGTAGCAAGTCTTGAGATTTCATGGTATTGTTGGGTTTGGGTAGTTGTTTTTGTTTTCAGCTTGTAGTTATGGCAGTGCAGAGCCAAAATGCTGGTTTTAGGTAAATTGATGTTGTTAATCAATAAAATTGAGAGACAATCAAAAGATGTGAAATGGTCAAACCATAGTTATGCCCAAATATTATTCAGAACAAATCCTATTTATATGACACATTTCTATTATACTCATATCATTAATAACAGTAAAAAGAATAAAAAAAAAGCAATAGCAAAAGATAACAGGACAAGTAAAACTCACATAAGCCAAAATTTAATTTTGAAGAATGTTGATGACCCAAGCCTTTTTGTCCCAAATTTTGTAGAATGATAGCAGAATATTTTTTTGCTGAAATATAATTAGAGTAAATATTAAAATCCTTTAATCCCAAAAATCACTTATAAGCATGAAATTAAACTTTAATTATAAAAAAAATAATTATGTTTAACATATGCTAAATATATATTATTTTCTAGAGATTACCGTAAATATGGTATTAGAAGGTTGAAGCTCCTGTTGCAGTGAATATTATTTTTCTTAGTTGCAGTGAAAGGAGGTTGGAATGTTGAAGCTTCTATAGCAGAGAAAATTATTTCTTTTACTTACAGAACAGTTATACATTCTTGTTTATAAAAAAAACACTATATATTCAACAAAAAGATAAATAAACAATGTAAGAGCTATAAAAGTGGAAACAAACTTAGAACGTGTATCAATTTTAATAGCTAAATAGCAACACTTTTTCAAAATTATAACGTTATTATTTTTTTTTTGAAACATCCAAATATATCAGAGTTTGAACCTTAATTATATTTCTTATACGAGATGAAGCATCAAACCCCATATTATTAGTTTGAAAACTAAGATAAGAGCCCTTACTATCGTCAACGACAGCAACATTCTGACCACCGTCTACTGCCATTGAAGTCGGTGAAGGAAAACCTCTGTTTTTGAAGCTATGCGATCCCTGTTCCAAGAAATCCAGAGCGATCATATTATGAAGATCTTCACCAGCCTAAACAGGACAAATCAAAATGCATATAATTAATCACACAAACAGAACTTCCAATGAAAATGGTGGAAAGTCTCTTGTGAGCCATTTCCAATATCTCATTGTCTCAAAAACGAGAAACAGATATCAATGAAAACGTTAATATAAATATTAAAAATCCATAGTCATATCTAGCCTTTATTTTTGGAAAAAATCTTACAAATGATATTATCAATTAAACTTATGTTATCAAATTATGTACCTTGTAAAACAACAAAAAAGCCCAGAAGTATTGGCTCTCCTATTTGGCCTGATAAGCTTGCCAAATGATGAGCTCCAACACCTAAATCCCCACATCGATTACGGCAGGGAGAAGAGCTTTCAGCCAAATTATGAATAGATTTGCTTGACCTTCACATCGATTCTGATAGTTAGACATACCCACATTGATTCTGCTCCGACATTAAGAAGGCGAAGGAGCCCCCTTGTTCTTTCAGCAACTTTACTTCCTCGGAATGTTTCTCCTCCTCTTCTTTAAGCTTTAACTTTTCTTTCTGAAGCTTCTCAAGTTCTTTCTTTGAAGCTTCAACATTACTCCTTAACCCAAAGGGATAACGATGCATTCGATTAATAATGGAGACAATCTTATCGCTCATCTCTGCAAACAAAGCACTGAATCGCAGCAAGTAAAGCTCTCGACACAATCTCAGCCTTCAGAGATATATGGGCTTTCTTGATGTTTCTGAAACTCATTGGGATCCCTTCGAATGGGTTTTTAGGGTTTTTCAAATTTTTGCTCCCAATTTTGTACAATTCCGCCCAATTTTCATTTCGTTGTGGTCCTCTTCCATTCTGATGCAAAGAAGCTGAACCAGCTGATTCAACCAAGGTTGAGGTGGTACTGTAGGTTGGGTTCTCCAAGGAAGAAGAGGAGAAAGAGGATAGAGGTGTCGTTCTCTAAAATTTTGATTAAAATATGTCAAATTATACATTTTTACAATAAATATAAATAGCAACATTTAGAGACACTTTTATAAAAAATGTTGTCTTTTTTAATGTAAAATTATAAATAGCAACACTTATTTTTATAGTGTTGTGTTTGGATATTATAATTAATTATTAAAAATAAAAATTTATAAAATTATAATGATTTTGTAACACTTTTTTTAAAAGTGTTTTTAATGTAAAAATAAAATAATTTAACTACACCTTTTTTTGAAGTGTTGCTAAATTATATTTTTCTAGTAGTGCATACACCTATTTACAAGGCTTATCAACTGATTAAGAACGTTCTTAATGGTTGGTGCTATTGACCATGATGTCTCCCACTACCAGCACTATGATCGCACTGCGAGACCGGCACTATGTTCGTGCCGCCATGATAGCATCAATAGCACCCAAGAGTACAATTGGCCATGATATCACTCTTAACCAGTACTGTGCCCGTACTGTTGAACCGACACAATTGTTGTGCCGCTATGATAGCGCCAATTAATACTCTCTGGGGTGAATATCACTCTTAACTAGTACGATGCATGTACTGTCGAACCGACACAATTGTTGTGCCGCTATGATATCACCGAAAACATATACAATCATACATACATCATGCATATATCTCATATAACACGCTATATACAGTTCTTACCTGTTTTTCCGAATTCAAATGTGCTGGCCGACCTGAACGGAAATTCTCGTGCTAGATGGATGCCCTAATCACATTAATTGTAACACAGATGAGTGACTCGCTAAATCACTACTCGGGGACTTAAACTTGAAACTAAAAGTTTCCCTATCAATAAACCACATGGCAATACTCTAAATAACTCAAAATTGGGAAAAACTAAGGTTCCAAAAATCCCCCCAACCGGCAGACCGGTTCCCAACCGGAAGTCCGGTTCTGGGTCACCAACCGGTCGACCGGTTGCCACAAGTCCCCCAGAACCGGAATTTCGGTTCTGTGCTGGGAACCCGAAAATTCCCCCATGACCTCAAAACTCAACCAAACTTCACCAAACTTTCCAGTATACCTGTACAGTGCATTTACAACCTAAACCAACTAGAAAATCACAGAACAAACGAATAAGTTCCAACTTGCCATTAATTACCTAAACTTGAGTTTCAAAGCTCAAGCTTACCCAATTCCATTTTCACCTTTCAAAACTATTAACCAGAGCTTACAACAACTCAAAACTAACCTAGAAATCAGATTACATAAGCTTTAAATCTTAACAGCCCCTATTCTCAAGAAAATCACATGCTCAACCAAGAAAAAGTTAAAAACTAAAGAAGGGTTCTCATTAAAGCTTACCTTAGCTTGAATCTCCCAAAGTTCTTTGCTGAAAACACTAAAAATCAACAGCTCTTCCCCTTGAATTGCCCCAGCCGAAAGAGAAAAGAGAGAGAGAGGAGGTTCTATTTGATTTTTCTTTAAATTTTCTAAACTTATTTTTTTTCAAATGAAAAGGGAATCACTCACTAATCCTTTGCTGAAATTAATGAGGGTGCTAGGTGTCAACTAATGGGACAGCCACCTATTCCACTTAATAGCAAATGACTAAAATGCCCCTTAACTTAAAACTAGGGTATTTCTAAAACTAGGGGTAAAATGGTCAAATCCCATAACCCCGATCAATCCCGATAATTTATTTTCTCTAAAATATTCCCCGCTAAGAAATAAAGTTCTAAACTTACCCATGTGATCAATCTAGCCATCCATCGCATTTTCCGTTGTCGCCGAGCAAAAATTACAAAAATTGCATATTTCACATATTAATCAAACAATACCCCTAGAGTTTAATAAAATCTCCGAAATTGAGAAATTACAACTCTAATATTTATTTCTAAATATTGGGGTCCAAAATAATTAAATTCATAAATAATAATAAAATAATAGAAATTATTGCTAATTGCATTTTCTAATCCAATTTATTAAGGCGGTCGTTATAGAATTTAATTGGTAAATTCTAGATCTCCTTACTGGAAGCTCAGTTATATAGGACCATGGTCCCTATACTAGTTGAAACAAACTGCTTGTAAGATTATGTCTAGTTTATGAATTTTTCACTAAGATATGGCTTGATTGTGCAGAAATAGTGTTTTGGGATTTATTTATTAATTAAGAGACTTTATGGAGTCTAGTTAATAAATATTATAAATGACAATTTTATTTGATAGTTATTTTAATTATTAAATAAATAGTTTTGGCATTTATAGGGTTGAAAGTGCAAAAAGTGGTATTTGTGAAAAATAGATAAAATAGTTGAGAAAAATGATAAAACCCAAACTTGAGTGGGGCCCATTAAGTGGCCAGCCATCAAGTGTAGTTTTTACCCTATTTTATCAATTTTTTTATTCCTAATAATTCAACCCTAACCCTATTGAAGATAGTATAAAAGGAAGGCTATGGTCTCTTCATTCAACTAATGCCTCTAAAGCTAAACACCTAGCTTTCTGATGAGACCTCTTCATTCTTTTTTCTTCTTCAATTTGAAAAACACTAAGCCTCTCTTCACAAAATATTATTCAGCCATTAATGATTGAGTAAGTGCCCACACACATCAAGTTGGTCCTCAATCATAGTATGTAAGACTGTGAAGAATCTAAACACGAGGAAGGAGTTTTGGGCTCAGATCTTGGTGATACTCTACTACAGAAAGGATACAGGGGTTAGATATCTGAGCGGAATAAGTCATTTAATTTCGCTGCACCCACTGTAAGGTTTCTCATAACTTTTATGTGTTTAAATTACATTGTTTTAGAAATTCATATTAAGATGTTAAAAATATACATGATAGTAAATCTAGATCCTGGTAAAATAATTCCAGCAATAATTATATGTTATATAAGTAAAACTCACTACCAAATCAAATATGTGTACAAAATTGACACGTGTTTTCATATATTTAGGATATTTGTACCTATTTGACACTTGTGAATAATTATTGTATTTATTAAAGTACCAAATTATATACTATTTGACAATGTATGTGTCAAATTTATATAATTTTTTTAAAATTATGAATTAATGTTTTTTTTTACTATACGATCATATATTTATTTGAAAATTATGTAATAATTAAAAAATAAAATAAAAATAAATTAATATATTTTTCTAAAATAATATTATGTATACGTGCATTTGAACGTAACATTAACCTAATCGATATATATATATATCAATGAATTTCAAAGTGAACATGCTTTAAACCCTAAGTTCGTTCACAGTGGAGACGATCAACTATCAAATATTCTTTTGAAATATTGTTTCAATAACCCTTCTGCCAATTTCAAGCAAGTTGCAAGATTTTTCGAATATAGGATTTTGGTTCGATAATCCTTCTGCCAATTCCAAGCAAGCTGCAAGATTTTTCGAATATAAAGTGTGATTTATTATATATATTATGAGAATTTGGATTATGAATGAACAAAAAATTTCAGTATTACTTCTTTTTCTTTTTCAAATATGGGATTTGGGTTTATATATGTTATGAGATTTGCAAGATTTTTAGCCTCTCAACCAATGTCCAATTATGTAATAGTCGTTTACCTTTATATAAGGGAGTTAATACAGTAAGTATTTACATTTTACCTAATGATTTATAGCCATTAATTTAATCAAATGGCTTAAATTAACTCTTGAAAACTACACCGCAATTAATATTTTTTTTATTTATAATTAATTTTAAATATTAATATAATTAGCTAGATCTAATTAACAATACTCCAAAGTTAACTCCAAACCTACATTTTTTTTTTTACTTATTTACCTTATAACTTTTTATAATTTTAATTAATTATTTTTTAATTTTGAATTTATGTATTAATTTTATTTTCTACTTAATAATAATTATAGCTAAAAGAGTACAAAATATTCAAGTTATTTAATCCTAAAATAATCAATGCAATCAATAATACAATTATAGTGTAAGTGATAAAATTCTCTTACATCAACTATAATGTCATAAGTTCAATCATTTGTAACGACATGCTTTTTATTATTTTTAATTTAAGTTTTTAAATTAATTGAATAATTTGATTTTTTTTCAAACAAAAATTTAAATTTCTTCAATATTTTTTCATTATTAGTATGAAACAATTCTTATACTATAACAATTTAAAGTTTGTAATTATTGTAAGTGGAAATCTACCATCTTAGACATCGTGTTTTACAAAAGTTACCAATTAGACCTTCTGTTTTATTAAATGACAAAATGGACCCTGTATTTTTTAAAATTGTAATAGGACCCTGAATTGATTTTTTATTAAAATAAAACTTAATGATAATTCGATCTAGAGATATTATGATAAATCTGGTTACATTTTCTGTTTCTGTTATTGCTAAAGATATTATGATAAATCTGGTTACATTTTATGATCTAGAAATATTAGGGTTTAGGGTTTGGAACAATTTTAATATTATAAAATTTTAAAAAATTTATAATTATTGTGGTGAAAAGTCTTTAATTTTTATTTGTTAATGTACATTGATAGTTGTATTACATAAAGTATAATAGTGAACAATAAAATAACACATGCAATAATAATAATAATCAAATGAAAAATTTTGTCAAATAAAAAATTGAATAATAAATTTTTTCAATTAAAAATACATAATAAATAGATGAAAAGTTCTGCACTAAAAAATATTTGAACGATCTCAATTACCGTCGATCTCATCTAAATTTGATAGTCTACCACAACTTTGGATAATTATAAAACGTGTGGTAAGACATTAATATCATCCAAATGTAATAGTTTATTGTTGTAAAATTTATTTGCTATGTAAGTACACACAGTGGTAATTTATTTGCTATGTAAGTACACACAGTAAAATAAAACTAAATATTTCTTTATACATATAATTTTTTCCCTTGTGTTTGTAATTTTTTGTTTTATTTATTTTAATTTTTTATTGGGAATATAAAATAACAATAATTTATTTCTATTTTGTTGTTAGTTTTGTGAAAAAAATAAGAAACATTAAGTAATTCAATATTAAAAATTAACCAATTCAATCCGCACTTTTGCAGATTGAATTTGAGTTATTATGTGGATTGGATTGAATCTAAAATATAAAATTCTCACTTAGTACAAATCGAATGCACTCAAAATAGTACGGAATGGATTGTATGATTACCGTTATTGAGAATGATAAAGAGGAGAAAAAAAACTCTTCAAAAAGAACGAAATAAATGAAATATGCAAAAAATAAATTGTATAAAATTATTAAATGAAGGTGTCAAGGCTTGAACTCATGTCACTTAATAAGAGATAGGATAATGTGCATTAACTCTTTCCAACTATATGTGTATACTACTAGCTAACTGTACATGCATAATTTATATAGATATAGTGTTATTAAAAAAATAATTAATTTAATATTTAAAAACTTTAAATACATTGAACTAAGTTGAACAAAAAATATATTATGAATATGTATTATTTAATATTTTATGCATGATTATATAAATAATGTAATTAAAGTAAATAATTATACATTGAACATTATAATTTTGAAAAGTAAATAATTAATTAATATTTTATGCATGATTATATAAATAATGTAATTAAAGTAAATAATTATACATTGAAATTATTAAATTAATTAAAATTTTAATTAAATATAAATAAAGAAATATAATATTACTTTTAAAGGATTGAACTCTTGACGTTTTGATTGTTTTAAGAGTACTTATATTGATTATTATAAGTTGAACATGTTATAGTTTTCTATAAGTATAATTATTATTTTAAAATAAATTTAATTAAAATATTATAAATTTAAAATTGAAAAAAATATAATTAAAATTAAATTTTTAATAAACATTATAGTTTGGAGTTAGGTTTGGAGTTTTGTTAGTTAAATTTATAATTCATAATATTCAAAGTTAATTATAAATAGATAAATATATTAATTATGGTGTAGTTTTGAAAGGTTAATTTGAACTATTAGATTAAATCAAATGTTATAAATTACTATCCCTATCAATAAGTATTTTACCCAATACCTGTAATAGTCCCCTTTATGAAAATATTTAAATTTCTTATATAGTTTAATTTCTTTTTAATTTATTATACATTTTTTTTGCCTTTTTCATACTCTTAAATTTGTAGTTGATCGTACAACTGAATTTTGATCTCCTTAGTTTCTAGTATACCATGGTTTGGAAAGATAATGCTCTCATTATGTATTGATTTAATGTTATTTATTATAAAAAACATATCTTATATAATATCAAGTATTATGATGGCAGGTATGTCTTATATAAATGGTGAGTACATTTTAGTATGTTTTTATACTTAAATATTAAAATTTTATTTGGAAACGAGATAATCAATTACAAACTTATCTAATGCTTATCTGTGTGACAATCAGTAGTCTCGTGATCCGTAAGGAGAAATACTATTGGAAATATTTTACCAGAATCTAGATTTACTACTATGTATGTTTTATTAACATCCTAATATGAATTCTAAACCAATGAAATAAACACATATAAAGTTTAGAAAACTGTAATATCCGCTAACTCCGAAAGAGTATTTTTGTAATTTTATTTAGCTGAGAGTATTTTTTTATTTTAAATATTTATGGATTTAAATATGTATGGGATTATTTTTATGATGATATAATATTTGATTTTATTGGCATGTGCATAATGCCTAATAGATACATATGTCTGGATATTGTTATATGGGTATATTATTATTATTATTATTATTATTAACATATTATTATTATTATTATTATTATTATTATTATTATTATATTATTATTATTATTATTATTATTATTATTATTATGATTATTATTATTAACTGTTACGATATATACACGAACGGAACGAACCGAATGCCAAATTTTGTGGAATGGGAATCGCTCCACTTCGGTTCAATGCGATATTTTGCTTGGGTTTAAACACGATAGAAATTAGGTTTTAAACTCTATTTTCGTACACCCAAAACAGAGAACCAACGAGAGAGAGAGAGAGAGAGAGAGAGCACGTATACGGCGTATACGATACCGAAAATTTTCGTTTCTTCAAGCGGAGTGAAACCTGGGTGAACGTGGGGGTTTGGGATCACTTGTATACGACCTAAGGAAGCTTTTTAACGTGGTATAAGGGGCGGAAGTCGTCGTTTTCAGATTCGCCATTTTTGAAGCTTCAAAGGTGCGGCTTAGTTACGGACTCGAATTCGAACGTGTTTAAGCTTGTTCTTGGGTCAAGGGAGGTTATATTTGAGTGCATGGGACCCTAAGGATTGTTTTTGACGTAAGAAAACGAAGCTTTAACGTCCAAAACGAAAATCCAAAATTTTGGACTCCATTAAAGACGGTACACCGCCAACGAAGAAGACAACCCTGATCTGCCTTCTCGGACCACTTTTCTTGATCGTTTTGAGGTCCTGAGCATTGTGGAGAGCTTCCCCAATCGAAAGGACGCTTCAAGAGCAGTCGGAGACAAAGTTACACTTTACCGGCGACGAAACCGACGAGAACTCCGGCGACACTCCGTTCAGGGGTTTTATGGAGGTTATTTTTCGATTTTCTTTCAGTTCTTGACTTGTGCTAGGTGTTCTTAGGCCTACTATGAAGTTTGATAATTTTCTTGCAATTATTTGATTTATTATGAATTATTTGGTTTGTTTGTTAAATTAAATATGAAAAATACTTAGATTACTCAGAAAAATCTAAATATATTTTATATGATTAGTTATGAGATATAAACTATTGCAAAATTGGTAGATTCGAATTTCGGTTAATTTTGTATTTTTCATGAATTATTTGTGTTATTTATTAAATTAATTATGAAAAATACTTAGGGTACTCAGAAAAATCTAGATTTTTTTAATATGATGGACTATGATATATAAACGGTTATAAAATTGGTAGATTGAATTTTCAGGCGATTATGTATTTTTCATGAATTATTGATGTTATTTCTTATTTTAATTATGAAAAATACCTAGGTTGCTTAGAAAATTCAAAGAAAATTATTTATGACCTATTACAGATTATAAAGTGTATTAGTAGAGTTAGATCTAGTTTTTAATCAATTTTGGTATTTTTCATGAATTTACTTAATTAATGCTTAAGTTAATTATGAAAAATAGATAAGTGTTGTTAAAATAGTAAAATGTATTTTTGTAATACCATTTACTGCCTATAATATCAAATGGAATAGGCTTTATTATTTATTGGTTGCTGTAGGCATTTATTATAATTATTGGTGATTAATTAACTATTTATTTGGACTTTAATAAGAATAAATAGTATTTTAGTAAATTTTACGTAAAAATGTGTTGTATGAATTCATGTTTTACGTTAAGAATGTTTGTTTGAGTCCATGCAATATGTTTGGGTGAATCAAAATAATAAATGCTTATGTATGGTGTGTCATGCAAGTGAAATGGACCTATGTGTTACGTATTTTTACGTAAGTTTCTGTATGAGTTTAGAGATTCATACTTGAATGTATTTTGAGTGTATTGTTGTGTTAATGAATGTCTAGGATCTTGTTCTGAACAAGGAAATTCGTTGAGGTGCTCGAGGTAGCAAGTGTGGTCTTAGCAACTGAGGTAAGAAGAGTGGACATCTGTACACAGGGTGTATGTTATGCATACAACTTGGGTTGGTTGTTATTTAATTTGATAGTGTTGTGATTTCCTTATATTTTGTGAGCATCATTAGCATGAGAATAATATTAGGGTCTTGCTGCTTGTGTGAGCATAACACTTGCAGGTTATAACATTATCATGGGTGAGTACAACTTATGGTAATTAATTACCCTGTTGGATGCCAAGTGTGAGAATAACACAAGGCAGGGCAGTTTACCTCATGTCTGATCAACATGAGTGTATAGTTGATTATCGTATGTGAGTATAATGTGCGATATGAGACATGATTGGTGCATGTGAGAACAACATGCGTTGTGGATATATTTATGGAATGTGAATTACTGTTGATTAATATTGAAGAGCAAATTATGTCAAGTAACTAGTTAGGAGGGTTATGTCCTACATAGCTCTTCTTACTGGGCGTTAGCTCACGGGTACTCTGTGTGCAGGTAAGGGTAAGGCTAAGCAGTGAGAATGAAGAGCTCGAGGCGTGGACCGCATGTTAGGGGGCTGGCACAGTATTTTGCTTTTAATGTTTTTTTTTTTACTGCTAAACATTTTGGAACTATTATTTTGACTTAACTAGTTGTTATTTAAGTTTACAGTACTAAAAGAATTTTGTTTTAAACAATGAGATCTCATGCTTGAATATTTTTCAATAAAGAAGTATTTGTTTGGTTTTATCTTATTAAATTGTTTTATACGAACTATCCTATGTGACATCTCGGGAAATCGGGGTGTTACAATATGGTATCAGAGCAATACGGTCCTAAAGAATGTGGTTAGTCCTAACATGTAAAGTTCACCGCCATGAGACGAGCTCGACTCACTGTACTGTAAGTGGTTATTACTTATAATTAAGTTGCCTTAAATTTCTGCATGCGAGAGGGTAACATTATTTTCATGTAAAATTGATGATCAAAATGATCTTGATGTGTATTGGTTTGTGTGGTTCAGGAGTTTAGAAATGCCTCCTAGAAGGTCAGTTAGAGTGGGTCGAGGTCGAGGTCGAGGTCAAGGCCAAGGCCAAAGCCGAGATGATGGAGGGATCAATGAACCACCTTAAGCACCACAGGGATGGGAAGAGCACATTGCCGCACTGGAAGGAATCATTCATAGGCAGGATGAAGAACTTCGTCAGCTGAGACGTCAACCGGAGCCGCCAGTCCAAATAAGGCAAGATGCGGAAAATGGAGACCCACCAGCTGCAGTGGTATATCCTGCTACAGAGGCTAGACATGAGTTGTTAGCAGAGAGATTTCGAAAACAACACCCACCTGAGTTTGAGGGAGGCATAGACCCGGTAGTGGCTGAGGAGTGGATAAGTCGCATAGAAAGCATTTTGCAGATGCTAAGGGTGGATGGGAATGACCGAGTGAAGTGTGCATCTTACATGCTGAGGAAAGATGCTCGTATCTGGTGGGAGGTGGTGGAACAAACAAAGGATGTAGATACCATGAACTGGGACGATTTCAAAAGGGTCTTTAATGAGAAGTATTATAACTCAGCAGTTCTAGCAGCAAAGGTCGATGAATTTACTGGGTTAGTCCAAGGGAGTCTTACTGTGACTGAGTATGCACAAAAATTTGATAGATTGGCGAAATTTGCTCCAGATCTGGTGCCTACTGATAGAGTGCGAGCACATCGATTTGTGGAAGGCCTGAAACCAATGGTTGCTCGAGATGTGGAAATTGTGTTAAGGGGTCAATTCAGTTATGCTCAAGTTGTCGAAATGGCTCTTACGGCGGAGCGGAGTGAAAACAAAATTTGGAAGGAAAATGCTGCCAGGAGAGAATCGAAGAAAGGTGGAGCCAATTCTAATGACCACAAGAAACGAGGACAGGACCAGTCCGGGCAGCCAAGTCAAGACAAGAGGTACAAAAGTGATAACGACCAACGATTTAATGGCAGCAGTGGGCGAAACATTCCAGAATGCCCTAAATGTACCAAACGTCATCTCGGCGAGTGTCGCGCAAAAGCATGCTACAAATGTGGAAAAGAAGGACACATCAAACGCAATTGCCCACTGTGGGGACAGACTGGGAACAGAGCAGAACCCAAGAAAGATGACAAGTATGTTCCAGCCAGAGTTTTTGCCATCACTCAAGCAGAAGCTGAGGCCAGTCCTTCGGTTGTATCAGGTCAGATTCCTATGGCCAACACCACTTGTAAAGTTTTGTTTGATTCCGGTGCAACTCATTCCTTTATTGCTAGCACAATTGTAAATCATATAAATGCACCGAGTGAATTATTTACTGTGGGGTTTGGGACCATGTTACCATCTGGGGAGGTTGTAATCTCTAGAAGTTGGCTTAGGGGTATACCTGTCAGGATAGATGGTAGAGAATTATTTGTAGACCTGATTGTATTAGATTTATTTGATTTTAATGTAATCTTGGGCATGGATTTTCTTACCAAATATGGAGCATCAATTGACTGCAAGCAAAAGAAAGTTGTTTTCACACCAGAAGATGGAGAGACTTTCGAGTTCAGAGGGGTAGGAAAGAAACCTCGCACCCCTATTATTTCGGCAATGAAGGCTGGCCAACTATTGCAGCGTGGGTGCTTAGGGTATCTAGTTAATGTGGTTGATGACACCAAGAAAATTGAAAGAAAGCTGGAGGAAACACGGGTAGTTGCTGAGTTTCTTGATGTATTTCCAGAGGAGTTACCCGGGTTACCACCACACAGAGAAATCGAATTTGTGATAGAATTAGTGCCCGGAACAGCACCAGTTTCCCGCGCACCATATAGGATGGCACCATCTGAATTGAAAGAACTCAAAATACAGTTGGAAGAATTGCTTAAGTTAGGGTTTATCAGACCTAGCTACTCTCCGTGGGGCGCATCAATTCTATTTGTTAAAAAGAAAGACGGTACTATGAGAATGTGCATAGATTACCGAGAACTGAACAAGGTGACTATAAAGAATCGGTACCCATTACCGAGGATTTACGACTTGTTTGACCAGCTTCAAGGGAAAAAGGTATTTTCTAAGATTGATCTTCGTTCAGGGTATCATCAGCTAAGAATCAAAAATGAAGATATACCGAAGACAGCCTTCAGAACGAGATACGGGCATTATGAGTTCATGGTGATGTCATTTGGACTTACAAATGCCCCAGCAGCTTTTATGGACCTCATGAACCGAGTCTTCAAGGAATATCTGGATCAGTTTGTCATTGTATTCATAGATGATATATTGATTTATTCTAAGACAGAGGAGGAACATGAGGAGCACTTACGCTTGACCTTGCAGCGACTGAGAGAACATCAATTGTATGCCAAGTACAAAAAATGTGAGTTCTGGTTGTCCGAGGTTGCATTTTTGGGCCACATTGTCACTAACGGGGGAATAAAAGTAGATCCTGCCAAGGTTGCTGCAGTGAAAGAATGGCCTAGACCAAAGACCGCCTCAGAGGTTCGAAGCTTTTTGGGTTTAGCAGGCTATTATAGAAGGTTTGTTGAGGGGTTCTTAAAGATAGCCACACCCTTAACAGAATTAACTAGGAAGAATCTAAAATTTTTCTGGTCAGACAAGTGTGAGCAAAGCTTCCAAGAGTTGAAGAATAGACTTATCTCAGCACCAATCCTCAGTTTACCAACAGAAGAGGGACAATTTGCGGTATATTGTGATGCATCTAAACAAGGGTTGGGTTGTGTTCTAATGCAAGAAGGGAAGGTAATTGCTTACGCTTCAAGGCAATTAAAAGAATACGAACAGAGATACCCGACACATGACCTAGAGTTAGCTGCAGTGGTTTTTGCACTAAAAATCTGGCGTCATTATCTCTATGGAGTGAAATGTGAAATCTACACCGATCATAAGAGTTTAAAGTACTTTTTCACCCAGAGAGAGTTAAACATGAGGCAGAGGAGATGGTTGGAGCTAGTCAAAGACTACGACTGCGAGATAATGTACCATCCCGGTAAAGCCAATGTGGTAGCGGATGCACTCAGCCGTAGAGGTCCCGGACTAGTTTCCACTTTACAAGGAGTATCAAGGGAATTAGTGGAAGACATGGAACGAGCTGGTATAGAGTTTATTACAGGGCAACTTGCAAAGGTCACACTTCAATCCACTTTGTTAGAAAGAATTAAGGAGGGGCAGACGACAGATCAAAAGCTCAGTGAACTAAAGCAAGAAATTTTGAATAGTAACGCCAAAGATTATGAAATATCAGACACAGGATTAATTCGGTTCAAGGGACGAATTTGTGTGCCCGATAATGATGAGCTCAAGAAGGGGATATTGGTAGAAGCTCATACTACACCTTATTCAGTTCATCCCGGGACCACTAAAATGTACCATGACCTAAAAGCATTGTATTGGTGGCCTGGTATGAAAAAGGATGTAGTTGAATTTGTGGCCAAATGCTTAACATGTCAACAAGTTAAAGCAGAGCATCAAAGACCAGCGGGATTGTTACAACCACTGAAGCTCCCTGAATGGAAGTGGGAAGAGATTTCCATGGATTTTGTGACTGGGTTACCTAAGACTACAAAGCAGCATGACGCCATTTGGGTAGTCGTCGATAGGTATACAAAATCTGCCCATTTTCTACCAGTACGCATGACTTACTCCATGGACCATTTTGCTGAACTTTATGTGAATGAGATTGTGAGATTACATGGGGCACCGTATTCTATTGTTTGTGATCGAGATGCTCGGTTCACTTCGTCTTTTTGGGAAAGCTTACAGAGAGCAATGGGAACTCGATTGAAGTTCAGCACTGCATATCATCCAGAGACAGATGGTCAGACTGAGAGAACAAATCAGATCTTGGAAGATATGTTGAGGGCATGTGTGATAGATTTCCAAGGATCATGGAGCAAATACCTGCCTTTGATTGAATTTTCTTACAACAACAGCTATCAGTCTACTATCGGGGTAGCACCCTATGAGATGTTGTATGGAAGAAAATGCAGGTCTCCACTGCATTGGGATGAGTTGGGAGAGAACAAACTCCTAGGGCCAGATGCAGTTCAGCACACCAACGAAGCTATTCAGAAGATCAGGGCTAGAATGATCACAGCTCAGAGCAGACAGAAATCTTACGCAGACCTGAAGCGGAGGGACATTGAGTTCGAAGTGGGTGATCATGTGTTTCTTCGAGTGACACCACGAAAAGGACTCTCGGTGAAGAGATTTGGCAAGAGAGGGAAACTAAGTCCCAGATATGTTGGTCCATTTCAGATATTGGATAGAGTGGGCAGTGTAGCTTATAGAATAGCTTTACCGCCATCATTATCTGGGGTGCACAATGTATTTCATGTATCTCAACTCTGGAAATATGTGTGAGACCCATCGCATGTTTTGAGCTATGAAACACTGGGTTTGCAGGAAGATTTGTCCTACAATGAACGTCCAGTAAAGATTCTTGATCAAAAAGATAGAATTTTGAGAAATAAGACAATTGCCTTAGTGAAAGTCCTATGGAGGAACAACGTGGTTGAGGAAGCTACTTGGGAGCTAGAGTCTGATATGCGAGAACAATATCAAGAATTATTTGAGTAAAATTTCGGGACGAAATTTTCTTTTAGAGGGGGATAATTGTAATATCCGCTAACTCCGAAAGGGTATTTTTGTAATTTTATTTAGCTGAGAGTATTTTTTATTTTACATATTTATGGATTTAAATATGTATGGGATTATTTTTATGATGATATAATATTTGATTTTATTGGCATGTGCATAATGCCTAATAGATACATATGTCTGGATATTGTTATATGGGTATATTATTATTATTATTATTATTATTATTATTATTATTATTATTATTATTATTATCGTATTATTATTATTATTATTATTATTATTATTATGATTATTATTATTAACTGTTACGATATATACACGAACGGAACGAACCGAATGCCAAATTTTGTGGAATGGGAATCGCTCCACTTCGGTTCAATGCGATATTTTGCTTGGGTTTAAACACGATAGAAATTAGGTTTTAAACTCTATTTTCGTACACCCAAAACAGAGAACCAACGAGAGAGAGAGAGAGAGCACGTATATGGCGTATACGATACCGAAATTTTTTGTTTCTTCAAGCGGAGTGAAACCTGGGTGAACGTGGGGGTTTGGGGTCACTTGTATACGACCTAAGGAAGCTTTTTAACGTGGTATAAGGGGCGGAAGTCGTCGTTTTCAGATTCGCCATTTTTGAAGCTTCAAAGGTGCGGCTTAGTTACGGACTCGAATTCGAACGTGTTTAAGCTTGTTCTTGGGTCAAGGGAGGTTATATTTGAGTGCATGGGACCCTAAGGATTGTTTTTGACGTAAGAAAACGAAGCTTTAACGTCCAAAACGAAAATCCAAAATTTTGGACTCCATTAAAGACGGTACACCGCCAACGAAGAAGACAACCCTGATCTGCCTTCTCGGACCACTTTTCTTGATCGTTTTGAGGTCTTGAGCATTGTGGAGAGCTTCCCCAATCGAAAGGACGCTTCAAGAGCAGTCGGAGACAAAGTTACACTTTACCGGCGACGAAACCGACAAGAACTCCGGCGACACTCCGTTTAGGGGTTTGTGGAGGTTATTTTTCGATTTTCTTTCAGTTCTTGACTTGTGCTAGGTGTTCTTAGGCCTACTATGAAGTTTGATAATTTTCTTGCAATTATTTGATTTATTATGAATTATTTGGTTTGTTTGTTAAATTAAATATGAAAAATACTTAGATTACTCAGAAAAATCTAAATATATTTTATATGATTAGTTATGAGATATAAACTATTGCAAAATTGGTAGATTCGAATTTCGGTTAATTTTGTATTTTTCATGAATTATTTGTGTTATTTATTAAATTAATTATGAAAAATACTTAGGTTGCTCAGAAAAATCTAGATTTATTTTATATGATGGACTATGATATATAAACGGTTATAAAATTGGTAGATTGAATTTTCAGGCGATTATGTATTTTTCATGAATTATTGATGTTATTTATTATTTTAATTATGAAAAATACCTAGGTTGCTTAGAAAATTCAAAGAAAATTATTTATGACCTATTAAAGATTATAAAGTATATTAGTAGAGTTAGATTCGGTTTTTAATCAATTTTGGTATTTTTCATGAATTTACTTAATTAATGCTTAAGTTAATTATGAAAAATAGATAAGTGTTGTTAAAATAGTAAAATGTATTTTTGTAATACCATTTACTGCCTATGATATCAAATGGAATAGGTTTTATTATTTATTGGTTGCTGTAGGTATTTATTATAATTATTGGTGATTAATTAACTATTTATTTGGACTTTAATAAGAATAAATAGTATTTTAGTAAATTTTACGTAAAAATGTGTTGTATGAATTCATGTTTTACGTTAAGAATATTTGTTTGAGTCCATGCAATATGTTTGGGTGAATCAAAATAATAAATGCTTATGTATGGTGTGTCATGCAAGTGAAATGGACCTATGTGTTGAGTATGTTTACGTAAGTTTCTGTATGAGTTTAGAGATTCATACTTGAATGTATTTGGAGTGTATTGTTGTGTTAATGAATGTCTAGGATCTTGTTCTGAACAAGGAAATTCGTTGAGGTGCTCGAGGTAGCAAGTGTGGTCTTAGCAACTGAGGTAAGAAGAGTGGACATCTGTACACAGGGTGTATGTTATGCATACAACTTGGGTTGGTTGTTATTTAATTTGATAGTGTTTTGATTTCCTTATATTTTGTGAGCATCATTAGCATGAGAATAATATTAGGGTCTTGCTGCTTGTGTGAGCATAACACTTGCAGGTTATAATATTATCATGGGTGAGTACAACTTATGGTAATTAATTACCCTGTTGGATGCCAAGTGTGAGAATAACACAAGGCAGGGCAGTTTACCTCATGTCTGATCAACATGAGTGTATAGTTGATTATCGTATGTGAGTATAATGTGCGATATGAGACATGATTGGTGCATGTGAGAACAACATGCGTTGTGGATATATTTATGGAATGTGAATTACTGTTGATTAATATTAAAGAGCAAATTATGTCAAGTAACTAGTTAGGAGGGTTATGTCCTACATAGCTCTTCTTACTGGGCGTTAGCTCACGGGTACTCTGTGTGCAGGTAAGGGTAAGGCTAAGCAGTGAGAATGAAGAGCTCGAGGCGTGGACCGCATGTTAGGGGGCTGGCACAGTATTTTGCTTTTAATGTTTTTTTTTACTGCTAAACATTTTGGAACTATTATTTTGACTTAACTAGTTGTTATTTAAGTTTACAGTACTAAAAGAATTGTGTTTTAAACAATGAGATCTCATGCTTGAATATTTTTCAATAAAGAAGTATTTGTTTGTTTTTATCTTATTAAATTGTTTTATACGGACTATCCTATGTGACATCTCGGGAAATCGGGGTGTTACAGAAACCTTACATTGGTTGCAGCGGAATATAATGACTCCTTCCATTTAGATCTCTAGCCCTTGATTCCTTTCTATAGCAGAGCATAATCAAGATCTGAATCTGGATCTCTTTCTCTCCTTCTTTGATGCTAATTCTCCACAGTTTTACACTATGATTGAGATACCACTTGATGTGTGTGGGCACTATTCTATCACTAAAGGCTATTTCGAAATTGAAGAGAGGAAAAGTGAGAGAGAGAGGGGCGGCTATGGCTTTCTCTGAAAGAAACAATGTGCAAAAGTCATAGTTTCCTGAAGCCAACACTTTCTATTTATAGAATGCCAACTAGGTTTAGGTTAGAATTGTATGGCATTAAAATAATGG
The DNA here is from genome assembly GCF_029168945.1 of Cannabis sativa. Taxonomy (NCBI): domain Eukaryota; kingdom Viridiplantae; phylum Streptophyta; class Magnoliopsida; order Rosales; family Cannabaceae; genus Cannabis; species Cannabis sativa. The sequence goes on along the minus strand of NC_083603.1, from coordinate 65,093,892 downwards.
AAAAATAAATGGTAAAAGGCTTGCATAGTGGCCGACCATATAAGAAAATTGGGCCTCACTTTGCAACTTTCCGATTTTGTTATTTTTTAATCCCATTTTCTCAAAAATGCCAATATTCCAATTTAACCATTTAAATGCCAATTCTAATTATTTAATAACTTGAAAAAAAAAATTATTAAATAATATTGCCATTTAATATACTTATTAATTTAGACATATAAAGTCTCTTAATTAATAAATAAACCTAGAATCTCTTTTCTTTACAATTTCGCCCTTGCTTACTGAAAATTCATAAATTAGACATAGTCTAACTTTAGAATTATAATTGATTAAACAAAATCAATTAACTGAGTCTTACAAGCAGTATGGTCTCAACTAGTATGGGGACCATGGGTCTATATAACCGAGCTTCCAATAAGTCGAACCGAATTTACCAAGTAAATTCCCTAACTTATTAATTCCTTATTGAATCCACACTTAGAACTTGGAATTGCACTCTCAGTCATATAGAACGATCTATATGTTCCATGATATAGATACGCCATTAGTTATCCATTGTTATAATCCTAATTTGATCAATGACCCTCTAATAGATGATCTACATTGAATAAGCACTAAATTACCGTTACACCTTCAATGTATTTTATCCTTAAAACACTTAGCTCCGTATAAATGATATTTCAGCGAAGTGAAATGAGATCTCCACCATTATCTCTGTTTAGCCAAGCTCGAAGGATATCAGCGTTTCACTTCTAAATTCCTATAGAAGTTATAGGCTCCATATTTATGTTAGCGCTCCCACTCAATTATACTATCATGTTCACAAAATGTACGTATCACCCTGACCCAAAAGTAGGCTTAACTAAAAAATCAAAGAACATGTATAATACTCTTGAGATCGACAGGTGATATTGAATTGAATAGATATTACGGTAAATTTTAATATATCTAATCAAAGTTCAATATCGGTCCCTTCCAATGTGTACTCCATACATCCGATACTGGTAAACTTTGCCAATGCCCTGGAAAGGACATAACACTTATCCAAGGTGTAAGAATACCTATCGCTGATTATCATGTCAGTCTAAATCCAGTGAACTGAAAAATTAGGGAATAAACTTTCGAACATATAATTAAGATTATATTCCACTGTGCTGACAACAGTATAATCATTAACCAATTCATATATTCTGGACTTAAATAGAATTCACACATTATGTATATATAATCATGAAATAAATCATGTGAACCATGCAACATAAAATGTTATTTCTGATCATTATTAATAAGTAAATCTGATTATATTGAAATGAGTTTTATTTAGGGCACAAAACCCAACAAACTCCCACTTGCACTAATATAAAACAAAATGTGCATTTCTAATAATCTCAACACCTTGTTATACAAATCAAGTGTAGTAGTAGTATACTCCTTGTAATAGGATCTGACAGGTTGAATTAAACACAACCTTTTCTCCATCATTACTCTTCCTTCATCACAAAATCGTTGATATTGTGAAATTTCCCTCTATATGTCTACTCTCTTGGGATACTGGATTCTATATTTTTGGCAACTACTTTTTGGTTATTCAGAAAGTAACACTAGTAGTTAAGACAAATTGGAACGCTGCCACGAATGTATAGAACTTTACTTGGACTGAATAAGTATCTTTCCTGCAACTTTAACATTCAGTCTCTCTCTGGTAGACCTAGAGACTTCAGATAAGTTTTTACACTTCTCCAAAATCACTACTCTACCCCCAGAGTAATCACCATCTTATCAGCAAACTTTCTAGCACAAAGGCAAGTCTCGAAATCTGATGTGGTGTAGTCTAAGAGTTTTAAACACACCCTTATTGACTAACATGTAGTTCCTCTTCTTAATCTTAAGATTTACTTGATTGTCTTCTAATGTTCCTCTCCTGGATTAATATGATACCTACTCATTACTCCCACTCAATTGCAGCTGTCTGGTCTAAGGCATACTAAAGCATATCTTAGACATCTCACTGTTGATTTAAGAAATTCTTTCATGGCTTTATCTTTTCTGGAATAGTTGAGAATTTTCCTTAGATAAATAAAATCTATGTCTAAGAAGTCGAGAAGCTTCTATAGATTGCCATTAAAAAGAAAATGCTTCAGCATCTTACTAAAGTAAGTTGCTTACATTAGAGTAAGTAATTACCAGGTATACCATAAGCCATAGGTTTAGATAAACTCAAACCTATAATACTAGGAACAGGAAGTTTTGTTAAGTCCATTGAATAGACTTATAAACTAAAATTTTCTTTCATGTCCTTGTAATAGAAAAATTTAGGTTACTCCATGTGAATGGATTAAACCATAGTTCTCTTGGCTTTTCTTCTTAGTTTCTTATCCTGACTATCCATTACTTGTTTAAACTCACAATGGATTTTAATCACTAGTGTCTTCCAAGTCATAAGAAGGTGAGTTCCTAGAAACTCTCCCACTACGACAAGGTACCGTGAATTATGTCTAAGAAAATTAAATGGTATTAACCTCTTTGGTTGTGTCAAGACAACAGAGGCAGTGAGATCATCATGTAAAGATGACAGAACACTTTTGGAATCAAGAATAAAAAATATCTCCTTTATTTGCATCTTTATTTTCAGACTTAGTCATTCTCTTAGAAAAGTAGTATTTGTTTAAACAAACACTTTCTTATCTAATGACTATGGGATGGTCCACCCTTAATCACTTAGAATAGCTAACAAACATGCAAACCATGGTTAACAGTTCTAGATTTTCTTAAGATTTCGATTAGGTCATCCATGAATCTAGTAATGATTTACATTAAGTATACAACCATTGCATCATTCTGAAATTGTATTACCATAGAAGGATTTAGGCAACGACTAGTAACTAATCATCAATATGCAAATCGAAATTTCTGGGGAGGTAAGTTTGGATATAATTCAAAAATGAACTTAATGATCTTTGAACTGCATATCTACTAACTATTTCTCCACCCCTATCAGTTCGCAAGATCTTTAACCACTTATCTTAATGGTTTTTCACCATTGCTAGAAATTCATGAAATTTTTCAGACATTTCAAATTTCTTTTCAATAAGGTAAAATCTAGAGTGATCGTTTGAAGAATACAACGAAAACTCATATCCACCCCTAAATGTACATCCATCTGCGAATGAGATGAACTACTTTCAGTGGATATAGGCATATTAACTCTTTGCAGAAGATGATCTTGTCAAAACCACTATGAACAAGATACAAATGCCATAGATTTATAAAACATGGTTGTAGTCTTTTGATGACTTAGGTTTAGTTACAATATTTATCTTTCGAGATCTAACACTATTATGTTTGTCTAATGTTGACAATCCATTAGGGATTTATCCCATTAGAACAACAAACCAAGTTAGACCAACAATGAAGATTCGAAATTAAACTACAATTTAATAACAGAAAATAACATGGTTCAATATAAATTCATACACAATTCAGAAATTATTAAACACACAGCAAGTAGGAATGACAAGTGAAAATACTAAAACATACAATCCTAAATAATTTTCAAGGTCTTCAACAAACTGATATCAGTGTCCCGTTTAGGTGAGAGTCAAAGCTACCATCCATTGAATAGAGTTGTCAGCTCATCTAAAATGATAAACATTCTAGCAACCTTTTATTCGATCAAGATTGGAATCCAGCGTTGTCCCGTTTAGGCGAGAGTCAAGGCTATTCTATCTTATGAGCTTCCACCATTGTTTCATACTCTTGCAAGTCTTATACAGTCGCCACCATTAGGGTGATCAATACTACATAAAAAACTTACAAGAATACTTATCTTTCGAGATTAAACGACGCTAACTTGCTAATGAACGTTCCTCCATTAGGGAGGATTACTCACTAAAACAATAGTTATGTAAAACTAACAATGGAGATCGAATATCCTAATAATATAGCTCATTATTTAAAGAAAGTTGTATTTTCTTCTAATATTTATTTTAATCAATTTATTTTAAATATATATTTATTTAATAAAAATTTCGAATTTAGAATAAAAAAATTCTAAATATAAATTTTAATTTAATATTTATAAATTATACTTAGATGGATATGAAAATAACGTGAATTATTTCTATCTTAGTAATAATTTCCAATAAATATTTAGAAAAATATTCAATTTAAGTTGTTTCAAAATTAATTTAAATTAACTTACAACTCAAATTTAATTTTCTATAAATATATATTGCATTTCGAAAATTGAAGTATATATAAGAATATAATTTTCGAAAATGCTTGTTAAAATAAAATAAAAATAAATCCTGAAAAAATTATCTTCATTTTGTGTTGGCCCAAAATTAATAAAAGTTAATTTACAACAAAAATATAATTTTCCTATTTAATTAAATATTTAAAAAAAATTCAAATATTCAAGTATCATGATTAATAATCAACTTAAATATTAATTTTCTATTTAATTAAATATCACTAGAAAAATACTTCAAGCAAAACAGATAATATCTATCTAGACTTTATCTATCTAGACTTTCATTGACTAATTAATTCAATTTCTAATTATAATATATTTTAGTTCATTTATTTTAATTAATCATTAAATGAAATAATCATTGATTTAAGTTGGTCCAAAATTAAAATAAATAATTTTTAACTTTAATCTATTTTTCAAATAAAAATTCAAAATTTCTGCATTAAAGAAATGCAATTTCGAAATTGTGGAAAAAGATTAATAAAATAAAATAAAATATATTTTGAAAATTATTCACATTTAAGTTATTCTGAAATAAGATTCCAAACTTAAGATAATTTTCAACTTTAATTAAATAACATGAAAATAACAATATTTAAGTATCATGATGAAAATAAACTTAGATATTAAAATTTTCAATTTAATTAAATGTATTAAATTCAAGAAATAAATAATTAAGTATAGAGAAAACTTAATTATTAATTCTAGTTTAATACTAGGAAAATATACTAAACTTAGATTGTACCAATATTAACTATTAAACAATTAATTTCACAATCAATGATATTTTCCTATTTAATATTAGAAAAAATAACTAGTATAGAAATAACTATCTAGATTATATATCATTAACTAAGTGTTTTTCTAAAATTAACTTTAAAATATTAAAATGAAAAATAAATTTCATATATTTTAAAAGTTAATTATGTTGCTAATTCAATTTTAATTAGGTTAGACTAATATAATTAACCTAATACAATTATTTAAATAAGGCAAATGAGCCTTCACAATTAGGGTAGTTCATGTGAGGGGGAGCTGGGTTCCAGTATGTCGTACCCACTTCTATTGGCCCCCAACTCTCACACAAGGCCCAAAAGAGAGGAATTTAACCTTTAAATAAACAATTATTATTCATTGAATAAGTCCAAATCTAATTGGGCCTAAATAAAATTACTAATGTCAAATTTTATTTTAGCAACCTAGTCCATTTACTTAGTAAAACATAAATGGGCTTCCTATATGCATCTAAGCCCAATAGCAAACATATAGGCTCACACAGGTCAAATGATTTGGATGGGCCCTATCATGTTACTAGGTTTACACAGATGAAAGAAGTTCAAAATTTACCTATTACAAATTATTTATAAGATCTATTGACAATTGGACTATGATTAAAATCAGATCATTGGATCTGTCAACAAGTTAATCATAGCAATTTAGATCAAATAAATAATAGGTTTGTTAAAAAAAAAATTTTGAATAAACAATATAAATAAATAAACAAACATTGTCCATGTAACAAATGTGAAATAAGATATTAATATAATTAAATTATTATTCTTATACTAACAAGCTAAATTTTAAAAGATTTAGGGTTGTTAAAAAACAAACCTCAAAAATCTCAAAAATTAGAAACTAATTTTAAAATATCTAGGTTTATTTGAATCAAATTAAATTAAATATCAAATAAGATCAATGATTTGAAAGAAAGAATCTTCAATATCACTTTCAAATCTTACAATTTAATTAAAATAAACCAATTTTAAAATAGATATGGTTAGATAGTTATTATTTTAGGAATAAAATAATAAATAAATAACAATTACCATAATTATATGTCAAAATATCTCAAATTAAGCAATATTCAAATTCTACAAAAAATATTTAAGTTATTTAAATATTTAAAATATAATTCATAAATTTCCAATAAGGAAAAAAATGATATATATAGAAAAATATCATTTTTAAACTTATAATTTATAAATAATTAAATATTTAACAAAATAACAAACTTTTGAATTTAAAATTATTATGGTAAGTGTATCTATAAAAAGATCTATGTTAATTTCAAATTTATTAATTATTTAATTTGTCATATAAGATAATTTTAATATAATATTTTAAATAAAAAAGACAAAGTTATCTTTTAATTTAAAATATGTTAAATATCAAAATATATAATCTTATAATTAAATAATATATAAATATTAAAGAAGTTAAGAAATTTTTAAATCTTACCATAATTGGAAATATTTAAAATTGGAAAAATTGAGTTTTGGGAAACAATCCCATAAAAAAATCGGATTTTTGGGGAAAAACCCACAAAAATCGCAATTTAGGTGCTGGCTGCCCAGGTGGCTGCCCCTGCAGCCTCGAAGAAGCTGCTAGCAGCCTCAGCACGCGCGGAAAGAGGGACGTTGCAGCGTCCTGTGTGCGGCAGATGTGGGCGGATGCAGGGTGCACACGGGCGTGTCACGCGCGCGGATGGGGGGCTTGTCCGAGGGTCTAGTGCGCATGAGCACCACCCTCGACACCATTGAACCCCGATTTTATCAAAATTCATAACTCTTTCAATTTTTATCGGAATTAAGTTCCGTAACAACGAATATTGCTTAATTTTTCACAAGGAATCTAAATAAAATATTTTCAAAAATAGAAAAAAAATATTTTTCATGGAAAAATTTTGTACACACACATACATTCATCACAGAAGCAGATAAACCAACATGAAACCATCCAAATCAACACAAAACATCGTTTTAATTCATATTTCATGAAAGTAAATCATTACCATGGCTCTGATACAAGTTGTTGGAAATATTTTACCAGGATCTAGATTTACTACCATGTATGTTTTATTAACATCCTTATATGAATTCTAAAACAATGAAATAAACACATATAAAGTTTAGGAAACCTTACATTGGGTGCAGCGGAATATAATGACTCCTTCCATTCAGATCTCTAGCCCTTGATTCCTTTCTGTAGCAGAGCATAATCAAGATCTGAATCTGGATCTCTTTCTCTCCTTCTTTGATGCTGATTCTCTACAGTCTTACACACTATGATTGAGATACCACTTGATGTGTGTGGGCACTACTCTATCACTCAAGGGCTATTTCAAAATTGAAGAGAAGAAAAGAGAGAGAGCGGGGCGGCTATTGCTTTCTCTGAAAGAAATAATGTGCAAAAGTCATAGTTTCCTGAAGCCAACACTTTCTATTTATAGAATGCCAACTAGGTTTAGGTTAGAATTGTATGGCATGAAAATAATAGAAAAATAAATGGTAAAAGGCTTGCATAGTGGCCGACCATAAGAGGAAATTGGGCCTCACTTTGCAACTTTCCCATTTTGTTATTTTTCAATCCCATTTTCTCAAAAATGCCAATTTTCAAATTTAACCATTTAAATGCCAATTCTAATTATTTAATAACTTAAAAAAAATAATTATTAAATAATATTGCCATTTAATATATTTATTAATTTAGACATATAAAGTCACTTAATTAATAAATAAACCTAAAATCTCTTTTCTTTACAATTTTGCCCTTTCTTAGTGAAAATTCATAAATTAGACATAGTCTAACTTTAGAATTATAATTGATTAAACAAAATCAATTAACTGAGTCTTACAAGCAGTATGGTCTCAACTAGTATGGGGACCATGGGTCTATATAACCGACCTTCCAATAAGCCGAACCGAATTTACCAAGTAAATTCCCTAACTTATTAATTCCTTATTGAATCCACACTTAGAACTTGGAATTGCACTCTCAGTCATATAGAACGCTCTATATGTTCCACGATATAGATACACCATTAGTTATCCATTGTTATAATCCTAATTTGATCAATGACCCTCTAATAGATGATCTACATTGAATAGGCAATAAATTACCGTTACACCTTCAATGTATTTTATCCTTAAAACATTTAGCTCCGTATAAATGATATTTCAGCGAAGTGAAATGAGATCTCCATCATTTATCTATGTTTAGCCAAGCTCGAAGGATATCATCGTTTCACTTCTAAATTCCTATAGAAGTTATAGACTCCATATTTATGTTAGCGCTCCCACTCAATTATACTATCATGTTCCCAAAATGTACGTATCACCCTGACCCAAAAGTAGACTTAACTAACAAATCAAAGAACATGTATAATACTCTTGAGATCGAACCTAACCATATTAGGATTAAGATCATTTGATCTATGATCAACATGTGATATTGAATTGAATAGATATTACGGTAAATTTTAATGTATCTAATAAAAGTTCAATATCGGTCCCTTCTGATGTATACTCCATACATCCGATACTGGTAAACTTTGCCAATGCCCTGGAAAGGACATAACAATTATCCAAGGTGTAAGAATACGAATCGCTGATTATCATGTTAGTCTAAATTCAGTGAACTGACAAATCAGGGAATAAACTTTCGAACATATAATTAAGATTATGTTCCACTGTGCTGACAACACTAAAATCATTAACAAATTCATATGTTCTGGACTTAAATAGAATTCATACATTATGTATATATAATCATGAAATAAATCATGTGAACCATTGAACATAAAATGTTATTTCTGATCTTTACTAATAAGTAAATCTGATTATATTGAAATGGGTTTTATTTAGGGCACAAAACCTAACAAATACCAGGTAAGCTGTGCAATCCTACATCGCCTGGGAAAGGTCAAGTGTGTTAATTCTGAGGCTGTGTAGGTATGGGACTACACAGTTGAAGAGGGCTTAAATGGATTGATTGGTACTACCTATATCAATAAGGTGCATCTTGTTTTTTGGTAGCCCATCACGAAAGAACTCCACAGCTAAGCGTGCTTGACCTGGGGTAGTTTCAGGATGGGTGACCTCCTGGAAAGTTTTCCCAGGAAGCGTGCGAGTGAGGACAAAGCATGCTAGAAATACTCGTGTTGGTTGGTAAGGTCAGTCGTCAATCCAAGAAGCAGCTAGAGTAGCATACTCGTGTATAAGAGCCATTCATTCTGTGGGTGTAAGGACCCAATGAAAGCTTGAAGTAGAGACGTTACAATCTCTTGTTCTATTGTATATATTTTTATCAATGTATAATTTGAGTTTTTGAAGGATTAATGTATCATTATTTTTCATTAAATATTAATATATTGATCCTTTTTTGTATTAATTCTCCCTAATGAAATTATACTTTTGGGTAAGTCTATATTACACCCTTAAATAGGTACTTTGTTACACTTTTTATTTATTTTAGGAATCAAGAGAGTTTTTTATTCTATTTTTTCATGATGGTGTACATAAAAGTTATTTAGGACCACCCTGAGTAGTTTACAACACCAAATTTTTATATTTTGTTACACACACGTTTTTTTTATACGCGTGGTATGTAACTATTTGAACTTTAGTTTTAGCATTGTAAACTATTCATAATTTTCTTAAAATTTATAAGTAATCCTAAATTGCTACAACATATGCGATTATGAAAAAAATTGGATTAAATTTTTACAAAAAAAAAATTCTATCCACTTTCACTCTACTTATCACATTTTAAATCGAATTATTAATCTCATAATTCTATAACCATAACTCGTCATTGTTATTATTTATTAAAAGAGTGACATACCCAACTAAAAGGAACCATGTAAGCGTGATTGAATTAAAACTGTAACACCCTAATGCTAAGGCACGCTACAGTACTTTTTTAGTTACAGTGCTATCTTTGTTAATCAAAGATATTTCTCTCGAAAAACGTGTCAAATTAAAACTTTTGTAATAAATATTAAACTTTATAATTTACATAATAATTTACAAACACCGGGATTCCGTTTCTAAACTTTTACACAAAATGTGCCTAAATATAATTTTTATGTCGCACAGCGACTACAAAATATAATCCCCTGATGTCCCGAGACCCAACACTCCAGGTCACGCTGCCACGACATGTACAATCCCATCGTAGCCAAGCTCACTCTTGTTTAGCTTTCGCCTTTCCTTTACCTACACATGGAAGCAGAATTATGAGTCGAGAGACTCAGTAAGAAAAGCATATTGTTGGGTTTCATGCCCTAAATAAAACTCATTTCAATATAATTAGATTTACTTATTAATATAGATCAGAAATAACATTTAATGTTGCATGGTTCACATGATTTATTTCATGATTATTTACATAATGTATGAATTCTATTTAAGTCCAGAACATATGAATTTGTTAATGATTATAGTGTTGTCAACACAGTGGAATATAATCTTAATTATATGTTTGAAAGTTTATTCCCTGATTTGTCAGTTCACTGGATTTAGACTGACACGATAATCAGCGATAGGTATTCTTACACCTTGGATAAGTGTTATGTCCTTTCCAGGACATTGGCAAAGTTTACCAGCATCGGATGTATGGAGCATACATCGGAAGGGACTGATATTGAACTTTGATTAGATATGTTAAAATTTACCGTAATATCTATTCAATTCAATATTACCTGTTGATCCTAGATCAAATGATCTTAATCCTGATATGTTTAGGTTCGATCTCAAGAGTATTATACATGTTCTTTGATTTGTTAGTTAAGCCTACTTTTGGGTCAGGGTAATACGTATATTTTGGGAACATGATAGTATAATTGAGTGGGAGGGCTAACATAAATATAGAATCTATAACTTCTATAGGAATTTAGAAGTGAAACGATGATATCCTTCGAGCTTGGCTAAACAGAGATAAATGGTGGAGATCTCATTTCATTTTGCTGAAATATCATTTATATGGAGCTAAGTGTTTTAAGGATAAAATACATTGAAGGTGTAACGGTAACTTAGTGCCTTTTCAATGTAGATCATTTATTAGAGGGTCATTGATCACATTAGGATTATAACAATGGATAACTAATGATGTATCTATATCGTGGAACATATAGAGCGTTCTATATAGTGAGAGTGCAATTCTAAGTTCTATGCGTGGATTCAATGAAGAATTAATAAGTCATTCAATTTAAGATATAAATTCTTGATCTACTTATTGGAAGCTCGGATATATAGACCCATGGTCCCCACACTAGTTGAGACCATACTGCTTGTAAGACTCAGTTAATTGATTTTGATTAATCAATTTTAATTCTAAAGTTAGACTATGTCTACTTTGTGAATTTTCACTAAGCAAGGGCGAAATTGTAAAGAAAAGAGATTCTAGGTTTATTTATTAATTAAGAGACTTTATATGTCTAATTAATAAATATATTAAATGACAATATTATTTAATAATTAATTTTTAGTTATTAAATAATTAGAGTTGGCATTTAAATGGTTGAATTTGAAAATTGACATTTTTGAGAAAATGAGATGCAGGAATGATAAAATAGCAAAATTGCATAAGTGAGGTCCATTATCCAAAGCCCATGGCCGGCCACACTTATTGTAATAACTGCTAGTTAAGAAAGGGTATTTTTGTAATTTTTTTAGCGGAGAGTATTTTTATTATTTTACATATTTATGGGTTTAAATATGTATGAGATTTTTATGATGATATAATATTTGATATTATTGGCATGTGCATAATGCCTAATAGATATATATATCTGGATATTATTATATGGGTATATTATTATATTATTATAAATATTAATATTATTATTATTAACGTTGTTGTTATTATTATTATTATTATTATTATTATTTTTATTATTATTATTATTATTATTATTACTACGTACTCTTATTATTTAGTATTATAGCTGTGTTCTGTTATGTATATACGAACATATATACTCACGTTCAACCGAACCGAGATTTTGGTGGAATGAGAATCGTTCCACTTCCGTTCAAAGAGATCTCTTTGCTTGAGTTTAAACACGATAGAAATTAGGTTTTGAGCTCTATTTTCGTACACCAAAAACAGAGAACCAACGAGAGAGAGAGAGAGCACGTATACGGCGTATACAATACCGAAAAATTTCATTTCTTCAAGCGGAGCGAAACCTGGGTGAACGTGGGGGTTTGGGATCACTTACATACGACCTAAGGAAGCTTTTTGACATGGTATAAGGGGCGGAGGTCCTCGTTTCGAGATTCGCCATTTTTGAAGCTTCAAAGGTGCGGCTTGGAAACGGACTCGAATTCGAACGTGTTTAAGCTTGTTCTTGGGTCAAGGGAGGTTATATATGAGTGCATGGGACCCTAAGGATTGTTTTTAACGTAAGAAAACGAAGCTTTAACGTCCAAAACGAAAAACCAACATTTTGACTCCATTAAAGACGGTACACCGCCAACGAAGAAGACGACCCCGATCTGCCTTCTCGGACCACTTTTCTTGATCGTTTTGAGGTCCTGAGCACTGTGGAGAGCTTCCCTAATTGAAAGGACGCTTTAAGAGAAATCGGAGACAAAGTTACACTTTACCGGCGACGAAACCGACGAGAACGCCGGCGACCACGTTCTGACCGTTTCTGAGGATCTTATTCTCAACAAGGAAATTCGTTGAGGTGCTCGAGGTAGCAAGTGTTGTCTTAGCAACTGAGGTAAGAAGAGTGGAAATCTGTGCACAGGGTGTATGTTATGCATACAACTTGGGTTGGTTTGCTATTTAATTTGATTGTGTTGTGATTTCCTTATGTTTTGTGAGCGTCATTAGCATGAGAATAATATTAGGGTCTTGCTGCTTGTGTGAGAATAACACTTGCAGGTTATAACTTTATCATGGGTGAGTACAACTTATGGTAATTAATTGCCCTATTGGATGCCAAGTGTGAGAATAACACAAGGCAGGGCAGGTTACCTCATGTCTGATCAACATGAGCGTATAGTTGATTATCGTATGTGAGTATAATGTGCGATATGAGACTTGATTTGTGCATGTGAGAACAGCATGCGTTGTGGATATATTTATGGAATGTGAATTACTGTTGATTAATATTAAAGAGTAACTTATGTCAAGTAACTAGTTAGGAGGGTTATGTCCTACATAGCTCTTCTTGCTGGGCGTTAGCTCACGGGTACTCTGTGTGCAGGTAAAGGTAAGGCTAAGCAGTGAGATTGAAGAGCTCGAGGCGTGGACTGTTTCAAATTATTTTACCAGGATCTTAGATCTACTCACAAGTATGTTGATTAACACCCTAAATATGAACTTTCTAAAATGATGAAATAAACACATATAAAGTTTAGTAAACCTTACATTGGGTGCAGCGGAATATAATGACTCCTTCCGTTCAAATATCTAGCCCTTGATTCCTTTCTGTAGCAGAGCATTATCAATATCTGAACCTCGATCTCTTTCTCTGATTCTTTAGTGCTGAAACTCCTTCTTGTTGAAAGTCTTTCTTCACGATCTTCCTCAATATGATTGAGGTATCACTTGCTGTGTGTGGGCACTACTCTAATCACTAAGAAAATTTTGAAATTGAAGAGGGAAGAAAGAGAAGAAGGTGGCGGCTAGGTATAGAGAGAGAAGGCTCAGGTTTTTCTCTGAAGGAAAAAGTAGAAAATTTAGTGTAAATTTCCTAAAGCCTTCACTATCTATTGCATTCCACTAGGGTTAGGTTTGAATTATTTGGCATTAAAGTAATAAAAATATCAGTTTGAAAAATCATTCCAAGTGGCCGGCCATGTAGTGTAATGGGCCTTACTTGGATTTTGCAGTTTTCACAAATTTTATTTCTATTTTCTCAAAAATGCCAATTTTTAAATTCAACCATTTAAATGCCAATTCTAACTATTTAATAACTATAAATAATTATTAAATAATATTGTCATTTATCATATTTATTAAGTGAACCATACAAAGTATCATAATTAACAAATATGTCCCTAAAACTCTTTCTTTACAATTTCGCCCTTACTTAGTGAAAAATTCACAAATAGACATAGTCTAAATTGAGAATTATAATTGATTAATCAAAACCAATTATATGAGTCTTACAAGCAATATTATCTCAACTAGTGGGGGGACCATGGGTCTATATAACCGAGCTTCCAATAAGCAGATCAAGAATTTATAACTTAAATTCACTGACTTATTAATTCTTTGTTGAATCCACGCATAGAACTTAGAATTGCACTCTCAGTATATAGAATTCTCTATATGTTCCACCATATAAACACAACATTAGTTATCCATTGTTATAATCCTAATTTGATCAATGATCCTCCATATGAATGATCTACACTGTAAATGGATTAGATTACCGTTACACCCTACAATGTATTTTATCCTTAAAACACTTAACCCCGTATAAATGATATTTCAGCTTATGTGAAATGAGTACTCCACCATTTATTTTTGTTTGGTCAAGCTCGAAGGAGATCATCCTTTACTTACTATTCGTCAGATAGAAGCTATAGATTCTATGTTTATGTTAGCGCTCCCACTCAATTGCACTACCGTGTTCCCAAAATGTACGTATCACCTTGACCCAAAAGTAGGCTTAACTAACAAATCAAAGAACACGAATAGCCTCTTGAGATTGAGCCTAATCATAACAGGATTAAGATCATTTGTGTAATGACCGCTCTAGTAATGTGGATTAGAAAAGGCAATTAGCACTAATTTTTATTATTTAATTATTATTTGTGAATTAATTTTAAATGTGGACCCCAATATTTAGAAATAAATATTAGAGTTATAATTTCTCAATTCCGGAGATTTTATTAAACTCTAGGGGTATTATTTATTTTATATGTGAAATATGTTAATTTTGTAATTTTGTTCGGCGACAACGGAAAATGCGATGGATGGCTAGATTGATCACATGGGTAAGTTTAGAACCCTATTTCATGGTGGGAAATAATTCAGAGAAAATAAATTATCGGGATTGAGCGGGGTTATGGAATTGACCATTTTACCCCTAGCTTTAGAAATACCCTAGTTTTAAGTCTAAGGGCATTTTAGACATTTTGTTTAATGGTGGATTAGGTGGCTGTCCCTCTAGTTGACACCTAGCATATTATTTTTCAGCAATGAATTAATTGAGGAAAAACCATTTCATTTGAGGAAAAAACAAAGGAAAAACCAAAATTCAAGAGAAGCTCTTTCTTCTCTCTTTCTCTCTTCGAAGGCAGCAAGGGCAAGGGATTTTGGGAGCTGAATTCTTGTGTTTTCAGCAAAGGATTCAAGAGGAATCAAGGCAAGGTAACCCTAGTTCTTCCCCCCTTAAGTTTTTGAAGTTTTAGTTTAGTTTCACTATGAATTTCTAGGTTTAGTGGCTGTTGGGTTTTGAATTGCTTAGGGTTCGAATTCTGGGGTTAGGTTGAGTTGATTTGAGTCCCTAGCTATTGTTTTTGATGCTTGAGAATGGTTTTAAGCAAGCTTGAGTTTTGAAACTCAAGCTTTGAGCTTTAATGGCATAATTTGAATTATTGATTTGTTCTGTGATTTGTTGGTTGGAAATGGATGTTTATGCATTGTATAGTTATACTGGAGAGTTTGGTAAGGTTTGGGATTGAATTGAATTAAGGGGGATGATTTTTGGTTCCCAGTAGTAGAACTGGAATTCTGGTTCTGGGAGGCCAGTACCAACCGGTCGACCGGTTGGTGACCCAGAACCGGGATGCCGGTTGGGAACCGGTCTGCCTGTTGGGGGAATTTCCAGAACCCTAGTTTTGGCCAATTTTGAGATATTTAGGGTATTGCCATGAGGTTTATCGATAGGGAAACTTTTAGTTTCAAGTTTAAAGTCCCGGAAAGTGATTTAGCGAGTCACTCATCTGTATTACTATTATTGTGATTAGGGCATCCATCTAGCACGTGAATTCCGTTCAGGTCAGCCAACACACTTGAATTCGGAAAACAGGTAAGAACTGTGTATAATGTATGATGTGATTATCTGAATGTGTGTATATGTGTTTATATATGCATGCTTGAATTATGCTAAGCACTACCAACACTTGTATGAATAGGTTATAGACTGTATTGGTACAATGATTGTTGTGATTGTGAGTACGATACAGTGATACCAACACAAGCATGGGAAAATGCTAAGGTGTGTGGTACATCGCTCAGTGTTACTCAGTGATCAGGATAAACCCTACCAACACTCGTACAGTGAGGTACGATGTGTATGTGGTATAGTGGTTGTACCCTGGTATTGAACGTTCATACTCATCTGTTAAGCTCTGTAAATAGGTGTATGGGCTCCTATTTACAGGTCGGAAATTATATGGTATGTTATATGCATTTCTTACTGAGTCTGTTGACTCACAGTTTCTGCTTCCATGTGTAGGTAAAGGAAAGGCGAAGGCTGAACAGGAATGAACCTGAGCTCGGGTGAGATTGTACATGTCAAGCGGCGCGACCTGGAGTGTTCGGTCTCGGGACATCTGGGAGTTATATTTTGAAAGTCGCTGTGCGGCCTGGAAGTTAAATATTTTGAAATGTAAAGTTGAAACAGTAAATTTTTAAAAGTTTGAAATCGGGATCCCGGGATTTGTAAATATTATATTATATTACAAAGTTTAATATTTAAAGCAAAAGTTTTAATTTGACACGTTTTTCGAGAAATTTCTTTGATTAGCAAAGATTGCACAATAATTGAAAAAGCACTGTAGCGTGCCTTAGCATTAGGGCGTTACAATTTGATCTAGGATCAACTAGGCGATATTGACTTGAATAGATATTACGGTAAGTTTAATAAATCTAAGTCAAAGTTCAATATCGGTCCCTTTCGATGCATACTCCATGCACCCAACCTGAGCTTTACTTTAACCAATGCTCTGGAAAAAACATAGCATTTCTCCAAATGCAAGTAAACTCTGTTGTAGATTATCATATCAGTAAAACCCTGTGTCTGATAAATCTAGGAAACTTTATTCACATAGTCATGTTTACTTTCCAATATGTTGACAACACAATAAACAGGATCAAGTATGTGAAAAGGGTTTCAGATGAATTCATACATTATGTACATATAATCATGAAATAAATCATGTGAACCATGCAACATTAAATGTTATTTCTGATCTATAAGTAAATCTGATTATACTGAAATGAGTTTTATTTAGGGCATAAAACCGAACAAACTCCCACTTGCACTAATATAAAACAAAAAGTACATTTCAAATAATCTCAACACCTTGATATAAAAATCAAGCGTAGTAGTAGTAAACTCCTCGTAATAGGATCTGAGAGGTTGAATTAAACACAACATTTTCTCCACCATTACTCTTCCTTAATCACAAAATCATTGATAATGTGAAATTCCTCTCTATATGTCTACTCTTTTTGGGATACTGGATTCTATACCTTTGGCAACTACTTTTGGTTAATCAAGTAATTAACACTAGTAGTTTAGGCAATTTGGAATGGTGCCAAAGATGTATAGAACTTTCCTTAGACTGAATAAGTACCTTTCCTGCAACTTTAACATTCAGTCCCTTTCTGGTAGACCTAGAGACTTCAGATAGGTTTTTACACTTCTCCAAAATCACTATTCCACCCCTAGAGTAATCACCATCTTATCAGAAAGATTTTCTAGCACAAAGGCAAATCTCGAAATCTGATGTGGTGTAGTCTAAGAGTTTTAAATACACCCTTATTGACTAACATATAGTTCCTCTTCTTAATCTTAAGATTTACTTGATTGTCTTCCAATGTTCTTCTCCTGGATTAATTTGATACCTACTCATTACTCCCACTCAACAACAAGTGTCTGGTCTAAGGCATACAGATGCATATCTAAGACCTCTCACTGTTGATTTAAGAAATTCTTTCATGGCTTTATCTTTTCTGGAATAGTTGAGACTTTTCCTTAGATAAATAAAATCTATGCCTAGAAGTCGAGAAGCTTCTATAGATTGCCATTAGAAAGAAAATGCTTCAGCATCTTACTAAAGTAAGTTGCTTGCATTAGAGTAAGTAATTACCAGGTATACCACAAGCCATAGGTTTAGATAAAATCAAACCTATAATACTAGGAACAGGAAGTTTTGTTAAGTACATTAAATAGATTTATACATGAACTTCCTTTTATGTCCTTGTAATAGAAAACTTTAGGTTATTCCATGTGAGTGGATTAAACCATAGTTCTATTGGCTTTTCTTCTTAGTTTCTTATCTTGACAATCCATTACTTGTTTAAACTCTCAATGGATTTTAATCACTAGTGTCTTCCAAGTCATAAGAAGGTGAGTTCCTAGAAACTCTTCCACTACGACAAGGTACCGTAAATTATGTCTAAGAAAACTAAATGGTATTAACCTCTTAGGTTGTGACAAGACAACAAAGGCAGTGGGATCATCATATGTCAAATAAGATGATAGAACACTTTTGGAATCAAGAAAAAAAATATCTCCTTTATTTGCTACTTTGTTTTCAGACTTAGTCATTTTCTTAGAAAAGTAGTATTTGTTTAAACAAACACTTTCTTATCTATTGACTATGGGATGGTGCACCCCTAATCACTTAGAATAGCTAACAAACCATGGTTAACAGTTCTAGCTTTTCTTAAGATTTTGATTAGGTCATCAATGAATCTAGTAATGATTTACATTAAGCATAGAAGGATTTAGGCAACGACTAGTAAGTAATCATCAATATGCAAATCAAAATTTCTGGTGAGGTAAGTTTGGATATAATTCAAAAATCAATTTAATGATCTTTGAACTGCATATCTACTAACTATTTCTCCACCCCTATCAGTTCGCAAGATCTTTAACCACTTACCTTAATGGTTTTAACCATTGCTAGAAATTTATGAAAATTTTCAAACATTTCAAATTTCTTTGCATAAGGTATAATCTAGAGTTACGTTTTAAGAATACAACGAAAAACTCATATCCACCCCTGAATGTACATCCATCTGCGAATGAGATGAACTACTTTCAGTGGATATAGGCATATTAACTCTTTGCAGAGATTGATCTTGTCAAAACCACTATGAATAAAATACAAATGCCATAGATTAATAAAAATGTGGCTGTGTCGTGTTGATGAATTAGGTTTAGTTACATCAAAGAGTTCTTAGAATAGTGCAAGTGGATCCTGATAACAAAATACTAAACTCATATTCCATACAGTTTGATTCCATTGATAGAAAATGGTTATTAAACACTTGTGAAAGTGTAACTGTATTGTATTCTGGAATTAGAAATATAAGAAAATTTCAGTTTGGAATCTAAAATTAAAGTTAAAGACTTAAATTTATACCAAATATAATGAGTAATTCTTCTTAGACCACCACTATTAATTTAATTTTAAGTCAGATTTGCCCATACAAGTAGGAGATTTCTAAGATTGAGGACTTATATCATTGAGGAATAGAATTTCGGGTTATAATCATATGTCATTTATTTTCTTAAGAGAAAATAGAATGACATGAAATGATTTATAGACTATTCATCCAATGATATGTTATTGAGCTAATTTGAAATGAATAGGCTAAGAGGAATTAGGATAATTTCGTTGTTTAAATAAGAATCCAACGATGCTTCGATTAGCGACAGTCAAAGTAATCTTATTTATATAATCTTCTTGTTCATATCGTAAAAATACTAGTCTAAGGTGTCATCAATTGATGAACAGCTAGATGTCGCATATACAATATTTATCTTTCGAGATCTAACACTATTATGTATGTCTAATGGTGAAAATCCATTAGGCATTTATCTCATAAGATAAACAAACCAAGTTAGACCAATAATGAAGATTCGAAATTAAACTACAATTTAATAACAGAAAATAACATGGTTCAATATAAATTCATACACAATTCAGAAATTATTAAACATATAGCAACTAGGAATGACAAGTGAAAATACTAAAACATACAATCCTAAATAATTTCTAAGGTTTTCAACAAGCTGATATCAGTGTCCCGTTTAGGCGAGAGTCAAAGCTACCATTCATTGAATAGAGTTGTCAGCTCATCTAAAATGTTAAACATTCTAGAAACCTTTTATTCGATCAAGATTGGAATCCAGCGTTGTCCCGTTTAGGCGAGAGTCAAGGCTATTCTATCTTATGAGCTTCTACCATTGTTTCATATTTTGCAAGTCAAATACAGTCGCCACCATTAGGGTGATCCATACCATATAAAACACTTACAAAGCTACTTATCTTTCGAGATTAAACGGTGCGAACTTGCTAATGAACGTTCCTCCATTAGGGAGGATTACTCACTAAAACAAACGCTATGTAAAACCAACAATGGAGATCGAATATCTTAGTAATAAAGCTCATTCTTTAAAATGTATTTTCATTATTATTTATAATAAAATATATTCATTAAATGTCGATTTTAGAATTAAAATTCTAAATTAGAATTTAATTTAATATTTATAAAATTATACTTAGATGGTGATTGAATTATTTCCATCTTAGTAGTAATTTTGATATATAAATATTAAGAAAATTATTTAAGTTGTATTAATTTAAATTAATTTGTAGCTCAAAATAAATTTTCATGAGAATATATTTATTGTATTTTGAAAAAGAAAGTATAAAAACTTTATATTTTCAAAATACTTAAATAATAATTACTTAGAAAAATACTTTAAGCAAAAATATCACCTATCTAGATTTTCCTTTCACTAATTAATTCAATTTCTAATAATATACTTTAATTCATTTATTTTAAATTAATCAATAAATGAAAAAATCATTGATTTAAGTTGGTCCAAGAATTAATTAAAATAAATAATTAATTCACAACTTAATCTATTTTTCAAGATAAATTCAAAATCATCTTGCATTATGAAATGCAATTTCGAAAATTGATTAATAAAATAAAGAAAAAAAATATATTTTGAAAATTATTTAAATTTAAGTTGAAAAAATAAATTTCAACTAAAAATAATTTTCTATTTAATTAAGTGTCATGAAAAAGAAATATTTAAGTATCATGATGAAAATAAACTTAGATATTTAATTTTCAATTTAATTAAATGTATTTGTTGACTGGATTTTTAGCCAACCGACGCGGAGTCGTAATAAATGAGATTTAAACCAAAATCACAATAATAAATGTAATTAATAACGCCGGAATTCGTAATAAATGTAAATAAAAGACACCGAAATTTAAAGAGGTTCGGCCCCGGATGTCGGTAATAGCCTACTCCCCTTGAGTTTTATTGATCTGAGTTACAATAGTCAAGAACAGGCTCTTGATTGCAAAGAATGAGAAATCTTTAATTTTCTAAGTCTTTCAGATTGCGGATCCCCCTCCCAGGTCATGGGTGACCCCTTATATAGGGGAGGGGGTCGGTGCTTCTCGCTTCAGGAGAAGCGACCAACGCGGTTGGAGTCTGATATTTAGGAAAATATCCCGCTATTTTCGTGGGTTGACAACTGTCTTTGAGCCTTTCGCGGGATTTGAACATTTGAAGGAGTCACTGATGACAAGGGTCCCTTATGGGTGTGACATGGTCGTCAACCACCTTTGAGGATTAAGCCCATACTTGGGGGTAACACCCTCGAGACTCTCGTTGAGGGGGGATTACCACTATCATAGTTAGGTGACTCCCCCATGATCCATCTTGGGAGAGGGGGGGGGGGGGTCCCCCCCTTAAACCAAAGTTGGGGGGGTGGGGTCCCCCCCTTACATCCAAGTTGGGGGGGGGGGGGTCCCCCCCCCTTAAACCCAAGTTGGGGAGGTCCCCCCCCTTAAACCCAAGTTAGGGGGTCCCCCCCTTAAACCCAAGTTAGGGGGGGGGGGGGGGGTCCCCCCCTTAAAGCCAAGTTTTCTTTTGGGGGGAGAAGAACAACCACCCAAATTAAGAGGGCATCTCAACAGTCATGACTTTACTCCTTCTTCATTAATTTAGTCCCAGTATTTTTGTGGCACGTTGTATTATTCTTGACACGTCATCGTCGTCAAAATTTGGGTAAACAGTATTAAATTCAAGAAATAAATAATTAAGTGTAGAGAAGGCTTAATTATTAATCTCTAGTTTAATACTAGGAAAAAAATATACTTAAAATAAATTGTACCAAAATTAATTATTTAAATAATTAATTTCACAATGTATAATGTTTTCCTATTTAATATTAGAAATAATAAGTAGTCTAGAAATAACTATCTAGAAAATATCTTATTTGACTAAGTATCTTTTCCACAAAATTTGAAAAAAAAATATCTAATTTAAGTTGTATTAGAAAAAATCTAGAACTTAAATATTTTCAAATTTAAATTTAACTAAATATCAAAAATTAAGTTGTAACCACTTAATTTGAAAATATTCCATTTTAAGTTAATATTTGAAAAAATATCAACTTAAAAAATATCTAAAGAATCTTAATAACCAATTCCTAAAATTCCTCAACTTAATTTTTAAATTTGAAATTCAAAAGATATTCAAATTTAAGTTGATTAGTTAGTGATAACTAATTTTCAACTTAAATAGGAATATTTAATGAAAAATTTAAATTAAGCTTCAGAAAGAATCTAGTTGGTTGTAATTCTATATTTAATTAAATACAAGAAAATACATATAGTTTAGCTTAGAATAAAATTCTTTAAACTATGGTTTTCTTAAATTAATTTCAAAATAAATGAAATTAATTATGTTGCTAATCAATTTTATTAGGTTAAACTAATTTAATTAACCTAGTACAGTTGTTCAAATCAGGCAAATGGGCCTTCACAATTGGGGTGATTCATGCGAGGGAGTGCTGGGTTCAGTATGTCGTACCCACTTCTATGGCTCCCAACTCTCACACAAGGCCCAAAAGAGAGGAATTTAACCTTAAAATGAACAACTGATATTAATTGAATAGGCCCAAAACTAAATGGGCCTAAATAAAATCTATCAAAAATTATGATATTTTATTTAGCAACAACAACCTATATGCATCTATAACAAAATTAAACATATAGGCTCACACAGGCACACAATTTGGATGGATCCTATCATGTTGCTAGGTCATACACAGATAAAAGAAGATTGTAAATATACCTGTTACAAATTATTTACTTGACCAAGGGAGCCATGAGTTAAAATCAGATCATTGGATCTGTCAACAAGTTAACCATGACTATTTGCAATCAAGCAATAATAGGTTTTAAAAACTTACAAACAAGCTAAAACACATACTCCTGCAACAATGTTAGCTGGATAGTTGGATGTAGGATTTATTTAAGTTAAAATAAATAATTTCGAAAAATTAATTAAATAAAAAAAAATTATTTTCGAAAAATAAATAATAAAATAAAATAAAATTTAAAATCTTCGAAATTAATAAAATAATATTTAAAATTAAACCTACAATTTTGAAAAATTAGGTTTCAACTAACCTAAATATCATTTAAAAATTTGCTAACTACTTTTAAAAATTTAATGTTATTTTATAAATTAAATATTAAATTTAAATAAAAAAAAAAGATAAATAAATATCTTTTTCAGATTTTATGATTTAATTTAAATAAATAAAATAACAAAATTTAAAAGTTAGCAAAATATATTACTTCTATTTAAAATTACATGATTATAATTATCTTATTTTAAATTTAAATAAGGTCAAATTATTTAAAAAATATTTAATTTAAAATTTAAAATATCAGACCTTAAATTTAAAAATAAGATAAGATATAATCAAATTTAAAAAATAAGATAGATAATTAAGCAAAAAAGATAGATATTTACTATTTTTCAAATTCAAATTACACTAATATCATGAATTAAATTTAAGAAATATTAATTAATTTAATTATGATAATTAGAATTGAATTAGGAATAGTAAATGTATAAATACAGAACTACACAAAAAATGGGAAGTTAAATCCATGAAATAGCATGAAAAATCGAAGAAAAACGAAAAAATTGCGAGCTGTACGGACGGTATGCTGTGCATACCCGTCCGCGCGCGCAATGGGGATGCATGGGCGAGAGGACACGACGCAGGGAGGATTTGCATGATTTTCGCGCGCGTGTCCTTGTTGCTCAATCCCGAAATTTTTCGAAACTTCAAAAAATCATAATTAATTCAAATTAAATCGAAATTGAGTTCTGTAAAAAGGTAACTTGCTTAATTTTTTCCATACTATCCAATAAAAATAATTCCAGAAACAGGTATTCAATTATTTTTCACGAAAATTCACAAACATCAATCAATCATATAACACTCAATACAACATGATACCATCCAAAACATCAAACAACCGTTTAAAAGTCCAAATTTCTTGCAAGCAAATCAATTACCATGGCTCTGAGGCCAGTTGTTGGAAATTATTTTACCAGGATCTTAGATCTACTCACAAGTATGTTGATTAACACCCTAAATATGAACTTTCTAAAACGATAAAATAAACACATATAAAGTTTAGTAAACCTTACATTGGGTGCAGCAGAATATAATGACTCCTTCTGTTCAGATATCTAGCCCTTGATTCCTTTCTGTAGCAGAGCATTATCAATATCTGAACCTCGATCTCTTTCTCGGATTCTTTAGTGCTGAAACTTCTTCTTGCTGAAAGTCTTTCTTCACGATCTTCCTCACTATGATTGAGGTATCACTTGGTGTGTGTGGGCACTACTATAATCACTAAGAAAAATTCGAAATTGAAGAGGGAAGAAAGAGAAGAAGGTGGCGGCTAGGTATAGAGAGAGAAGGCTCAGGTTTTTCTCTGAAGGAAAAAGTAGAAAATTTAGTGTAAATTTCCTGAAGCCTTCACTATCTATTTATAGCATTCCACTAGGGTTAGGTTTGAATTATTTGGCATTAAAATAATGAAAATATCAGTTTTAAAAATCATTCCAAGTGGCCAGCCATGTAGTGTAATGGGCCTTACTTGGATTTTGCAGTTTTCACAAATTTTATTTCTATTTTCTCAAAAACGCCAATTTTTAAATTCAACCATTTAAATGCCAATTCTAACTATTTAATAACTATAAATAATTATTAAACAATATTGTTATTTATCATATTTATTAATTGAACCATACAAAGTATCATAATTAATAAATATGCCCCTAAAACTCTTTCTTTACAATTTCGCCCTTACTTAGTGAAAAATTCACAAATAGACATAGTCTAAATTGAGAATTATAATTGATTAATCAAAACCAATTATATGAGTCTTACAAGCAATATTATCTCAACTAGTGGGGGGACCATGGGTCTATATAACCGAGCTTCCAATAAGCAGATCAAGAATTTATAACTTAAATTCATTGACCTATTAATTCTTCGTTGAATCCACGCATAGAACTTAGAATTGCACTCTCAATATATAGAATGCTCTATATGTTCCACCATATAGACACATCATTAGTTATCCATTGTTATAATCCTAATTTGATCAATGATCCTCCATATGAATGATCTACACTGTAAAGGGATTAGATTACCGTTACACCCTACAATGTATTTTATCCTTAAAACACTTAACCCCGTATAAATGATATTTGAACTTATGTGAATTTAGTACTTTACCATTTATTTTCGTTAGGTCAAGCTCGAAGGAGATCATCCTTTACTTACTATTTGCCAGATAGAAGCTATATATTCCATGTTTATGTAAGTGCTCCCACTCAATTGCACTACCGTGTTCCCAAAATGTACGTATCACCCTGACCCAAAAGTATGCTTAACTAACAAATCAAAGAACACGAATAGCCTCTTGAGATTTTCCCTAATCATAACAGGATTAAGATCATTTGATCTAGGATCAACTAGGCGATATTGACTTGAATAGATATTACTGTAAGTTTAATAAATCTAAGTCAAAGTTCAATATCGGTCCCTTCGGATGCATACTGCATGCACCCAACCTGAGCTTTACTTTAACCAATGCTCTGGAAAGAACATATAGCATTTCTCCAAATGCAAGTAAACTCTGTTGTAGATTATCATATCAGTAAAATCCTGTGTCTGATAAATCTAGGAAACTTTATTCACATAGTCATGTTTACTTTCCAATATGTTAACAACACAATAAATAGGATCAAGTATGTGAAAAGGGTTTCAGACGAATTCATACATTATGTACATATAATCATGAAATAAATCATGTGAACCATGCAACATTAAATGTTATTTTTGATCTATAAGTAAATCTGATTATATTGAAATGAGTTTTATTTAGGGCATAAAACCCAACATGGACTGCATGTTAGGAGGCTGGCACAGTATTTTGCTTTTAATGTTTTTAATTGATAAATATTTTGGAACTATTATTTTGACTTAACTAGTTCTTATTTAATTTTACAGTACTAAAAGTATTTTGTTTTAAACAATGAGATCTCATGCTTTGATATTTTTCAATAAAGAAGTATTTGATTGTCTTTGTCTTATTAAATTGTTTTATACGGACTATCCTATGTGACATCTCGGGAAATTGGGGTGTTACACTTATAGGGTTTTATTATTCATTTTTTCATTATTTTAATGGAAAATAATTCTAACTTAAACCTAGGTGGTTACCTATAAATAGGTAGTGATGGCTTCAGGAAAAGATGACACGTCTCATTTCTTCAGAGAAAAATTTCTAGCCGCCACCTTCTCTCTTCTTTTCTTCTCTAAATTTCGAAATCCTTGAGTGAATGAGTGAGTGCCCACACACATCAAGTGGTATCTGAATCATAGTGTGTAAGGTTGTGGAAAATCAACCAACAAGAAGGAGATTCAGCATCAAAGGAAGGAGAGAAAGAGATCCAAGTTCAGATCTTGGTGATGCTCTACTACAGAAAGGAATCAAGGGCTAGAGATCTGAACGGAAGGAGTCATTATATTTCCCTGCACCCAATGTAACGTTTACTAAACTTTATATGTGTTTATTTCATTGTTTTAGAATTCATATTAGGATGTTAATGAAACATACTTGTTAGTAAATCTAGATCCTGGTATAATATATCCAAAAACTGGCCTCAGAGCCATGGTAATGATTTACTTTCATGAAATATGAATTAAAACGATGTTATATATTGATTTGGATGGTTTCATGTGGTTTATGTGCTTATTTGATGATAGTTTAGAAATCACAATATATGTTACTGAAATAATTTTTATTTCGATCTGTAATTATTTTTTCTGGAAAGTAGACAAATAATTAATAAATTTAGGCTTTTACAGAACCTAATTTGGATTTTTTATGAATTAGTTATGATTTTTTGAAGTTGAACGAAAATATCAGAATTTGAATGCACACGCGCGCGCGGACGCTAAGACAGCATCTTGTCTGAAGGGCAGCTCGCGCCCACGTCCCTTGGTCAAATGAGGCTGCTTGCAGCCTCTTTCCTAGGCCAAAATCATGCATCCGCGCGCGCAGGGGTATGCAATGCATACCCCTGTGCCTCAAACTTGTTTTCTTCATAACTTTTGATTCAAAAGTCGTTTTTCATTGAAACAAAAGCCAATTTTGGGTAGAATTTTGTGTAGAATCTGAATTTTCAATTAAAAATCTAATTGTCAGAATAAAGTTAATTTTTATTAATTTTTTAATTAATTAAAATTAGTTTCTGATCTTAGTAGGCTTTGAATTTTGAAAATTTGATTTCTCACAAAGGAGCCTTATGGTTATTTTTGAAATTTTATATTATTTTATTTATTTTAATAATAAGATCAGATATTATTTTTTTTAAAATTTTAAATGATCTTACTTTGATCTTAAAATATTATCTTTTAAAAATAATCTTGTACTAATTTCAAAAATTTGCTAACCATATCATATTTTTTTTTTCTTTTCATATTTGTTATTTTCAAAATATATTTTATTAATTAAAATTATAAGATTAGGAAGATGTTAGGTTTAACATTTTATCTTATTAGACATTTTTTTATTAAAATTATATTTTGGCAAAAATAACATGAAGATTTGAAAAATTGGTTAGTTTAGTTTGAATAAATATTTTAGGGTTTCAAACCATATGTCAAACTTATTATTTTATTTTTTTAATATTCTAACCATATAAAATATCTTATTTTTCAATTAGTTTATTTATGTAATATTTGAATTTATTAAATTATAAGACTCAGAATATAATAAAATATCTAAATTTAAAATTCAAGATATTATATTATATTATCTTATTAGAAATTTTAAATAAATTTAAATTTTGAATAAACTAGATATTTGTAAAATTGGTTAGGTATTTTTGAATTTTTGTTAGAATTTAAGAAATTTAGGAGTTTGTTGAATTTTGAATTTTTTCAAATATTCTCTAACAACCTAAATTTGAATTCTAGTTAGGATATTTATTTTAAAATTTAATTTTATTTTAAATTTTAAAATAGAGATATTTTAGCTTACTTTCCAGATATTCCAGATCAGTTATTTGTTTGTATTGGTTGATTATATTATTATGTATTCAAAATTTTTTTTACAAACCTATTATTTATTTGATCTAAATTGCTATGATTAACTTGTTGACAGATCCAATGATCTGATTTTAATCATAGTCCAATTGTCAATAGATCTTATAAATAATTTGTAACAGGTAAATTTTGCAATTTCTTTCATCCGTGTAAACCTAGTAACATGATAGGGCGCATCCAAATCTTTTGACCTGTGTGAGCCTATATGTTTGCTATTGGGCTTAGATGCATATAGGAAGCCCATTTAAGTTTTACTAAGTAAATGGACTAGGTTGCTAAAATAAATTTTGACATAAGTAAATTTATTTAGGCCCAATTAGATTTGGGCTTATTCAATGAATAACAATTGTTCATTTAAAGGTTAAATTCCTCTCTTTTGGGTCTTGTGTGAGAGTTGGGGGCCAATAGAAGTGGGTACGACATACTGAACCCAGCTCCCCTTCACATGAACTACCCCAATTGTGAAGGCCCATTTGCCTTATTTAAATAATTGTATTAGGTTAATTATATTAGTCTAACCTAATTAAAGTCGAATTAGCAACATAATTAACTTTTAAAATATATGAAATTTAATTTTTCATTTAATATTTTAAAGTTAATTTAGACAAACACTCAGCAAATGAAATTATTCTAGATAGTTATTTCTAGAACTAGTTATTTTTCTAATATTTAATTAGGAAAATATCATAGATTGTGAAATTAATTGTTTAATAATTAATTTTGGTACAATCTAAGTTAAGTATATTTTTTCTAGTATTAAATTAGAATTAATATTTAAGTCTTCTCTATACTTAATTATTTATTTCTTGAATTTAATACATTTAATTAAATTGAAAATTTAAATATTTAAGTTGATTTTCATCATGATACTTAAATATTATTATTTTCATGTTATTTAATTAAAATTAAAAATTATTTTAAGTTTGAAATCTAATTTCATATAACTTAAATTTGAATAATTTTCAAAATATATTTTATTTTATTTTATTAATCTTTTTCCCACAATTTCAAAATTGCATTTTTTAAATGCAGAAATTTCAAATTTATTTGAAAAATAGATTAAAGTTATAAATTATTTATTTTAATTTTGGACCAACTTAAATCAATGATTTTTTTCATTTAATGATTAATTAAAATAAATGAAGTAAAATATATTTAATTAGAAAATGAATTAATTAGTCAATGAAAGTCTAGATAGATATTATCTGTTTTGCTTGAAGTGTTTTTCTAGTGTTTTTATTTAAATAGAAAATTAATATTTAAGTTGATTTTCATCATGATACTTAAATATTTGAAATTTTTCTTATATATTTAATTAAATAAGAAAATTATATTTTTTGTTGTAAATTAATTTTATTAATTAATTTTGGGCCAACATAAAATTAAGATAATTTTTCAAAGATTTATTTTATTTTATTTTAACAAGCAATTTTGAAAATTGTATTCTTAAATACTTTAATTTTTCGAAATACAATTTATATTTATAGAAAATTAAATTTGAGTTGTAAATTAATTTTGTAACAACTTAAATTGAATAATTTTCTAAATATTTATGGGAAATTATTACTAAGATGGAAATAATTCATGTTATTTTCATATCCATCTAAGTAAAATTTATAAATATTAAATTAAAATTTATATTTAGAATTTTTCATTCTAAATTGTAAATTTTAATTAAATAAATATATATTTAAAATAAATTGATTAAAATAAATATTAGAGAAAATACATTTTTAAAATAATGAGCTTTATTATTATTAGGATATTCGATCTCCATTGTTGGTCTAACAATAGTTAAATGTTTTCAATATAACCTCGAGACGCTAGACTTCGTCCCCCTTATGGATGGTTATTCGTTGAACGCATTTAACACCGTAAGATATCATTTGATAAGTTTTTGTAAGTTTTCGTCTCTATTAGACTCTCCCCTACGGTGACTACTTAGAGATAAACTTATAAAACATGAAACAATGGTGGAAGCTCATAAAATGAGAATAACCTTGACTCTCGCCTACCGGGACAACGTTGGATTCTTATTTTGATCAAATTAAAGGTTGCTAGAATGGTTTGCATTTTAGATGAGCTGACCACTCTATTCAATGAATGATACTTTGACTCTTGCCTATCGGGACACTGTATCAGTTTGTTGGAAACCTTAGAAATTATTTAAGATATGCTTGTTTTGTATTTTCACATGTCTTTGTTGTTTGCTACATATTTGATAATTTTTGAATTGTGTATGAATTTATATTGAACCATGTTATTTTCTGTTATTATTTGTAGTTTAATTTCGAATCTTCATTGTTGGTCTAACTAGCCTTGTTGTTTTAATGGGACAAATCCCTAATGGATTGTCATCCATTAAACAAACATAATAATGTTAGATCTCGATAGATAAATATTGTAAATGCAACATCTAGTTGTTCATCAATTGATGACACCTTAGACTAATATTTACAATATGAAACAAGAAGATTGTATAAATAAGATTACTTTGACTCTCGCTAATCAGAGCATCTTTGGATTCTTATTTAAATACGAAATTATCCTAATTCCTCTTAGCTTATTCATTTCGAATTAGCTCAATAATATATCATTGGATGAATGGTCTATATATCATTGTTGGAATTATTTTACCAGGATCTTAGATCTATTCACAAGTATGCTGAATTAACAACCTAAATATGAACTGCCAAAACGATGGAAAATTAAACACATAAAAGTAAGAGAAATCTTACATTGGGTGCAGCGGAATATATGTCTCCTCCCACTCAGATCTCTAACCCTTGATTCCTTTCAGTCGCAGAGTATAATCAAGATCTGAGCCCGATAGTCCTTCTTTGTTGTTTCTGAATTCTACACAGCCTTCCTCACTATGATTGAGGTATTACTTGATGTATGTGGGCACTAATCTATCACACATAGATTTCGAAAACAGAGAAGGTAGAGAGAGAGAGGGTGGCGGCTTGAGAGAGTTTTTGTGTGAGAGAAAATTCTTTCAAAGTGTTGTACAAAAACTGAAGCATTTACCTTCTATTTATAGAAGACCACCTAGGGCTATTGTTGAATTAATTGGCATTTAAAAATTGAAAAATCAATGTGAAAAGGGAAGCATGGTGGCCGGCCTAGGCATTGTGGAAACAAGGCTTGCCACTTTTCCAACTTTCCTTTTCCTACATTGCTAGTTTCCTGTTTTGTCAAAAACTACCAATTCCTTTGTTCAACCACATAAATGTCAAATCTAATTATTTAATAATTAAAATTAATTATCAAATAATATATTGTCATTTATTTATTAATAATAAAACTAATTAAAGTTTCCTAATTAATAAATGGGAAATTTTATTTACACCCCAAAAATTGTTAAGTACACCCCATTTTAATAATTTTTATTTTATATAAAATTTATATCTTTAATTATACTAAGTATTTTTAACTTTTTTCTTTCAATTTATATTCTTAAAAAATATACCTATCAAACAAAATTAAATTATATTTTAAAAATTATGACAAAAAAATTAAAATAAAAAATTATATGACATTTTCTTAGAAAAAAATAAAAAAAATATATACATGAGTTAGAAAAAATTATAAAAATGAAATCAAAGTAAGTATTGAAATTAACATAAAATAATGTGAAGAAAAAATTTTAAAAATATATTAAGAGTAATTTTTAAAAATTATTCAAGTTTATATTTATTTTAATAATGGGGTGTATTTATAATTTTGTGGGGTGCAAATATAACTCCCCTTAATAAATATGCCCTTCAAAATCTCTATTTACTGTTTTGCCCTTAATAAGTGATAAATTCTCAAATAGACATAGTCTAACTTGAGAATTATAATAGATTAATTAAAATCAATTAAATGAGTCTTACAAGTAATATTATCCCAACTAGTGGGGGGACCATGGGTCTATATATCCGAGCTTCCAATAAGCAGATCAAGAATTTACTAATTAAATTAACTGACTTATTAATTCTTCGTTGAATCCACGCATAGAACTTAGAATTGCACTCTCAGTATATAGAATGCTCTATATGTTCCACCATATAGACACATCATTAGTTATCCATTGTTATAATCCTAATGTGATCAATGATCCTCTATATGGATGATTTACATTATAAAGGGACTTAATTACCGAAACACCCTACAATGTATTTTATCCTTAAAACACTTAGCCCTGTATAAATGATATTTCAGCTAAGTGAAATGAGTACTCCATCATTTATCTCGTTTGGTTAAGCTCGAAGGAAATCATCCTTTGCTTACTATTCGCCAGATAGAAGCTATAGATTCCATATTTATGTTAGCGCTCCCACTCAATTGCACTACCGTGTTCCCAAAATGTACGTATCACCCTGACCCAAAAGTAGGCTTAACTAACAAATCAAAGAACACGAATAACACTCTTGAGATTGAGCCTAACCATATCAGGATTTCGATCATGTGATCTAGGATCAACTTAATTACTTACTCAAATGCAAGCAACTTACTTTAGTAAGATGCTGAAGCATTTTCTTTCTAATGGCAATCTATAGAAGCTTCTTGACTTCTAGGCATAGATTTTATTTATCTAAGGAAAAGTCTCAACTATTCCAGAAAAGATAAAGTCATGAAAGAATTTCTTAAATCAACACTGAGAGGTCTCAGATATGCTTTAGTATGCCTTAGACCAGACACCTGCTGTTGAGTGGGAGTAATGAGTAGGTATCAGATTAATCCAGGAGAGGAACATTGGAAGACAATCAAGTAAATCTTAAGATTAAGAAGAGGAACTATATGTTAGTCTATAAGGGTGTGTTTAAAACTCTTAGACTACACCACATCAGACTTCGAGACTTGCCTTTGTGCTAGAAAAGCTGCTGATAAGATGGTGATTACTCTGGCGGTGGAGTAGTGATTTTGGAGAAGTGTAAAAACCTATGTGAAATCTCTTAGTCTACCAGAGAGAGACTGAATGTTAAAGTTGCAGGAAAGGTACTTATTCAGTCCTAGGAAAGTTCTATACAATTGAGGACCCGTTCCAACCTGTCTTAACTACTAGTATTATTTCCTGAATAACCAAAAGTAGTTGCCAAAGGTATCGAATCCAGTATCCCAAGAGAGTAGACATATAGAGAGGAATTTCACATTATCAAGGATTTTGTGATTAAGGAAGAGTAATGGTGGAGGAAAGGTTGCGGTTAATTCAACCTGTCAGATCCTATTACGAGGAGTTTACTACTACTACACTTGATTTGTATATCAAGGTGTTGAGATTATTTGAAATGCACTTTTTGTTTTATATTAGTGCAAGTGGGAGTTTGTTGGGTTTTATGCCCTAAATAAAACTCATTTTAATATAATCAGATTTACTTATTAATATAGATCAGAAATAACATTTAATGTTGCATGGTTCACATGATTTATTTCATGATTATTTACATAATGTATGAATTCTATTTAAGTCCAGAACATATGAATTTGTTAATGATTATAGTGTTGTCAACACAGTGGAATATAATCTTAATTATATGTTCGAAAGTTTATTCCCTGATTTGTCAGTTCACTGGATTTAGACTGACAATATGTATTCTTACACCTTGGATAAGTGTTATGTCCTTTCCAGGACATTGGCAAAGTTTACCAGCATCGGATGTATGGAGTATACATCGGAAGGGACCGATATTGAACTTTGATTAGACATGTGAAAATTTACCGTAATATCTATTCAATTCAATATCACATGTTGATCCTAGATCAAATGATCTTAATCCTGATATGTTTAGGTTCGATCTGAAGAGTATTATACATGTTCTTTGATTTGTTAGTTAAGCCTACTTTTGGGTCAGGATAATACGTACATTTTGGGAACATGATAGTATAATTGAGTGGGAGCGCTAACATAAATATGGAATCTATAACTTCTATAGGAATTTAGAAGTGAAACGATGATATCCTTCGAGCTTGGCTAAACAGAGATAAATGGTGGAGATCTCATTTTACTTTGCTGAAATATCATTTATACGGAGCTAAGTGTTTTAAGGATAAAATACATTAAAGGTGTTGTTGGATATATTTTACCAGGATCTAGATTTACTAACAAGTATGTTTCATTAACATCCTAATATGAATTCTAAAACAATGAAATAAACACATATAAAGTTCAGGAAACCTTACATTGGGTGCAGCGGAATATAATGACTCCTTCCGTTCAGATATCTAGCCCTTGATTCCTTTCTGTAGCAGAGCATTATCAATATCTGAACCTGGATCTCTTTCTCTCCTTCCTTTGATGCTGATTCTCCTTCTAGTTGGATGGTTTTCCACAGTCTTACACACTATGATTGAGATACCATTTGATGTGTGTGGGCACTCACTCATTCACTCA
Source organism: Cannabis sativa (assembly GCF_029168945.1). Taxonomy (NCBI): domain Eukaryota; kingdom Viridiplantae; phylum Streptophyta; class Magnoliopsida; order Rosales; family Cannabaceae; genus Cannabis; species Cannabis sativa. The sequence goes on along the minus strand of NC_083603.1, from coordinate 65,059,037 downwards.
AGAATTTCGAAAATTTAGAGAAGAAAAGAGAAGGGAAGAGGTTCGGCCTATAGAGAAAAGATAAAGGCTCAGTTTTCATCTGACAGAAGTTCACCAAGTTAAGTGTGAATGAAAGCCATCACTATCTATTTATAGGTAACCACCTAGGTTTAAGTTAGAATTATTTGGCATTAAAAGATAAAAGCTCAGTTTTCATCTGACAGAAGTTCACCAAGTTAAGTGTGAATGAGAGCCATCACTATCTATTTACAGGTAACCACCTAGGTTTAAGTTAGAATTATTTGGCATTAAAATAATGAAAAAATAAATGATAAAATCCTATAAGTGTGGCTGGCCATGGGCCTTGGATAATGGGCCTCACTTATGCAATTTTTCTATTATATCATTTCTGCATCTCATTTTTTCAAAAACGCCAATTTTCAAATTCAACCATTTAAATGCCAATTCTAATTATTTAATAACTAAAAATTAACTATTAAATAATATTGTCATTTAATATATTTATTAATTAGACATAGAAAGTCTCTTAATTAATAAATAAACCTAGAATCTCTTTTCTTTACAATTTCGCCCTTGCTTAGTGAAAATTCATAAAGTAGACATAGTCTAACTTTAGAATTATAATTGATTAATCAAAATTAATTAACTGAGTCTTACAAGAAGTATGGTCTCAACTAGTATGGGGACCATGGGTCTATATATCCGAGCTTCCAATAAGCAGATCAAGAATTTATATCTTAAATTCACTGACTTATTAATTCTTCTTTGAATCCATGCATAGAACTTAGAATTGCACTCTCAGTATATAGAACGCTCTATATGTTCCACGATATAGACACGTCATTAGTTATCCATTGTTATAATCCTAATGTGATCAAAGATCCTCTATATAGATGATTTACACTATAAAGGGATTAAATTACCGTAACACCCTACAATGTATTTTATCCTTAAAACACTTAACCTTGTATAAATGATATTTCAGCTAAGTGAAATGAGATCTCCACCATTTATTTTCGTTTGGTTAAGCGCGAAGTAAATCATCCTTTACTTTCTATTCGCCAGATAGAAGCTGTAGATTCCATATTTATGTTAGCGCTCCCACTCAATTGCACTACCGTGTTCCCAAAATGTACGTATCACCCTGACCCAAAAGTAGGCTTAACTAACAAATCAAAGAACATGAATAACACTCTGGAGATTGAACCTAATCATATCAGGATTAAGATCATTTGATGTAAGATCAACAGGTGATATTGAATTGAATAGATATTACGGTAAATTCTAATAAATCTAATCAAAGTTCAATATCGGTCCCTTCCGATGTATACTCCATACATCCGATGCTGGTAAACTTTGCTAATCTCCTGGAAAGGACATAACACTTATCCAAGGTGTAAGAATACCTATCGCTGATTATACCATGTCAGTCTAAATCCAGTGTTCTGATAAATCAAGGAATAGACTTTCGAACATATAATTAAGATTATATTCCACTATGTTGACAACATTATAATCATTAACAAATTGATATGTTCTGGACTTAAATTTAATTCATACATTATGTACATATAATCATGAAATAAATCATGTGAACCATGCAACATTAAATGTTATTTCTGATCTATATTAATAAGTAAATCTGATTATATTGAAATGAGTTTTATTTAGGGCATAAAACCCAACAAACTTCCAGTTGCACTAATATAAAACAAAATGTGCATTTCAAATAATCTCAATACCTTGATATACAAATCAACTGTAGTAGTAGTAAACTCCTCGTAATAGGATCTGAAAGGTTGAATTAAACACAACCTTTTCTCCACCATTACTCTTCCTTAATCACAAAATCATTGATAATGTGAAATTCCTCTCTATATGTCTACTCTTTTGGGATACTGGATTCTATACATTTGGCAACTACTTTTGGTTGATCAGGAAATAACACTAGTAGTGAAGGCAATTTGGAATGGTGCCCAAAATGTATAGAACTTTCCTTAGACTGAATAAGTACTTTTCCTGCAACTTTAACATTCAGTCCCTTTCTGGTAGACCTAGAGACTTCATATAGGTTTTTACACTTCTCCAAAATCACTATTCCACCCTCTAAGTAATCACCATCTTATCAGCAGACTTTCTAGCACAAAGGCAAGTCTCGAAGTCTGATGTGGTGTAGTCTAAGAGTTTTAAACACACTCTTATTGACTTACATATAGTTCCTCTTCTTAATCTTAAGATTTACTTGATTGTCGTCCAATGTTCCTCTCCTGGATTAATATGATACTTACTCATTACTCCCACTCAACAGCAGGTGTCTGGTCTAAGGCATACTAAAGCATATCTGAGACCTCTCACTGTTGATATAAGAAATTCTTTCATGGCTTTATCTTTTCTGGAATAGTTGAGACTTTTCCTTGGATAAATAAAATCTATGCCTAGAAGTCGAGAAGCTTCTATAGATTGCCATTAGAAAGAAAATGCTTCAGCATCTTACTAAAGTAAGTTACTTGCATTAGAGTAAGTAATTACCAGGTATACCACAAGCCATAGGTTTAGATAAACTCAAACCTATTATACTAGGAACAGGAAGTTTTGTTAAGTCCATTGAATAGACTTATTAACAAAATTTCCTTTTATGTCCTTGTAATAGAAAAATTTGGGTTACTCCAGGTGAATGGATTAAACCATAGTTCTCTTGGCTTTTCTTCTTAGTTTCTTATCTTGACAATCCATTACTTGTTTAAACTCACAATGGATTTTAATCACTAGTGTCTTCCAAGTCATAAGAAGTGAAGTTTCTAGAAACTCTCCCACTACGACAAGGTACCGTGAATTATGTCTAAGAAAACTAAATGGTATGAACCTCTTTGGTTGTGACAAGACAACAGAGGCAGTGGGATCATCATATGTCAAATAAGATGATAGAACACTTTTGGAATCAAGAAAAAAAATATCTCCTTTATTTGCTACTTTTTAGACTTAGTCATTTTCTTAGAAAAGTAGTATTTGTTTAAACAAACACTTTCTTATCTATTGACTATGGGATGGTCCACCCCTAATCACTTAGAATAGCTAACAAACCATGGTTAACAGCTCTAGCTTTTCTTAAGATTTTGATTAGGTCATCCATGAATCTAGTAATGATTTACATTAAGTATACAACCATTACATCATTCTGAAATTGTATTACCATAGAAAGACTTAGGCAACGACTAGTAACTAATCTTCAATATGCAAATCGAAATTTCTGGGGAGGTAAGTTTGGATATAATTCAAAAATCAAATTAATGATCTTTGAACTGCATATCTACTAACTATTTCTCCACCCCTATCAGTTCGCAAGATCTTTAACCACATACCTTAATGGTTTATCACCATTGCTAGAAATTCAGAAATTTTTCAAACATTTCAAATTTCTTTGCTTAAGGTATAATCTAGAGTGATCGTTTTAAGAATACAACGAAAAACTCATATCCACCCCTGAATGTGCATCCATCTGCGAATGAGATGAACTTACTTTCAGTGGATATAGGCATATTAACTCTTTGCAGAGATTGATCTTGTCAATTCCACTATGATCAAGATACAAATGCCATAGATTAAAAATGTGTGGTTGTGTCTTTTTGATGACTTAGATTTAGTTGCATCAAAGAGTTCTTAGAATATTGCAAGTGGATCCTGGTCACAGAATACTAAACTCATATTCCATACAGTTTGAATCCATTGATAGAAAATGGTTATTAAACACCTGTGAAAGTGTAACTGTTTTGTATCCTGGAATTAGAAATATAAGAAAATTTTTGTTTGGAATCTAAAATTAAAGTCAAAGACTTAAATTTATACCAAATATAATGAGTAATTCTTTCTTGGACCACCACTACTAATTTAAACTCTAAGTCAGATTTGCCCATACAAGTAGGAGATTACTAAGATTGAGGATTTATATCAATTGGGAATAGAATTTCGGGATTATAATCATATGCGTCATTTAATTTCTTAAGAGAAAATATAGAATGACATGAAATGATTTATAGACCATTCATCCAATGATATGTTATTGAGCTAATTCGAAATGAATAAGCTAAGAGGAATTAGGATAATTTCGTTGTTTAAATAAGAATCCAACGATGCTTCGATTAGCGAAAGACAAAGTAATCTTATTTATACAATCTTCTTGTTTCATATTGTAAAAATACTAGTCTAAGGTGTCATCAATTGATGAACAACTAGATGTTGCATATACAATATTTATCTTTCGAGATCTAACACTATTATGTATGTCTAATGGTGAAAATCCATTAGGGATTTATCTCATTAGATAAACACACCAAGTTAGACCAACAATGAAGATTCGAAATTAAACTACAATTTAATAACAGAAAATAACATGGTTCAATAGAAATTCATGCACAATTTAGAAATTATTAAACATATAGCAAGTAGGAATGACAAGTGAAAATACTAAAACATACAATCCTAAATAATTTCAAAGGTTTTCAACAAACTGATATCAGTGTCCCGTTTAGGCGAGAGTCAAAGCTACCATCCATTGAATAGAGTTGTGAGCTCATCTAAAATGTTAAACATTCTAGCAACCTTTTATTCGATCAAGATTAGAATCCAGCGTTGTCCCGTTTAGGCGAGAGTCAAGGCTATTCTATCTTATGAGCTTCCACCATTGTTTTATATTTTGTAAGTCAAATACAGTCGCCACCATTAGGGTGATCCATACCATATAAAACACTTACAGAGTTACTTATCTTTCGAGATTAAACGGTGCGAACTTGCTAAAGAACGTTCCTCCATTAGGGAGGACTGCTCACTAAAACAAACGCTATGTAAAACCAACCATGGAGATTGAATGTCCTAATAATAATAAAGCTCATTATTTTAAAGTGTATTTTCTTTGATACTTATTTTAATCTATTTATTTAATTAAAATTTCCAATTTAAAATGAAAAATTCTAAATATAAATTTTAATTTAATATTTATAAATTTTACTTGGATGGATATGAAAATAACATGAATTATTTCCATCTTAGTAATAATTTCCAATAAATATTTAGAAAAATATTCAATTTAAGTTGTTACAAAATTAATTTAAATTAATTTACAACTCAAATTTAATTTTCTATAAATATATATTGCATTTCGAAAAATTGAAGTATTTAAGAATACAATTTTCGAAATTGCATGTTAAAATAAAATAAAAATAAATCCTGGAAAAAATTATTCTAATTTAATGTTGGCCCAAAATTAATTTACAACAAAAAATATAATTTTCCTATTTGATTAAATATATAAGAAAAATTTAAAATATTTAAGTATCATGATGAAAATCAACTTAAATATTAATTTTCTATTTAATTAAATACACTAGAAAAATACTTCAAGCAAAACAGATAATATCTATCTAGACTTTCATTGACAAATTAATTCATTTTCTAATTAAATATATTTTACTTCATTTATTTTAATTAATCATTAAATGAAAAAATCATTGATTTAAGTTGGTCCAAAATTAGAATAAATAATTTACAACTTTAATCTATTTTTCAAATAAAATTTGAAATTTCTGCATTTAAAAAATGCAATTTCGAAATTGTGGAAAAAGATTAATAAAATAAAATAAAATATATTTTGAAAATTATTCAAATTTAAGTTATATGAAATAAGATTTCAAACTTAAAATAATTTTCAATTTTAAATGACAATAATAATATTTAAGTATCATGGTGAAAATCAACTTAAATATTTAAATTTTCAATTTAATTAAATGTATTAAATTCAAGAAATAAATAATTAAGTATAGAGAAGACTTAATTATTAATTCTAATTTAATACTAGGAAAAATATACTTTAAATTAGATTGTACCAAAATTAAATATTAAACAATTAATTTCACAATCTATCATATTTTCCTAATTAAATGTTAGAAAAAATAACTAGTACTAGAAATAACTATCTAGAATAATTTCATTTACTAAGTGTTTTTCTAAAATTAACTTTAAAATATTAAATGAAAAAATAAATTTCATATATTTTAAAAGTTAATTATGCTGCTAATTCAATTTTAATTAGGTTAGACTAATATAATTAACCTAATAGAATTATTTAAATAAGGCAAATGGGCCTTCACAATTGGGGTAGTTCATGTGAGGGGGAGCTGGGTTCAGTATGTCGTGCCCACTTCTATTGGCCCCCAACTCTCACACAAGGCCCAAAAGGGAGGAATTTAACCTTTAAATAAATAATTGTTATTCATTGAATAAGCCCAAATCTAATTGGGCCTAAATAAATTTACTTATGTCAAAATTTATTTTAGCAACCTAATCCATTTACTTAGTAAAACTTAAATGGGCTTCCTATATGCATCTAAGCCCAATAGCAAACATATAGGCTCACACAGGTCAAAAGATTTGGATGGGCCCTATCATGTTACTAGGTTTACATAGATGAAAGAAATTGCAAAATTTACCTGTTACAAATTATTTGTAAGATCTATTGACAATTTGACTATGATTAAAATCAGATCATTGGATCTGTCAACAAGTTAATCATAGCAATTTAGATCAAATAAATAATAGGTTTGTAAAAAAAATTTGAATACATAATAATATAATCAAACAATACAAACAATAATAACTGATCTGGAATATCTGGAAAGTAAGCTAAAATATCTCAATTTTAAAATTTAAAATAAAACTAAATTTTAAAATAAATATCTTACCTAGAATTCAAATTTAGGTTGTTAGAGAATATTTGAAAAAATTCAAAATTCAACAAACTCCTAAATTTCTTAAATTCTAACAAAAAATCAAAAATATCTAACCAATTTTTCAAATATCAAGTTTATTCAAAATTTAAATTTATTTAAAATTTTTAATAAGATAATATAATATAATATCTTGAATTTTAAATTTAGATATTTTATTATATTCTTAGTCTTATAATTTAATAAATTTAAATATTACATAAATAAAGTAATTGAAAAATAAGATATTTTATATGGTTAGAATATTTAAAAAAATAATAATAAAATAATATGTTTGAAAAATTTATGGTTTGAAACCCTAAAATATCTATTCAAACTAAACGAACCAATTTTTCAAATCTTCATGTTATTTTTGCCAAAATATAATTTTAATAAAAAAAAATGTCTAATAAGATAAAATGTTAAACCTAACAAATTCCTAATCTTATAATTTTAATTAATTAAATATATTTTGAAAATAACAAATTTGAAAAAGATATGATATGGTTAGTAAAATTTGAAATTAGTACAAGATTATTTTTTAAAAGATAATATTTTAATATCAAAGTAAGATCATTTAAAATTTAAATTAAAATAATATCTGATCTTATAATTAAAATAAATAAAATAATCTAAAATTTCAAAAATAACCATATGGCTCCTTTGTGAGAAATCAAATTTTCAAAATTCAAAGCCTACTCATATCATAAACTAATTTTAATTAATTAAAAAATTAATAAAAATTAATTTTATTCTTAAAATTAGATTTTTAATTGAAAATTTAGATTCTACACAAAATTATACCAAAATTTGACTTTTGTTTCAATAAAAAACGATTTTTAAATCAAAAGTTATGACGAAAACAAGATTTGAGGGACAGGGGTATGCAATGCATACCCCTACGCGCGCGGAAGGGGAAGCTTGGCCGAGGAACGAGGTTGCATGCAGCCTCATTTGACTGAGCATGCTTCTATCTGGCGAATAGAAAGTAAAAGATGATTTCCTTCGAGCTTAACCAAACAAAAATAAATTGTGCAGATCTCATTTCACTTAGCGGAAATATCATTTATACAGGGTTAAGTGTTTTAAGGATAAAATACATTGTAGGGTGTTACGGTGATTTAATCCCTTTACAGTGTAAATCATCTATATAGAGGATCATTGATCACATTAGGATTATAACAATGGATAACTAATGACGTGTCTATATCGTGGAACATATAGAGCGTTCTATATACTGAGAGTGCAATTCTAAGTTCTATGCGTGGATTCAACGAAGAATTAATAAGTGAATGAATTTAAGATATAAATTCTTGATCTACTTATTGGAAGTTCGGATATATAGACCCATGGTCCCCACACTAGTTGAGACCATACTGCTTGTAAGACTAAGTTAATTGATTTTGATTAATCAATTTTAATTCTAAAGTTAGAGTATGTGTACTTTGTGAATTTTCACTAAGCAAGGGCAAAATTGTAAAGAAAAGAGATTTTAGGTTTATTTATTAATTAAGAGACTTTATATGTCTAATTAATAAATATATTAAACGACAATATTATTTAATAATTAATTTTTAGTTATTAAATAATTAGAGTTGGCATTTAAATGGTTGAATTTGAAAATTGGCGTTTTTGAGAAAATGAGATGCAGGAATGATAAAACAGCAAAATTGCATAAGTGAGGTCCATTATCCAAAGCCCATGGCCGGCCACACTTATAGGGTTTTATCCTTTATTTTTTCATTATTTTAATGCCAAATAATTCTAACTTAAACCTAGGTGGTTACCTATAAATAGGTAGTGATGGCTTCAGGAAAAGATGACACATCTCATTCCTTCAGAGAAAAATTTCTAGCCACCACCTTCTCTCTTCTTTTCTTCTCTAAATTTCGAAATCCTTGAGTGAATGAGTGAGTGCCACTTACATCAAGTGGTATCTCAATCATAGTGTTTAAGACTGTGGAAAATCAACCAACAAGAAGGAGATTCAGCATCAAAGGAAGGAGAGAAAGAGATCCAGGTTCAGATATTGATAATGCTCTGCTACAGAAAGGAATCAAAGGCTAGAGATCTGAACGGAAAGAGTCATTATATTCCGCAGCACCCAATGTAAGATTTACTAAACTTTATATGTGTTTATTTCATTGTTTTAGAATTCATATTACGATGTTAATGAAACATACTTTTTAGTAAATCTAGATCCTGGTAAAATATATCTAACAAATATAACATATCATATAATTTTCGACTTGTATCTAGGCGCCCATACACCTATTTACAAGGCTTAACAAATGAGTAAGAACGTTCTACTAAAGATACGACCATGTACCATGTACCACATGCACTCAGTATACCTTCGTACTAGTGTATGTAGGGTATGGACCGCACCCTGAGTACTGTTAAGTGTTGTACCACATACACCTTGTACATTCCCGTACAAGTGTTGGTAACACCACGATGTACTCTCAGACGTCATACACTTTACCAATGCACTTTGTACCGCAACCGTACAAGTGTTGGTAGCGTATGAATTACAACATATAAGCATGCATATACACTAAACATATGTTGGAATTTATTTTACCAGGATCTTAGATTTACTCACAAGTATGTTGTTTAACATCCTAAATATGAACTTTCTAAAACAATAATAAACACATATAAAGTTAAGGAAACCTTACATTGGTTGCAGCGGAATACTATGTCTCCTTCCACTCAGATCTCTAACCCTTGTATCCTTTCTGTCGCAGAGTATTATCAAGATCTCAGTCTGAATGTCCTTCTCTTTGAATTGGATCGTTCACGATCTTCCAAACTATGATTGAGGTACTACTTGTTGTGTGTAGGCACTACTCTATCACTAGGGTGTTTCGAAATTATGAAGAAGAAAAGAGAGAGAGAGAGAGGGTCGGCTGTAGAGAGAAAGTGGAAGGCTCAGTTTTTCTGAAAAGGCAATCTCATGAATTACTGAAAAACTCATATTTTAGTCTGAGCCATAACTTTCTATTTATAGGCAACTACTAGGTTTGGGTTAGTAATTATTTGGCATTAAAATAATGAAAATATTAATTAGAAAAAGCCATTCAAGTGGCCGGCCATAGGTGTTAGTGGGCCTCACTTGGATTTCGCAGTTTTCACAATTTTTATTTCTATTTTCTCAAAAACATCAATTTTCCAATTCTAACGATTTAAATGCCAAAACTTATTATTTAATAACTAAAATAGACTATTAAATAATATTGTCATTTAACATAATTATTAATTAGACATATAGAGTCTCTTAATTAATAAATAAACCTAGAATCTCTTTTCTTTACAGTTTCACCCTGCTTAGTGAAAACTCACAAATTAGACACAGTCTAATCTTCAGAATTATAATTGATTAATCATTGAGTCTTACAAGCAGTATGGTCTCAACTAGAATGGGGACCATGGATCTATATTACTGAGCTTCCAATAAGTCGAACCGAATTTACCAAGTAAATTCCCTAACTTATTAATTCCTTGTTGAATCCACTCTTAGAACTTGGAATTGCACTCTCAGACTTATATAGAGCATTCTATATGTTCCACGATATAGATATGCTATCTCATTTAACCATCGTTATAATCTTAATGTGATCAAAGATCGTCTATATAGATGATTTACATCGAGATGGGATAAATTTACCGTTTTCACCCCTCAATGTATTTGGCCCCTTAAAACACCTAGCTACCTGTAAATGATGTTTTAGTGATCTAAGAAATAGTCACTGAAACAAGAGCTCATCCATTTACTTCTATTGAGCTAAGCTCGAAGGGAATCATCACTTGACTTCTATACACCAGTAGAAGCTATAGATTCCATATTTATGTTCAGCGCTCCCGCTCAATCATACTATCATGTTCCCAAAATATACGTATCACCCTAACCCAAAAGTAGGCTTAACTAATAAATCAAAGAACATGAATAGCACTCCTGAGATTGAGCCTAAGCATATAAGGATTTAGATTCTTTTGATCTAATATCAACTAGTTATATTGATTTGGACAGATACAACGATAAGTTTATAATATCTTGACTAAGTTCAATATCGGTCCATTCCAATGTATACTCCATACATTCGAAACCAGTATACTTTACCAATGTCCTGGAAAGAACATAACACTTACTCCAAGTGTAAGTATACTTGATCGCTGATTATCACATCAGAGTAAATCCAAATCACTGATGAAACAGGGACTTAGTCTTTTGAATCATATAATCACAATCACATTCCACTGTGTTGACAATACTATAATTGTGAATAAATATATGTTCTGGACTTAACTGATTTTGTGCATATAGTAAATATATAATTAACCATAAGCATGAAAAATTCATGCAAACATAAATCACTTCAAACTTCTTAGATTGATAACTAATCAAATTGTAATGGGTTTTATTTAGGGCACAAAACCCAACAAACTCCCACTTGCACTAACATAAAACAAATTGTGCATTCTAATCAATCTGTTGTCTTGATCTTCAGATCAAGTGTAGTATATTTGAATCCACCCAAACTTCTGGAACCAGGTTCATAAAACATTATGAAACATCCTTTACTATATGCTTTACTCATCAAGGGATACTGAATTCCTTACTGCTTATTAAGTACATCGGAATAAACAGAAGACATATCTCTCATATTTTAAAATTTGGAACTGAGATAATACAGTGTAGAATTTTCTTCAGCAAAAATAACTTTCTGGTAATTTCGAATTTACAAAGTTATAAATCTTCTCTGGTAGAGCTTGAATTATTATAGAAGGGTTTTTACACTCTTGTAGAATTACTCCTCCACCCCCAGAGTAACCACCATCTCAAATTCTTGAATGAGTTGGTGTAGATATAAGGATAACTAATATATAGTTCCTTAATATCTAACATATAGATCACTTTCATAAATCTTTCTTGAGTATCTCCTAATGTTCATTATTTGATTACATCTCAGATGGCTCCCACTTAATAGTAGATGTCAGTTAAACAATACTTTTAACCTCTTACTATTGTTTGGAGGGATATCTAGTTGTGACTTATTGTATTAGTCTGAAACTGTAAGTTTCTTATAAGACTAAAACATCAACATAGCAGTCTAGTATTTGAAGTGTAAAATACTTGCTAGAGATCAAGTAATCAAATTAAGATACCATAAAATGTTATGAGGATTAGAAATCTTGGCTCAAGTCATTCAAATAGACTATGCAAGAATTCTTTTATCTTATTCTCATAATTCTGATAAGTTATTTCTATCCACATGAATGGTTAGATTTACTTTCTCAGTAGTGTTCCTAAGTTCCTATCACAAGTGTCAACCAAATGAAGATGGGTAAAGAATTTTAAAATTCTCCAACTCAATTAAGGTAGTGTGATACATTATCAAAGAACTTTATTGGTATCATTATTTATTACATCAGTGAATCTAAACTGGAACATATAATCAAGATCAAAGATTTATTCTGATAATAGCTAATTTATTATATTACTTCCATGTTTAAAGAAAATATGTGTTACAGGGAGTACTGTGGTATAAAGTCTACCCCTAAATATATAGAGATTATGATCCACCCCTAAAGGTTAAGAGATCATGATTCTCTAAGTGTTATAGAGATAATGTGGAGTTTCGAATATAATCCAGAGTTCATTAGATATAAAAGATCGTTGAACTGCATATTATTCTTAAATTTTTCTCCACCCCTATCAGATGAAAAGATCTTTTTATTAAACAAATTCTTAATAATTATTTTAGAATTAACAATTATTCATAAACATAGAAATAATTTCTAGTGTTTATGTAGTAATAACTCTATGAAGAGTTTAAAATATTGTAGAATTTGTACCAATAATAAAAACACTTACACATACACACAAATAAATATAATTGGTAATTGTTGTTTAAGATAAAGTAGATAAAGCTCAACTCATAAATTGCAATTTATTTGTAAAAAATAAAATTATAAAATTAAAGAAAATTGTTTTGCAACATTATAGTAAAGAACAGGGAATAAAAATCCCAAACTAATAATTGAAATCTAAATTGTTCTGAAACTGAAACAATTAATTCAAAAAATAAATAAACGAGCTTCATCTTTATATTGGACGAACTCAACCCCTCTGTCCAGCTTTTCGATTCAACTCACTGAGATAGCACCTGAGTTCAAGCAGCTTGGGCTATAATAAGAAGAAAAAACAAATAAACAAGGTTACTAGTCCAGAATTAATAATCCAATTGGATAATAATTCACTAAAACTCATCAGTTTATAGAAAGAAATACCATGTTTCTTTGCAAGAAGTTTAGGACATTGGGGTTTCCAATGGCCTTTCTCATTGCAGTAGAAACACTTTCATTTAGTGTATCACCAAGAGCAGCAACCTTTTTGTTCTTAACTGTTTTCACAGCTTGAGCTCGCTTCTTGGTATTTTTCCACTTCTTCTTTGTCTTGGGTCTTGAAGTAGAGCCTACATGTGCCTCAGGTTTAATCGTCCCATTACCATTTCTAGAATTCTGAGGTTTACTCCCTTTCTTCTTGGGTCCTCCAATCAAATTTTCATATGTCTGAAAGTCATTGACTAACGTGTGAAAATCTTGCTCCTTTTTATTCATGACATAATTTGATGTATAGGGCAGAAAAGCTGGAGTCAGAATATTCAAGATAAGACTTACTTGAGTGGTCTGATCCATTTCAGCACCATGATTCTGGGCTTCCTGGAAATAACTTGCCATTTGGAGAAGGTGATCACGCACATTCTGATGGGGTTCCATCCGTGCATTGATGAATTTCTTAGTCGCGTCAAAGCAAGACTGGATAGATGCCATTCCGAATAGCTCAGTTAACTTCGTCATTATTTCTGCAGCCGTGTCAGATTTTGCAAACCTTGTTTTCAAGGTGTCAACCATGCTGGAAAGCATGAAGTATCGAGCTTTATTGTTAGCATTCTGCCAATGCTCGAACTTCTCTTTAACAGCTTTAGTTGCATTGTCACCCGGCTGTTCAGGAGATGACTCAGTTAACACAAACAGGGCACTTTCACCTATGAGAGCAATATTAATGTTCTCATTCCATTTAGGGAAGTTAGATCCATTTAGCTTATATTCAGTCAAGAGTGATAACATGGGATTTGATATGGCTATACAGGATACTACAAAATAATAAATAGAAATCAATTATGGTTGAACACAAAATCTAATTCAGAAATTATTAGCACATAGCAAGTAGGAATGACAAGAGAAAATACTAAAACATACAATCCTAAATAATTTCCAAGGTTTTCAACAAACTGATATCAGTGTCCCGTTTAGGCGAGAGTCAAAGGTACCATCCATTGAATAGAGTTGTCAGCTCATCTAAAATAATAATCATTCTAGCAACCTTTTATTCGATCGAAAAGAGGATCCGACGTTGTCCCGTTTCGGCGAGAGTCAAGGTCATTCCTATTTCATGAGCTTCCACCATTGTTTCATATTTTGTAAGTCAAATACAGTTGTCACCATTAGGGTGATCAAAACTAATATAAAACACTTACAAATAAACTTATCTCTCGAATATTTTGTAAGTCAAATACAGTTGCTAATGAACGTTCCTCCATTAGGGAGGATAACTCACTAAAACAATAGCTATGTAAAACCAACAATGGAGATCGAATATCTTAATAATAATAAAGCTCATTATTTAAAATGTATTTTCTTCTATTATTTATATATATATATATATTCATTAAATACCAAATTTAGAATAAAACTCTAAATAGAATTTAATTTAATATTTATAAAATTATACTTAGATGGTTATGAAAATAAATTGAATTATTTCTATCTTAGTATTAACTTTCCAATAAATATTAAAAAAATTATTTAATTTAAGTTGTATTAATTTAAATTAATTTGCAACTCGAATTTAAATTTCCATAAGAATATATTTAGTGTATTTCGAAAAAAAAAATAAAGTATAAAACTATACTATTTTCGAAATACTTAAAAAAAATAATTACTAGAAAAATACTTCAAGCAAAAATATTATCTATCTAGATTTTCTTTTGACTAATGAATTCAATTTCTAATAATAATATATTTTAGTTCATTTATTTTAAATTAATCATTAAATGAAAAAATCATTGATTTAAGTTGGTTCAAAAATTAATTAAAATAAATAATTAATTTACAACTTTAATCTATTTTTCAAGATAAATTCAAAATCATCTTGCATAATCAAATGCAATTTCGAAATTGATTAATAAAATAAATAAAATATATTTTGAAAATTATTCAAATTTAAGTTGTAAAAAAAATTTCAACTTAAAATAATTTTCTATTTAATTAAATGTCATGGAAAAAAAATATTTAAGTATCATGATGAAAATCAACTTAGATATTTAATTTTTCAATTTAATTAAATGTATTAAATTCAAGAAATAAATAATTAAGTATAGAGAATGCTTAATTATTAATTTCTAGTGTAATACTAGGAAAAATATTCTTAACTTGAATTGTACCTAAATTAATTATAAAACAATTAATTTCACAATCTATGATATTTTCCTATTTTAATATTAGAAATAATAACTAGTACAGAAATAACTATCTAGAAAATATCTCAATTTAACTAAGTATCTTTTCAAAAAAAAAATTTGAAAAATATCTAATTTAAGTTGTTATAGAAAGAATCTAAAAAAAAGTTAAATATTTTCAAATTTAAATTCAATTAAATATCAAAATTAAGTTGTAACCACCTAATTTGAAAGTGTTCCATTTTAAGTTTAAAATTAACTTAAAAAATATCTCAAGAATCTTCAATAACCAATTCCTAGAATTCCTCAACTTAATTTTAAATTCAAAAAATATTCAAATTTAAGTTGATAACAAAAAATCAGTTAAAAATAACTAATTTATAACTTAAATAGGAATATTTAATGAAATAATTAAAATAAGCTTCAGAAAGAATCTAGTTAGTTAAAATTCTTTATTTAATTAAATACAAGAAAAATACAAATAGTTTATCTAGAAATAATATCTTAAACTAAGAGTGTTTTTCTTAAAATTAACTTTAAAATATTAAAATGAAAAAAAATCATATATTTTAAAAGTTAATTATGTTGCAAATCAATTTTATTAGGTTAAACTAATTTAATTAACATAATACAGTTATTCAAATCAGGCAAATGGGCATTCACAATTGCGGTAGTTCATGTGAGGGGGAGCTGGGTTCAGTATGTCGTACCCACTTCTATTAGCCCCCATCTCTCACACAAGGCCCAAAAGAGAGGAATTTAACCTTAAAATAAATAACTGTTATTAATTGAATAGGTCCAAAAACTAAATGGACCTAAATAAAATCTATCAGGATGTGACATTTTATTTAGCAACAACCTATATGGATCTATAATAAAATAAACATATAGGCTCACACAGGCACACAGATTTGGATGGACCCTATCATGTTTCTAGGTCATACACAGATGAAAGAAGAATGTAAAATTTACCCGTTACAAATTATTTACTTGACCTATTGACAATTGAACCATGGGTTAAAATCAGATCATTGGATCTGTCAACAAGTTAACCATGGCAATTTAGATCAAGCAATAATAGGTTTTATAAAACTTACACATAAGCTAAAACACATACTCCTGCAAAAAGTTGAACTGGATAGTTGGATGTAGGATTTATTTAATTTTAAATTAGTTAAATTTCAAAAATAATAAATAATAATAAAAAAATATTTTCAGATGTTAAAAAAAATAAAATAATATTTAAAATTAAACCTACAATTTTGAAAAATTAGGTTTCAACTAACCTAAATATCAATTCAAAAAAAAAATTTGCTAACCACCTTTTGAATTTCATGTTATTTTATAAATTAAATATTCAATAAAATAAAAAATAATAGATAAATATCCTTTTTCTGATTTTATAATTTAATTTAAATAAAAAATAACAAAATTTAAAAGTTAGCAAAATATCTTATCTTTATTCAAAATATCATGATTATATTAATCTTATTTTAAATTTAAATAAGCTCAAATTATTTAAAAAAAAAATAATGTTAAAAAAAAATTAATATCTGACCTTAAATTTAAAAAATAAGATAAAATAATCAAATTTAAAAATAAGATAAAAAAAATTAAGCAAAAAGATAGATTTTTACCTATTTTCAAATTCAAATTACACTAATATCTAAAATTAATTTATTTCTGATAATTAGATTTGAAATATGAAAAGTAAAAATCAAAATACAAAACTACACAAAAAATCGGAAGTTAATTCCATGAAATAGCATGAAAAATTAAAGAAAACAAAAAAAATTTTCCAAGTGGTACGGACAGTATGCAATGCATACTGTCCGCGCGCGTATGCAGGGAGGGCTGACCGAGGTCCCTCGGCGCAGAAGGCTGCATGCAGCCTCTCCACGCGCGCATGGGACGGTTTTCAGACAAAATCTTGCCCTGACCGAGGAAGCTCGGTCGAGCACTTGTCTGAGCGCGTGCATCCCAGGGTTGCACCCTCATCCGCGCGCGTAGGGTGGGTGACACCATACCGATATTTTCTGATTTTCAAAAAAATCATAACTAATTCAAATAAAATCAAAATTGAGTTCTGTAAAAAAGTAAATTGCTTAATTTTTTTTCCAAACTATCCAATAAAAATAATTCCAGAAACAAAATTTCAATTATATTTCACGAAAATTCACAAACATCAATCAATCATCATATAAGACATACATCAACATGAAACCATCCAAATCACATACAAATCGTTTTAAGTCCAAATTTCTTGCTAGCAAATCAATTACCATGGCTCTAAGGAAAGTTTTTGGAATTTATTTTACGAGGATCTTAGATCTACTCATAAGTATGTTGTTTAACATCCTAAATATGAACCTTCTAAAACGATAATAAACACATATAAAGTTAAGGAAACCTTACATTGGTTGCAGCAGAATAATATGTCTCATTCCACTCAGATCTCTAACCTTTGTATCCTTTCTGTCGCAGAGTATTATCAAGATTTGAGTCCGAATGTCCTTCTCTTTGAATTGGATCCTTCACGATCTTCCAAACTATGATTGAGGTACCACCTGCTGTGTGTGGGCACTACTCAATCACTACGGTGTTTCGAAATTATGAAGAAGAAAAGAGAGAGAGAGAGAGAGAGAGAGAGAGAGAGAGAGAGAGAGAGAGAGAGAGAGGGTCGGCTATAGAGAGAAAGTGAAAGGCTCGGTTTTTCTGAAAGGGCAATCTCATGAATTACTGAAAAACTCATATTTTAGTCTGAGCCATCACTTTCTATTTATAGGCAACTACTAAGTTTAGGTTCGTAATTATTTGGCATTAAAATAATAAAAATATTAATTGGAAAAAGCCATTCAAGTGGCCGGCCATAGGTGTTAGTGGGCCTCACTTGGATTTTGCAGTTTTCACAATTTTTATTTCTATTTTCTAAAAAACGTCAATTTTCCAATTCTAACCATTTAAATGCCAAAACTAATTATTTAATAAATAAAATAGATTATTAAATAATATTGTCATTTAACATAATTATTAATTAGACATGTAGAGTCTCTTAATTAATAAATAAACCTAGAATCTCTTTTCTTTACAAATTCACCCCTGCTTAGTGAAAATTCACAAATTACACATAGTCTAACTTTAGAATTACAATTGATTAATCATAAATCAATTATTGAGTCTTACAAGCAGTATGGTCTCAACTAGAATGGGGACCATGGATCTATATTACTGAGCTTCCAATAAGCCGAACCGAATTTACCGAGTAAATTCCCTAACTTATTAATTCCTTGTTAAATCCACTCTTAGAACTTGGAGTTGCACTCTCAGACTTATATAGAGCATTCTATATGTTCCACGATATAGATATGCTATCTCATTTAACCATCGTTATAATCTTAATGTGATCAAAGATCCTCTATATAGATGATTTACATCGAGATGGGATAAAATTACCGTTTCCACCCCTCAATGTATTTGGCCCCTTAAAACACTTAGCTACCTGTAAATGATGTTTTAGTGATCTAAGAAATAGTCACTGAAACAAGAGCTCATCCATTTACTTCTATTTAGTTAAGCTCGAAGGGAATCATCACTTGACTTCTATACACTAGTAGAAGCTATAGATTCCATATTTATGTTCAGCGCTCCCACTCAATCATACTATCATGTTTCCAAAATATGCGTATCACCCTGACCCAAAAGTAGGCTTAACTAATAAATCAAAGAACATGAATAGCACTCCTGAGATTGAGCCTAAGCATATCAGGATTTAGATTTTTTTTGATCTAAGATCAACTAGTGATATTGATTTGGACAGATACAACGGTAAGTTTATAATATCTTGACTAAGTTCAATATCGTTCCAGTCCAATGTATACTCCATACATTCGAAACCAGTATACTTTACTAATGTCCTGGAAAGAACATAACACTTGCTCCAAGTGTAAGTATACTTCATCGCTGATTATCACATCAGAGTAAATCCAAAACACTGATGAAACAGGGACTTAGTCTTTTGAATCATATAATCACAATCACATTCCACTGTGTTGACAATACTGTAATTGTGAATAAATATATGTTTTGGACTTAACTGATTTTGTGCATATATTAAATATATATTAAACCATAAGCATGAAAAATTCATGCAAACATAAATCACTTTAAACTTCTTAGATTGATAACTAATTAGATTGTAATGGGTTTTATTTGGGGCACAAAACCCAACAACATATACATTCATTCGCATATCTATATCACACATTATATATATTTCTTACCTTCTTTCTAAATTCAAGTGTGCTGGCCGACCTGAACGGAAAGTCCCGTGCTGAATGGATGCCCTAATCACATATTGAAACCGGGTAAATCACACAATCAAAAACCCTAATCCGGGAAACCCAAACCCACAACCCTAGGTTCTGTTATACTCTCTATGGTTTATTCCAACTCAGGAAGTAGGAAATCACCCAACTATGGCACGGAATGGACGAGAATTGAAGAAAATGAGAGACTCGGGGAACCCTGCCAAAATTGGCTAATCAGTTTTACAGGTACGTGTAAAATCGGTTACCCGGTTTGCACTGGTTCACCCAAGAAATCTCATTTCTTGCTCAAAACTCTACCAAACGTAACCAAACCATCCAGAGTACCTAATTAGGGTATACACAATATTTTCCAACCAGTAATTCACAGAAAAACACACTGTATCACAATATGCCATTAAAGACCAAAGCTTGAGTTTCAAAGCTCAAGCTTGCTCAAATCTATCTCCTTTGCTCAAAATTACTAACCAGAACTTAGAATCAACCTAAAATTAACATAAAATCAGAACCCCAAGCATTACCAACCCTAACAGCCCCTGTTTCACAAAATCATTACTTGAAGCCAAATTCAAAGCTTAAAAACACCAAGAACAAAGAACTACGGATTACCTCAACCTCAAGAACTCTTGAATTCCTAGCTGAATTCCAGAAAATACAGATGAGAAGCTTGGTTCCTTCTACTTTGGGTTTGGCCGAAAAAAGAGAAAGAGAATTCTCTATTTTTTATTTTTCCTTTGATTTGAATTTTCACTTAATTTTTTTCAGCATAACACCTCAAAAATCAACGAAAGGCAGCTGTCAACTAACCTACAAGCCACCTATTACCTTTCCTTAAATGACTAAAATACCCTTTAAGCCTACACTTAGGCTAATTTTAAGCTTAGGGGCATAATGGTCAAATTCCATAACCCCACTTAACCCCGATATTTTATTTTTTCCAATATATTTTCCACTAAGAAATAAGGTTCTAAACTTACACATGTGATCAAACTAGCCATCCATCGCATATCCGTTGTCGCCGAGCAAAATTACAAAAATAGCATATTTCATATATAATTCATAAAATACTCCTAGAGTTTAATAAAATCTTTGAAATTGAGAAATTATAACTCTAGTGCCCATTTCTAACAATGGGGCGCATAAATAATTAAATTCATAAATAATTATAAAAATATCAGAAATTAGTGCTAATTGCCTTTACTAATCCAAATTACTAAAGCACTCATTACAAAAATATTGTTCTAATAAATGTTATTATGTTCTCATATATATATATATAATTTCTCAATTTATATTAATTATGTTTTATATATATATATATATATAAATTCAATAGAAGTTTCTAAGTTATATTCTCTTTATTCTCATATATTTTTTTAGTTTTAATTTTATCAACAATTCCTATTTTTTTTATTTATATATTTACATATTTAAAAAGATAGGTAAGTAAATGTTAACTAATTTTTTTTAACAAATATATATTAAAAAATTATTATACAAAAAAGTAATTGATGGTTTTTTATTTTAAACTAAATCCTTAATAATATTTTATATTATTTTAATAATAATATCTAGATATTTACGTCATTTTTTAATTATTAGTCAGCCATACTTTTTAATAAATAATAACTTTAAATTTTTGATAGTTAATTAGCTATATCTATTTATCTATATATCTATATGAAGCTGAGTCGTAAGACAGTAAAGTGGCGGTCTAAAAACGCTTCAAATTATTCTTTCTTTTTCTAATTTTTTCTAATTTTTTATTAAAGTTTTTCTCTATCAAACAACCTAAAATATCATAGATGACCAAAAACCTATTAACTTTATTTTTTCAAAATAATAATATAAATAGAAAAATACTAAATATCATAATTTTTATATACTTTGTTATTTAAATTTAAAACATATTCATTTTTCTAATATAATAATACAATTACAAAAACTAAATATCATAACTTTTATGTAGTTTGTTATTTAATTTACATTAATAAAAATCAATCCCTAAAAAATATATACATGATAATTTATTTTTCAAGTTTTTTTAGAAAATCTATGTGTATTTATAGATCTAGATTTAGCATAATAGTTAAAAAAAAAAATAATGTTTTAATCGTGATCTACCAACTAGGTCTGTAATTTTTTCTTATATATTTATAAGATTCATAATTTTTCAACATATTAACTTTCTTTCTTCTTTTTAATAGTTTATGTTAGACTATAATATATAAAATGAAAATACATGATATATAAACGATATGTAATGCGAAATAAACTATAAACATATCAAAAATGTATATGCAATGAAAGGATCGAAATACCTCCAGCCATTGATGTTTAAGCTTTAGTCCCTGGGATAGTTTCGGTATTGGAGTTCAGGTTTTCTCGCTCTCTCAACTCTCTTTAGATGGAATTTTGTTGTATTAAACAGAATGAGTGAAGAGCTCAGGTACCAAGACCCTATATTTATAGGTGAGATACTCCATCAGTATCTGTACCACATTAATTGTCAGAATATTTTGACAATTAATTCAGGAAATCAAATCGTGTAATGAATATTAAAATCTGACCATATACAGAATATTACTTAATTAATTTTGTACAAATTTAATGAATATAAAATATTCATATATCTCAAAATTAATTATTTATTTTATTCCATAATTAAAAATTGTAATATCTGCTTCCTTGGGTAATTAATTTTCTTTATATATACTTTTAGTTTATTTTGTTCGCCATGGGGATAATTTATCATTTCAATAATTATTAGTTTAGTGGTGTATGAGTTTTTTTTTTAGTGACAATAAAATTTATTATTTTTATTTTATTTTAAGGGTGCGTATAACGCTAGATAAATAATTTAATTATTAGAGATAATTTAATATTTTATTATTTATGAATATTATGATAGGTATATTAATATTAAAAATATAGGTAAATATATTATAACATATTGTTTAGTTTATTATTATTAATAATAATAATATTATTATTACTACTACTATTATTATTATTAATATTATTAATACTATTAGTATTACTATTATTATTATTATTATTGTTATTATTATTAATATTATTATTGTTATTATTATTATTATTAATATTATTATTATTATTTTACATAATATTATATAGTGTTAAGATTAGAGATTAGAGTTTGGGGAATATATATAGGATAATTATGAGTTATTTTTAGGGTTTATAACGCACATAGAAATTAAGTGAGAGGGTGTACGGCTGCGGCAGAGAAAGTGCCGAGCAAATCATAAGAGAAATTTGAGAGTGAAATTTTAACTTAGAGTTTAGAGAATTTTTGGATAGGTGTGACTGAGTTTCTTAAGCCCTAAGAAGTAGTTTGGATGTGCGAAAACAACTTAGAAGCACCAAGGTCGGGGTTCGCAAGGTTTATGTTCGAAAATACCGTTCTAGAAACGGAGCCGGATTTGAACGCGCTTAAGTTGTTTCAGAGATCAAAGGAGGTTGTGTTTAAGTTTATGGGACCCCAAAGATCAGTTTTAACGTGAAGAATCGAAGCTTCAAGGTCTGAAATGAAATTTACCATTTTGGACTCCACTAACAATTGTACACCGAAGTTGGAGAAGATGACTGCGATCTGACGCTTTGGGGTTGTTATCTTAGGTATTTCTTGATTTTTTTGAAGTCCTAAGCACTTTGGAAAGCTTCCACCTCGAAAGGACACGTCAAGAGCAATCGGAGACAAAGTTACACTTCGTCGGCGACAGAACCGACGTGAACGCTGCCGACCGTGTTTCGGGTAGTTTTGAGGTGTCTTTCCCATCTTTTTTTGTAGATTTAGATTCTACATATTATTATAGAGTGTTTGATGAAGTTTCATAATTTTCTTGCAATTATTTGATTTATAATGAATTATTTGGTTTATTTGTTAAATTAATTAGAAAAATACTCAGCTCTGAAAAATCTAACTTTATTTTCTATGATTGTTTATGGATTATAAACTGTTACAAAATTGGTAGATTTTAATTTTAGTCAATTTTGTATTTTTCATGAATTATTTGTGTTATTTCTAAACTTAATTATGAAAAATACCTAGATTATTCAAAAAATTGAAAGTTAATTATTTAGGGCTTATTACATATTATAAACTGTGTTAGAATGGTTATGTTTGGTTTTCAATCATTTTTTGTATTTTCATAAATTTATTTATTTAATACCTAAAATAATTATGAAAAATAGTTAAGTGATGCTAAAACAGTAAAATGTATTTTTGTAATGCTATTTACTATCTATGGTATGAAATAAAAAGGTTTTTATAATTTATTAGTTACTGTAAGTATTTATTACAATTAATTGTGACTAATTAACTATTCAATTGAGTTTTAAATAGAGTAAATATTAAAAATTGTGTTCACTATTTGGGAACTCTCAATATGATGTTATAATATAATTCTAGTCTATGAAATAAATTTAAGACTAGGTTGAGATGTTTTGTTATTTTATTTATTTAATTAATTGGTATTTTATATATAGTTTGAAGTGTAAATTAGTACATAAATATGGATAATAAATTGTACGTGTTTCTAGATAGATTAAATATGTTTTATAATCTGTATCAATGATTAAGAAATATGCTAGCTTCTGATTTTGGTAAATTATTACATAATTGTATATTTTGTTAATAAATAGTATTTTAGTAAAATTTCACGTAAAAAGTATATGTATGAGTTCATGTTTTACGTTAAAAATATTCATTTGAGTACATCATATGTGTTGGTGTGAATCATAGTGATAAATGATTGTATTTGGTGTGTCATGCAAGTGAAATTGACTTACGTGTTGTGTAGTTTGACGTAAAATTTCATTGTTAATCTTAGGTTATGCTTGAATATGTTTTAAGTGTTCTTGTGTTATTAGATTTATTAGGATCTTGTTCTCAACAAAGAAACTCGGCAAGAGGTTCGAGGGAGAGAAAATAATATACTTAGCAACTGAGGTAAGAAGAGTGGACATCTGTGCACAGGGTGTATGTTAAAACATACAACTATATTATGGGATTGTATTTACATGTGTTTATTCTATGCTGGATTGTTGTTTTATGCTAATATTATTAGTGCGTGATAGTGATAAGACTTTTGACTATTTGTGTGAGAATAACACTTATAGGATAGGTTTTCTACTGCAAGTGTGAGCATAGCACGGCAGGATATATTTTTTTTTTGGCTGCTTGTATGGGTTTACTTGCAGGTTATGCTATCATGGGTGAGTACTGTTGGAAATTATTTTACCAGGATCTAGATTTACTAACAAGTATGTTGGATTAACAACCTAATATGAATTCTAAAACAATGAAAATAAACACATATAAAGTTAGAAAACCTTACAGTGGGTGCAGCGGAATAATATGACTCCTTCCGTTCAGATCTCTAGCCCTTGATTCCTTTCTGTAGCAGAGCATCACCAAGATCTGAACCTGGATCTTCTTTTCTCCTTCTTTGATGCAGAAATTCCATAGTCTTCCATACTATGATTGAGATACCACTTGATGTGTGTGGGCACTACTCATCTCACAAGGATTTCGAAATTTTCTCTCTTTTCCTCTCTTGAATTTCGTGGCTTATCATCCATGCAAGAGAAGAGAACAAAGGTTGCTTTATATAGGGAGAAGGGAGAGCACAACTTTCCAAATAAAATAGTTTCCTTAATTACTGTGTAATCAATTAACTGCCTTATTTAGTGTGATCCACCACTTTCCTATTTTTGCTAGGCTTTGATTAGCAATTACATGGCAATTAAAATTGAAAATAATAATTGGGAAAATAACAAAGAGGTGGCCGGCCATAGAGTTTCATGAGCCTCACTTGGATTTTGCAGTTTCCTCAATTTTATTTCTATTTCTCCAAAAATGCCACTTTTCTAATTCTAATCATTTAAATTCCAAAACTAATTATTTAATAACTAAAATAGATTATTAAATAATATTGTCATTTAAAATAATTATTAATTAGACATACAAAGTCTCTTAATTAATAATTAAACCTAGAAACCCTTTTCTTTACGATTTTATCCTTAAACTGTGAGAATTCATAAAGTAGACATAGTCTAACTTTTAGAATTATAATTGATTAATTAAAATCAATTAACTGAGTCTTACAAGCAGTATGGTCTCAACTAGTATGGGGACCATGGGTCTATATAACCGAGCTTCCAATAAGTCGAACTGAATTTACCAAGTAAATTCCCTAACTTATTAATTCCTCATTGAATCCACACTTAGAACTTGGAATTGCACTCTCAGTCATATAGAAACGCTCTATATGTTCCACGATATAGACACGTCATTAGTTATCCATTGTTATAACCCTAATGTGATCAATGATCCTCTATATAGATGATCTACATTGAAAAGGCACTACTGTTACCGCTACACCTTCAATGTATTTTATCCTTAAAACACTTAACCCTGTATAAATGATATTTCACCTAAGTGAAATGAGATCTCCACCATTTATCTTCGTTTGGTTAAGCTCGAAGGAAATCATCCTTTACTTCTATTTTCCAAATAGAAGCTATAGATTCCATATTTATGTTAGCGCTCCCACTCAATTGCATTACTGTGTTCCCAAAATGTATGTATTGCCCTGACCAAAAATTAGGCTTAACTAACAAATCAAAGAACACGAATAACACTCTTAAGATTGAGCCTAACCATATCAGGATTTCGATCATGTGATCTAGGATCAACAGGTGATATTGAATTGAATAGATATTACGGTAAATTTTAACATATCTAATCAAAGTTCAATATCGGTCCCTTCTGATGTATACTCCATACATCCGATACTGGTAAACTTTGCCAATGTCCTGGAAAGGACATAACACTTTTCCAAGGTGTAAGAATACCTATCGCTGATTATACCATGTCAGTCTAAATCCAGTGTTCTGACAAATTAGGGAATAAACTTTTGAACATATGATTAAGATTATATTCCACTGTGCTGACAACACTATAATCTTTAACCAACCCATATGTTCTGGACTTAAAAAGAATTCATACATTATATACATATAATCATGAAATAAATCATGTGAACCATGCAACATAAAATGTTATTTCTGATCTTTATTAATAAGTAAATCTGATTATATGAAATAAGTTTAATTTAGGGCATAAAACCCAACAAACTCCCACTTGCACTAATATAAAACAAAAAGTGCATTTCAAATAATCATTAACACCTTGATATACCAATCAAGTGTAATAGTAGTAAACTCATCGTAATGGGATCTGACAGGTTGAATTAAACCCAACGTCTTCTCCACCATTACTCTTCCTTAATCACAAAATCTTTGATAATGTGAAATTCCTCTCTATATTTCTACTCTCTTGGGATACTGGATTCTATACTTTTGGGCAACTACTTCTTGGTTATTCAGGAAGTAACCCTAGTAGTTAAGGCAAATTGGAACAGTGCCACAAATGTATAGAACTTTCCTTAGACTGAATAAGTATCTTTCCTGCAACTTTTAACATTCAGTCTCTCTCTGGTAGACCAAGTGATTTCAGATAGGTTTTTACACTTCTCCAAAATCACTACTCCACCCCCAAAGTAATCACCATCTCATCAACAGACTTTCTAGCACAAAGGCAAGTCTTGAAATCTGATGTGGTGTAGTCTAAGAGTTTTAAACAAACACCCTTATTGACTAACATATAGTTCCTCTTCTTAATCTTAAGATTTACTTGATTGTCTTCCAATGTTCCTCTCCTGGATTAATCTGATACTTACTCATTACTCCCACTCAACAGCAGGTGTCTGGTCTAAGGCATACTAAAGCATATCTGAGACCTTTCACTGTTGATTCAAGAAATTCTTTCATGGCTTTATCTTCTCTGGAATAGTTGAGACTTTTCCTTAGATAAATAAAATCTATATCTAAGAAGTTGTGAAGCTTCTATAGATTGCCATTGGAAAGAAAAATGCTCCAGCATCTTACTAAAGTAAGTTCCTTGCATTAGAGTAAGTAATTACCAGATATACCACAAGCCATAGGTTTATATAAACTCAAACCTACAATACTAGGAACAGGAAGTTTTGTTAAGTCCATTGAATAGACTTATGAACGAAATTTCCTATCATGTCCTTGTAATAGAAAACTTTAGGTTACTCCATGTGAATGGATCAAACCATAGTTCTCTTGGCTTTCTTCTTAGTTTCTTATCTTGACAATCCATTACTTGTTTAAACTCACAATGGATTTTAATCACTAGTGTCTTCCAAGTTATAAGAAGGTGAGTTCCTAGAAACTCTCCCACTACAACAAGGTACCGTGAACTATGTCAAAGAAAACTAAATGGTATAGACCTCTTCAGTTGTGTTAAGACAACAGAGGCAGTGGGATCATCTTGTAAAATAAGATGATAGAACACTTTTGGAATCAAGAAAAAAAATATCTCCTTTATTTGCTACTTTATTTTCAGACTTAGTCATTTTCTTAGAAAAGTAGTATTTGTTTAAACAAACACTTTCTTATCTAATGACTATGGGATGCTCCACCCCTAATCACTTAGAATAGCTAACAAACATGCAAACCAGGGTTAGCAGTTCTAGCTTTTCTTAAGATTTCGATTAGGTCATCCATGAATCTAGTAATGATTTACATTAAGTATACAACCATTGCATCATTCTGAAATTATTATTACCATAGAAGGATTTAGGCAACGACTAGTAACTAATCATCAATATGCAACTCGAATTTTTGGGGAGGTAAGTTTGGATATAATTCAAAATCAAATTAATGATCTTTGAACTGCATATCTACTAACTTTTTCTCCACCCCTATCAGTTCGCAAGATCTTTAACCACTTACCATTGCTAGAAATTCATGAAATTTTTCAAACATTTCAAATTTCTTTTGCGTATGGTAAAATCTAGAGTGATCGTTTTAAGAATACAACGAAAACTCATATACACCCCTGAATGTACATCCATCTGCGAATGAGATGAAATTACTTTCATTGGATATAGGCATATTAACTCTTTGCAGAGAATGATCTTGTCAAAACCACTATGAACAAGATACAAATGCCATAGATTTATAAAATGTGGTTGTATCTTTTGATGACTTAAGTTTAGTTACATCAAAGAGTTCTTAGAATAGTGCAAGTGGATTCTGGTCACAGAATACTAAACTTATACAGTTTAAATCCTTTGAAAGAAAATGGTTATGAAACACTTGTGAAAGTGTAACTGTATAATTAGTAACTCTTTCTTGGACCACCACTACTAATCTAACTCTATGATTTGCCTATACAAGTAGGAGATATCTAAGATTGAGGATTTATATCATTTTGGGATAGAATTCCGGGAATATAATCATATGCGTCATCTAATTTCTTAAGAGAAAATAAGACTTTATATGATTTATAGACCATTCATCCAATGATATGTCATTAAGCTAATTCGAAATGAATAAGCTAAGAGGAATTAGGATAATTTCGTTTTAAATAAGAATCCAACGATGCTCCGATTAGCGAGAGTCAAAGTAATCTTATTAATACAATCTTCTTGTTTCATATTGTAAAACACTAGTCTAAGGTGTCATCAATTGATGAACAGCTAGATGTTGCATATACAATATTTATCTTTCGAGATCTAACACTATTATGTTAGTCTAATGGTGAAAATCTATTAGGGATTTATCTCATTAGAAAAACAAATCAAGTTTGACCAACAATGAAGATTCGAAATTAAACTACAATTTAATAACAGAAAATAACATGGTTCAATACAAATTCATACACAATTCAGAAATTATGAAGCACATAGCAAGTAGGAATGACAAGTGAAAATACTAAAACATACAATCCTAAATAATTTCTAAGGTTTTCAACAAAATGATATCAGTGTCCCGTTTAGGCGAGAGTCAAAGCTACCATCCATTAAATAGAGGTTTCAGCTCATCTAAAATGATCAACATTCTAGCAACCTTTTATTCGATCAAGATATGAATCCGCGTTGTCCCGTTTAGGCGAGAGTCAAGGCTATTCTATCTTATGAGCTTCCACCATTGTTTCATATTCTTGCAAGTCTTATACAGTCGCCACCATTAGGGTGATCATAAACTATATAAAAAACTTACAAGATTACTTATCTTTCGAGATTAAACGGTGCTAACTTGCTAATGAACGTTCCTCCATTAGGGAGGATTACTCACTAAAACAATAGCTATGTAAAACCAACAATGGAGATCGAATATCCTTATAATAAAGCTCATTATTTTAATGAAGGTTTGTATTTTCTTCTAATATTTATTTTATTCCATTTATTTTAAATATATATTTATTTAATTAAAATTTCCAATTTAGAATGAAAAATTCCAAATATAAATTTTAATTTAATATTTATAAATTATACTTAGATGAATACAAAAATAACGTGAATTATTTCCATCTTAGTAATAATTTCCATAAATATTTAGAAAATTATTCAATTTAAGTTGTTTCAAAATTAATTTAAATTAATTTACAACTCAAATTTAATTTTCTATAAATATATATTGCATTTTCGAAAATGCTTTAAAATAAAATAAAAATAAATCCTGGAAAATTACTCTAATTTTATGTTGGCCCAAAATTAATAAAAATTAATTTTCAACAAAAAATATAATTTTCCTATTTAATTAAATATCTAAGAAAAATTTCAAATATTTAAGTATCATGATTAAAAAACAACTTAAATATTAATTTTCTATTTAATTAAATACACTAGAAAAATACTTCAAGCAAAACAGATAATATCTATCTAGACTTTCATTGACTAATTAATCCAATTTCTAATTATAATATATTTTAGTTCATTTATTTTAATTAATCATTAAATGAAAAAACCAATGATTTAAGTTGGTCCAAAATTAAATAAATAATTTTCAACTTTAATCTATTTTTCAAATAAAATTCGAAATTTTTGCATCAAGGTGATGCAATTTCGAAATTTTGGGAAATGATTAATAAAATAAAATAAAATATATTTTGAAAATTATTCAAACTTAAGTTATTCTGAAATAAGATTCCAAACTTAAAATAATGTTCAACTTTAATTAAATAACATGAAAATAACAATATTAAAGTATCATGATGAAAATAAACTTAGATATTGAATTTTCAATTTAATTAAATGTATTAAATTCAAGAAATAAATAATTAAGTAAAGAGGAAACTTAATTATTAATTCTAATTTAATACTAGGAAAATATACTAAACTTAGATTGTACCAAAATCAATTAAGAAACAATTAATTTCACAATCAATGATATTTTCCTATTTAATATTAGAAATAATAATTAGTACTAGAAATAACTATCTAGAATATATATCATTAACTAAGTGTTTTTCTAAAATTATCTTTAAAATATTACAATGAAAAATAAATTTCATATATTTTAAAAGTTAATTATGTTGCTAATTCAATTTTAATTAGGTTAGACTAATATAATTAATCTAATACAATTATTTAAATAAGGCAAATGGGCCTTCACAATTGGGGTAGTTCATGTGAGGGGGAGCTGAGTTCAGTATGTCGTACCCACTTCTATGGCCCCCAACTCTCACACAAGGCCAAAAAGAGAGGAATTTAACCTTAAAATAAACAATTGTTATTCATTGAATAAGCCCAAATCTAATTGGGCCTAAATAAATTTCCTTATGTCAAAATTTATTTTAGCAACCTAGTCCATTTACTTAGTAAAAACTTAAATGGGCTTCCTATATGCATCTAAGCCCAAAAGCAAACATATAGGCTCACACAGGTCAAATGATTTGGATGGGCCCTATCATGTTACTAGGTTTACACAGATGAAAGAAGTACAAAATTTACCTGTTACAAATTATTTATAAGATCTATCGTCAATTGGACTATGATTAAAATCAGATCATTGGATCTGTCAACAAGTTAATCATACCAATTAAGATCAGATAAATAATAGGTTTGTTAAAAAGTTTTGAATAAACAATATAAATAAACAAACATTGTCCATGTAACAGATGTGAAAACAAGATATTAATATAATTAAATTATTATTCTTAAACTAACCAAATAAAGGAAAGTAATTTTAAAATATCTAGGTTTATTTGAATCAAATAAAATTAAATATCTAATAAGATCAATGATATCAAAGGAAAGAATCTTCAATATCACTTTCAGATCTTATAATTCAATAAAATAAACCAATTTTAAAATAATTTGGTTAGATAATTATTATTTTAGGAATAAAATAATAAATGAATAATAATTACCATAATTATATGTCAAAATATCTCAAATTAAGCAATATTCAAATCTCTACAAAAATATCTATGTTATTTAAATATTTAAGATATGATTTATAAATTTCCAATAAGGAAAAAAATGATATATATAGAAAAAATATCATTTTTAAACTTATAATTTATAAATAATTAAATATTTAACAAAATAACAAATTTTGAATTTGAAAATATTATGGTAAGTATATCTATAAAAATATCTATGTTAATTTCAAATTTATTAATTATTTAATTTGTCATATAAGATAATTTTAATATAATATTTCAAATAAAAAGACAAAGTTATCTTTTAATTTAAAATATCTTAAATATCAAAATATCTAATCTTATAATTAAATAATAAATAAATATTAAAGAAGTTAACAAATTTTTAAATCTGACCATAATAGGAAATATTTAAAATTGGAAACATTCCAAAATAGAAATATTTAAAAATTGGAAAAGTTCCAAATTGAAAATATTTAAAATTGGAAACATTCCAATTTAGAAATATTTAAAATTGGAAAAATAAATTTTGGGAAACAATCCCATGAAAAATTGGATTTTTGGGGAACTGCCAAGATAGTCTGCATGCACCAACCATGATTTCTAATCTTCCAAATCTCTCTCAATTTTTATCGGAATCGAGTTCCGTAAAAAACAAAATTGCTTAATTTTTCACAAGGAATCCAAATAAAATATTTTCAAAAATTGCAAAAATATATATCATGGAAAAATTTCGTACAACATTAGCATTCATCAAACAACACATAAACCAACATGAAACCATCCAAATCAACACAGAACATATCAATCATCGTTTTAATTCATATTACATGAAAGTAAATCATTACCAAGGCTCTGGTGCCAGTTGTTGGAAATTATTTTACCAGGATTTAGATTTACTAACAAGTATGTTGGATTAACAACCTAATATGAATTCTAAAACAATGAAAATAAACACATATAAAGTTAGAAAACCTTACAGTGGGTGCACCGGAATAATATGACTCCTTCCGTTCAAATCTCTAGCCCTTGATTCCTTTCTGTAGCAGAGCATCACCAAGATCTGAACCTGGATCTTCTTTTCTCCTTCTTTGATGCAGAATTTCCATAGTCTTCCATACTATGATTGAGATACCACTTGATGTGTGTGGGCACTACTCATCTCCCAAGGATTTCGAAATTTTCTCTCTTGAATTTCGTGGCTTATCATCCATGCAAGAGAAGAGAACAAAGGTTGCTTTATATAGGGAGAAGGGAGAGCACAACTTTCCAAATAAAACAGTTTCCTTAATTACTGTGTAATCAATTAACTGCCTTATTTAGTGTGATCCACCACTTTCCTATTTTTGCTAGGCTTTGATTAGCAATTACATGGCAATTAAAATTGAAAATAACAATTGGGAAAATCACAAAGAGGTGGCCGGCCATAGAGTTTCATGGGCCTCACTTGGATTTCGCAGTTTCCTCAATTTTATTTCTATTTCTCCAAAAATGCCACTTTTCCAATTCTAATCATTTAAATTCCAAAACTAATTATTTAATAACTAAAATAGATTATTAAATAATATTGTCATTTAAAATAATTATTGATTAGACATACAAAGTCTCTTAATTAATAATTAAACCTAGAAACCCTTTTCTTTACGATTTCATCCTTAAACTGTGAGAATTCATAAAGTAGACATAGTCTAACTTTTAGAATTATAATTGATTAATTCAAATCAATTAACTGAGTCTTACAAGCAGTATGGTCTCAACTAGTATGGAGACCATGGGTCTATATAACCGAGCTTCCAATAAGTCGAACTGAATTTACCAAGTAAATTCCCTAACTTATTAATTCCTCATTGAATCCACACTTAGAACTTGGAATTGCACTCTCAGTCATATAGAAACGCTCTATATGTTCCACGATATAGACACGTCATTAGTTATCCATTGTTATAACCCTAATGTGATCAATGATGCTCTATATAGATGATCTACATTGAAAAGGCACTACTGTTACCGCTACACCTTCAATGTATTTTATCCTTAAAACACTTAACCCTGTATAAATGATATTTCACCTAAGTAAAATGAGATCTCCACCATTTATCTTCGTTTGGTTAAGCTCGAAGGAATTCATCCTTTACTTCTATTTGCCAAATAGAAGCTATAGATTCCATATTTATGTTAGCGCTCCCACTCAATTGCATTACCGTGTTCCCAAAATGTATGTATTGCCCTGACCAAAAATTAGGCTTAACTAACAAATCAAAGAACACGAATAACACTCTTGAGATTGAGCCTAACCATATCAGGATTTCGATCATTTGATCTAGGATCAACAGGTGATATTGAATTGAATAGATATTACGGTAAATTTTAACATATCTAATCAAAGTTCAATATCGGTCCCTTCCGATGTATACTCCATACATCTGATATTGGTAAACTTTGCCAATGTCCTGGAAAGGACATAACACTTTTCCAAGGTGTAAGAATACCTATCGCTGATTATACCATGTCAGTCTAAATCCAGTGTTCTGACAAATCAGGAAATAAACTTTTGAACATATGATTAAGATTATATTCCACTGTGCTGACAACACTATAATCTTTAACCAACCCATATGTTCTGGACTTAAAAAGAATTCATACATTATATACATATAATCATGAAATAAATCATGTGAACCATGCAACATAAAATGTTATATACATATAATTCATAAATTTTATTATATGAAATGAGTTTTATTTAGGGCATAAAACCCAACAAGTACAACTTGTGATCAGGCATTGCCCTATTGGATGTCGGGTGTGAGAACAGCACAAGGCAAGGCAAGTTACACTTCATGTCTGATCAACATGTGGGAGTAGATTATCATATGTGAGGAGAATGTGCGATAAGATATTGTGTGTTATGTGTGTGAGTATAACATGCGTTGATTTTATAATGTGATATGATGTTATGTCGTATGTGGGAATAATGTGTAACGTTATATGTGATATAGGAATACAAACATGGTATGAGTTGATTTGATATTGTGATATTATTATGTTTATGACTATGTTATCTAGTTGGGAGGGTTATGTCCTACATAGCTCTTCTTACTGGGCGAGCTCGATTCATGGATTACATGTTAGGGGGATTGTCACGATATTTTGGTTTAAAAAAATATTTTGTTAAAGATTATGACTCAATTACTATTGCGAAAAGTTAATGTTTAAAATATAAATGAATCAAGTGTTTTTGTTTTAAAATAATGAGATCTCATGCTTTAGTTAATTTTAATAAATTAGTTTAATATTTTTATTATAAATGGTTTTAAATAGACTAGCTAGTGTGACGTCTCGGGAAATCGGGGTGTTACATTATGGTATCAGAGCAATACGGTCCTAAAGAATGTGGTTAGCCCTAACATGTAAAGTTTATTGTCACGAGATGAGCTCGACTCACTGTACTGTAAGTGGTTATTATTTACGATTAATTTGTCTTTAAATTGTTCATGTAGTGTTGTGATATTGTTCTCATCTAAAGGTGATGGTCAAAATGTGCCTTCTTAATATTTTTAGGTTTGTGTGGTTTAGGAGTTTGAATATGCCTCCTAGAAGGTTAGTCAGATTGGGTCGAGGCCAAGGCCAAGGCTGAGATAGAGGCCAACAGAATGGTGGGATCAATGAACCACCACAACCACCATAGGGATGGGAAGAGCACTTTGCTGCACTGGAAGAAACTATTTGTAGGCAAAATGAAGAACTTCGTCAGCTGAGACATCAACTGGAACCGCCAGTTCAAGTGGTATATCCTGCTGCAAAGGCTAGACATGAGATGTTAGTAGAGAGATTTCGAAAACAACACTCACCCGAGTTTGAGGGAGGCATAGACCCAGTGGTGGCTGAAGAGTGGATGACTCGCATAGAAAATATTTTGCAGATGCTAAAGGTCGATGGGAATGACTGAGTGAAGTGTGCATCATACATGTTGTGGAAAGATGCTCGTATCTGGTTGGAGGTGGTGGAACAAACAAAGGATGTAAATACTATGAACTGGATGATTTCAAAAGGGTCTTTAATGAGAAATATTATAACTCAGCAGTGTTAGCAGCAAAGGTTGATGAATTTACTAGATTAACCTAAGGGAGCCTTATTGTTACTGAGTATGCACAAAAATTTGATAGACTGAAAAATTTGCTCCAAATTTGGTACCTACTGATAGAGTGCAAGCACATCGATTTATGGAATGTCTAAAACCAATGATTGCTCGGGATGTAGAAATTGTGTCAAGGGGTCAATTCAATTATGCTTAATTGTCCAAATGGCTTTTACAGCTAAGTGAAGTGAAAACAAAATTTGGAAGGAAAATGCTGCTAGGAGGGAATCTAAGAAAGGCGGAACCAATTTTAATGACAATAAGAAAAAGGAACAAGATCAGGCCGGACAGTCAAGTCAAGACAAGAGGTACAAAGCTGAGAATGACCGCCGATCTAATGGAAACAATGGACGCAACGTTCCAAAATGTCCTAAATGTACCAAACGTCATCTCAGAGAGTGTAGGGCAAATGCATGTTACAAATGTGGAAAAGAAGGTCATATTAAACGTAATTGTCCATTGTGGGGACAAACTGAGAACAAAGAAGATTTAAAGGAAGACGATAAATATGTTCCAACGAGGGTCTTTGCTATCAAAGGAGCAGGACAGAGTGTTGACAAGTGCTGAGGTATGAGACATTTAGTCTTCGCTTTACAAAAAAAAAAATCGGGTAGAATTTCGGGACAAAATTTCTTTTTTAGGAGGGGATAATTATAATATCCGCTTTCTTGGAGAATTAATTTTCTTTATACGTTTAGTTTATTTTGTTTGCCATGGGGATAATTTATCATTTCGAATAATTATTAGTTTAGTGGTGTATGAGTTTTTTTTAGTGACAATAAAATTTATTATGTTTATTGTATTATTATTTTATTTTAAGGGTATGTATAATGCTAGATAAATAATTAAATTATTAGAGATAATTTAAAATTTTATTATTTGTAAATATTATTATAGGTATATTAATAATAAAAATATGGGTAAATATATTATAGCATATTGTTTAGTTTATTATTATTAATAATAATAATATATTATTATTATTATTATTAATATTATTATTTTTACTATTATTATTGTTATTATTATTATTAATATTATTATTATTATTATTATTATTATTTTACATAATAGTATATACAATTTGTTTTTTTTTTTTTTTGTCAGTTGTTATATATATATTTGTTTAAGGTTAAGATTAGAGATTAGAGTTTGGGAAATATATAGGATAATTATGAGTTATTTTTAGGGTTTATAACGCACATAGAAATTAAGTGAGAGGGTGTATGGCTGCGGCAGAGAAAGTACCGAGCAAATTATAAGAGAAACTTGAGAGTGAAATTTTAACTTGGAGTTTAGAGAATTTCTGGATAGGTGTGAGTGAGTTTCTTAAGCCCTAAGAAGTATTTTGGATGTGCGTAAACAACTCAGATGCACCAAGGTCGGGGTTCGCAAGGTTTATGTACGAAAATACCGCTCTTGAAATGGAGCTGGATTTGAACGCGTTTAAGTTTCTTTGGAGATCAAAGGAGGTTGTGTTTAAGTTTATGGGACCCCAAAGATCCGGTTTAACATGAAGAATCGGAGCTTTAAGGTCTGAAATGAAATTTGCCATTTTGGACTCCAATAATAACGGTACACCGAAGTTGGAGAAGATGACTCCGATCTGATGCTTTGGGGTTGTTATCTTGGGTATTTCTTGATCGATTTGAGGTCCTCAGCACTTTGGGAAGCTTCCCCAATCGAAAGGACACGTCAAGAGCAATCAGGGACAAAGTTATACTTTGCCGGCGACAGAACTGACGTGAATGTCAGCGACTGCGTTCTAGGAAGTTTTGAGGTATTTTTCCCATCTTTTTTTGTAGATTTAGATTCTACATATTATCCTAGGGTGATTGGTGAAGTTTCATAATTTTCTTGCGATTATTTGATTTATTATGAATTATTTAGTTTATTTGTTAAATTAATTAGGAAAAATATTTAAGTTGCTCAGAAAAATCTAACTTTATTTTGTATGATTAGTTATAAATTATAAACTGACACAAAATTAGTAGATTTAAATTTTAGTCAATTTTGTATTTTTCATGAATTATTTTTGTTATTTCTAAACTTAATTATGAAAAATACCTAAATTATTCAAAAAATTGAAAGTTAATTATTTAGGGCTTAGTACATATTATAAATTGTGTTAGAATTGTTATGTTTAGTTTTTGATCATATTTTATATTTTTCATGAATTTATTTAGTTAATACCTAAAATAATTATGAAAAATAGTTAAGTGATGCTAAAACAGTAAAATATATTTTTGTAATGCTATTTAGTATCTATGGTATGAAATAAAAATGTTTTTATAATTTATTAGTTATTGTATGTATTTATTATAAATATTTGTGTTTAATTAACTATTTAATTGAGTTTTCAATAGAGTAAATATTAAAAATTGTGTTCACTATTTGGGAATTGTCAATATGATGTTACAATATAATTCTAGTCTATGAAATAAATTTAAGACTAGGTTGAGATGTTTTGTTATTTTATTTATTTAATTAATTGGTATTTTATATACAGTT
Organism: Cannabis sativa; assembly: GCF_029168945.1. Lineage (NCBI taxonomy): Eukaryota > Viridiplantae > Streptophyta > Magnoliopsida > Rosales > Cannabaceae > Cannabis > Cannabis sativa. The sequence continues at coordinate 65,020,494 of NC_083603.1, read as the reverse complement.
TGAATTTTAAATTAGTACATAAATATGGATAATAAATTATATGTGTTTCTAGATAGATTAAATATTTTTTATAATATGTATAAATGATTAAGAAATATGCTAGCTTCTGATTTTGGTAAATTATTACATAATTGTATATTTTATTAATAAATAGTATTTTTAGTAAAATTTCACGTAAAAAGTATTTGTATGAGTTCATGTTTTATGTTAAAAATATTCATTTGCGTACATCATATGTGTTTGTGTGAATCGTAGTGATAAGTGGTTGTGTTTGGTGTGTCATGCAAGTGAAATTGACCTACGTGTTGTGTAGTTTGACGTAAAATTTCATTGTTAATCTTAGGTTATGCTTGAATATGTTTTAAGTGTTATTGTGTTATTAGATTTATTAGGATCTTGTTCTCAACAAAGAAACTCGGCAAGAGGTTCGAGGGAGAGAAAAGGATATACTTAGCAACTGAGGTAAGAAAAGTGGACATCTGTGCACAGTGTGTATGTTAAAACATACAACTATATTATGGGATTGTATTTACATGTTTTATTCTATGCTGGATTGTTGTTTCATGCTAATATTATTAGTGTGTGATAGTGATAAGGCTTTTGACTGTTTGTGTGAGAATAGCACTTATAGGATAGGTTTTCTACTGCTGGTGTGAGCATAGCTATATTATTATTATATAATTAAATATATATGAATTAATATGAATTATGACATGTTAAGACCCCGTTGGTGAGCCAGGGGCATTTTAGTAATTGTGATCCGAGAAGGGTAAATTGATGAAATTAATTTAATTACATGCTTAATGAAACTATATTATTATATAGTATACATGTGTTGTCTTTTCAGGTGTGTTTTGACAGGTTGGCGCGGTATAGTCACAACCGGGCATTTCGGGTCGAACTGGGTTCGGGCCTGAAATGTAAATTGGATTGCATTATTTGGCATTTTATTTGATAATATGGAATCTGAAATTTAATTGTAATTTATTTATGCATGAAATGACAATATTACCCTTGTGTCATGCTTATGTTATATTTAAGCCCTAGGGGCATTTTGGTCTTTTGACCATTTGATTAATTATCAACAAAAGGGAATTTTTACAAATGAGAAAACCAATTTTCTGGTTTTATAGCACACCACCGACCCCCCCTCTCTCTCTCTAAACCCTCTTGATGTTTCAATTTTGAATTGAAGAAAAGTGTTTGGCTTTGGCTTGGAATTTGCTTGTTTTGGAGCTTAAGACTTGGAGTTTGATTGTGCTTAGCCTTGCTAGTATTTGAGGTAGTTTCTAAAGCTTTAATTCTTGTTATTGTTGCTTATTTTTGTTGTTGGATGAGACTGGAAAAAGGGTTGTGATGCTTGGATTGCATGTGTTTGAATTTTGAGTTGTTGTAAGTGAGTTTATGCATGATTTGGTTATGAGCTATGTTGTTGAGCTTTAGATGAAGTATTGAGAATATTTTCTAGCTTTAACCATATGTTTTCTATGGTATTTGCTGCTGGAAATAGGTTGAGTAAATTGGATATAAAGCTCAAGTTTTAGAACTTGACATGTTGTGGGTTTAAGCATGATGTTTATGGATTTGTAATATGAAATTATGAAGTTTATTGTTGGATTTGATGCATGAGATATGTGTTTTTGATCCTCTGATTTATGCTAGAAGCTCTATTTGGTGATTTTGAGATATATGCATGTTTGGGTTGAATTGGGGGTGAGTTTGGCATATTTTCGAAGCTGAAATCTGGGTTTTCTGGGTTTTTAAACCCACTGGTCGCGACCATAGTCGCGACCATGATAATGGGAGATTGTTATTTTTTTTAAGTTTTTGTTTTTCACATAACTTTTGACTCGGGACTTCGTTTGGGACGTTCTTTATACCGTTGGAAAGCTCTTTTCGAGCTCTATGTGATTATCTGTGACTTGGATGCCAATTTTATATTTTTGTGGAAGTGAATTTAGGGATTAATCCTATTTGTGTAGATCCTAGTATTGTGAGTAGGATTACCGGCACCTGGTCAATAGCACCGGGGATTTGGAATCTCTACTATTACGGGACAACAGGTAAGACAGTGATTAGCATGTAGAGTATGCGCAGTGGCGCTTATGTTGAGAATGATATGCATGAATGTTTAGTAACCGGGATTAGGGTTATTACCCTAATAGGAACGGTCTAATAGCCTACGGTTATTACCCTAGTGATATATGTGTATAAATGCCTTGCCATGTTAATTGAAATGAGATTTAGGGATTATGCGCTCAAGGCATAATCAGGTTGGACTCGGTACTCATAACCGAGATGAACCACTTCTAAGGCCTTAACGTAATTAGACGTGTGAGAGCAACACGTGGGTCTACATCACATGGATTTAATTAGATGTGTGAGCGCAACACATAGGTCTATGGCACGTAGACATAAATGGGCATGTGATATAATGATCAGGTCTGTGCTATATAGACATATGTGAATGAGCATATTGTATTTGTTATGATTTATACTGTCTTGCTGGGCTTGGCTCACGGGTGCTATATTGTGCAGGAAAGGGTAAGGCATTAGCTGATCAGCCATGAGTTTCAGGAGCAGGACGAAGAATGTACATGTTCATGCCACTTCAGACCAAGCGGGTTATGGGTCTAACAGTGTTGACTTTTGTATTCTGTTTTGCCGCTTAGGTCGGCTAGTATCTTGGATTACTTTTTGAAAAAAACAAAATAGATTTTTTCGGAATACGAATACGTAAGAAAGAACTTGTAATAAGTTTGTAAATATTTTTGGGATCCCAACTATTTTGAAAAGTTTAAATATATTACAAATTTATTTTCATTCTGATTAATATAAAAGTTTAAATTCTGCGCTATTTTAATTAGTAATCTCGATTAGGGGATTAGGGTTTCATAAGCATTTTGGGTAGTGTGCCTAATTATTTTGGGCGTTACAATTTGGTATCAGAGCGGCAAGGTTTTTAAACTTCCTGTGGACCGGCCGAACATGTACATTCGCCGTCAGAAATAAGCTCGACTCATGGTACAGTAAGTACTGAGAGTAAATACTTGACTGTATGTATGATCATCTGTTTACCTCTTCCATTTTAGGCAGTATGTAAGCATCTAGAGTATGTATGTGTTATGTGTGATGCCATGCTACAAATGCTATTTGTTTATGTAAATATGTATGAGGTAAATAGATGAGTTAGGGTTTAGGGCAATAAGTACGTCAGTGTGGTATTGGTGCTTAACTCGCTGGGGTTGTTGATTCCAGGGGTACTAGTAATGGACCCCCCACAATCATCCAGACCGCAGGGCGAGCAAGTAGAGCCCGAGGTTACCCGAACCGATCAACCAGCACCGCCTCCACCTCTGCAAAATCCGGGGGATAATGCGGGGGCTGTTAATGCTAATCCTCCTGCTGACTGGCAACAGATGTTTCATGAAATGCGAAGTGTCATACTTCGTCAAGAGGAAGAGTTGCAACGTTTGAGGCAACAAGCTGCCCCAGTTAATCAAGGGTTACCACCAGCTTCTGTGCCAGTGGTGGGTAACCAAGGGTATATTATGCCGCATCGGGACTCTGTGTTCGAGCGGTTTGTGAAGCTGCAACCTCCAGTTTTTCTGGGAGGCATTGATATTATTAAAGTCGATCAATGGATGAGCACTGTTACACGTATCCTCGATAATATGGGGGTGACGGGAATAGAGAGGGTGAATTGTGCGGCTTTTATGTTTCAAGATCACGCCCGCGTTTGGTGGGACATAGTGAATCAAACTCGGGATGTCACTGTGATGACATGGGAAGAGTTTAAGAAACTTTTTGAGGAAAAGTTCTATAATGTGGCTGTAAGGACTTCACACCAGGAAGATTTTGTGAAGTTGACTCAAGGGAAAATGCCTGTGGCCGAGTATACGCTAGAATTTGACCGGTTATCAAAAATTTTCTGGTGATCTTGTGCCTACCGATTTTACTAGAAAACAGAAGTATGTTCGAGGACTGAATGCTACAATCAGTCGAGACTTAAAAATTACCACATCCCATGACAATCTGTATAAGAGAGTGGTGGACTTGGCCTTAATTGCTGAAGAGGCCGAGCAGCAAGTGATGAAAGAGCAGGCTGCAAAGGATGCCGCCATGGCATCAAACCCTCCTGCTAGTGGTAATGTCAGTACGGGGATCGATAGTAGCAACCCTGAGCACAAGCGGAAGGCTGAAGCTTCCGGAGCTTCAGGAGGAAATAGGAAGTTTCGGGGAAATAGAGGTGGCCGTCAAGGTCGCAGGTCCTCACTCCGGTCATACCCCGAGTGCCCTAAATGTAAGAAGCATCATCCTGGTGAGTGCCGAGCCAAGGCATGTTTCCAGTGTTGCGTGGTGGGCCACTTTATCAGGGACTGTCCCCAAGCTAAGAGAGAAGAGCCTAAGAAGAATGTTGCTCAGAACCCGAGGCGACTTTTTACTATAACTTAGGCAGATGCTGATGCTAGTCTGTCAGTTGTGACAGGTCAGTTATCTATTAATGGTTGTGCTTATACTTTGTTATTTGATTCGGGAGCTACTCACTCATATGTATCGAGTAGAGTGATAGAAAGTTTACATAAGCCATGTGATATTTATGCTTCGGTGTTTGGAACCCTATTACCCTCGGGAGACCTGATAGTAGCCACAAGGTGGATTTGGTCTTTATCTTTTTGGATTGACGGTTGTGAGTTGACCGCCAATCTAATTGAGTTACAATTGTCTGATTTTGACATAATCCTGGGAATGGATTTTCTATCTAAGTATGGAGCGACGATTGACTGTAAATGGAAGATGGTAGTGTTTGAGCCCGACAGTGCTAACCCAGCGGTGTTTGTGGGTAAGGTTCAAGGGGCACGCATACCGAGAATATTATTGTTGAAAGCTAAAGACCTGATGGGTAGAGGTCGTCTAGGGTTCAGAGTTACTGTAGTGGACACTAGCCAACCTGTGACTGTTGGGTTTTATGCCCTAAATAAAACTCATTTCAATATAATCAGATTTACTTATTAATATAGATCAGAAATAACATTTAATGTTGCATGGTTCACATGATTTATTTCATGATTATATGTACATAATGTATAAATTCATCTGAAACCCTTTTCACATACTTGATCCTGTTTATTGTGCTGTCAACACATTGGAAAGTAAACATGACTATGTGAATAAAGTGTCCTAGATTTATCAGACATAGGGTTTTACTGATATGAAAATCTACAACAGAGTTTACTTGCATTTGGAGAAGTGCTATGTTCTTTCCAGAGCATTGGTTAAAGTAAAGCTCAGGTTGGATGCATGGAGTATGCATCGGAAGGGACCGATATTGAACTTTGACTTAGATTTATTAAACTTAACGTAATATCTATTCAAGTCAATATTGCCTAGTTGATCCTAGATCAAATGATCTTAATCCTGATATGATTAGGCTTAATCTCGAGAGGCTATTCGTGCTCTTTGATTTGTTAGTTAAGCCTACTTTCAGGTCAGGGTGATACTTACATTTTGGGAACACGGTAGTACAGTTGAGTGGGAGCGCTATCATAAACATTGAATCTATAGCTTCTATCTGGCGAATAGTAAGCAAGGGATGATCTCCTTCGAGCTTGACCAAACGAACATAAATGGTGGAGTACTCATTTCACATAAGCTGAAATATCATTTATACGGGGTCAAGTGTTTTAAGGAATAAATACATTGTAGGGTGTAACGGTAATTTAATCCCTTTACAGTGTAGATCATTCATATAGAGGATCATTGATCACATTAGGATTATAACAATGGATAACTAATGATGTGTCTATATGGTGGAACATATAGAGCATTCTATATACTGAGAGTGCAATTCTAAGTTCTATGCGTGGATTCAACGAAGAATTAATAACTTGTGAATTTTAGTGCTAAATTCTTGATCTACTTATTGGAAGCTCGGTTATATAGACCCATGGTCCCCGCACTAGTTGAGATAATATTGCTTGTAAGACTCATGTAATTGGTTTTGATTAATCAATTATAATTCTCAAATTAGACTATGTCTATTTGTGAATTTTTCACTAAGTAAGGGCGAAATTGTAAAGAAAGAGTTATTAGGGGCATATTTGTTAATTATGATACTTTGTATGGTTCAATTAATAAATATGATAAATGACAATATTATTTAATAATTATTTATAGTTATTAAATAGTTAGAATTGGCATTTAAATGGTTGAATTAGAAAATTGGCGTTTTTGAGAAAATTAGATGCAGAAAAGATAAAACTGCAAAATTGCAAAAAGTGAGGCCCAAATCCACTATGTAGGGCCGGCCACTTTTGTAGGGTTTTTCCCTCTGATATTTTCATTATTTTAATGCCAATAATTCAAACCTAACCCTAGTGGAATGCTATAAATAGATAGTGAAGGCTTGAGAAAAATTACACTTAAATTTTCTACTTTTTCATTCAGAAAAAAACGGAGCCTTCTTTCTCCCTATCTTTGGCCGAACCCACTCTCTCTCTCTCTTCCTCATTGAGATTTCGAAATTCTTAGTGTAAGAGCAGTGCCCACACACAGCAAGTGATACCTCAATCATAGTGAGGAAGATCGTGAAGAAAGACTTTCAGCAAGAAGGAGGTTTCAGCATCAAAGATTCAGAGAAAGAGATCCAGGTTCAGATATTGATAATGCTCTGCTACAGAAAGGAATCAAGGGCTAGATATCTGAACGGAAGGAGTCATTATATTCCGCTGCACCCAATGTAAGGTTTCTTAACTTTATATGTGTTTATTTCATCGTTTTAGAAAGTTCATATTTAGGGTGTTAATAAACATACTTGTGAGTAGATCTAAGATCCTGGTAAAATAATTTCCAACAACTGGTATCAGAGCCATGGTAATTGATTTACTTGCAAGAAATTTGGACTTTAAAACGATTGTTTGTTTGTTTTTGGATGGTATCATGTTGTATTGAGTGTTATTTGATGATTGATTGGTGTTTGTGAATTTTCGTTTAAAATAATTAAATTTCTGTTTCTGGAATTATTTTTATTAGATAGTATGGAAAAAATTAAGCAAGTTACTTTTTTACAGAACTAAATTTCGATTTAATTTGAATTAGTTATGATTTTTTGAAGATTCAAAAAAATCGGAGCTGTGCTGAAATTTTCCTGCGATCGCGAAAAATGTCCGTACAGCTCACAATTTTTTCGTTTTTCTTCGTTTTTTCATGCTTTTTCATGGAATTAACTTCCGATTTTTGTGTAGTTCAGTATTTATACTATTACTATTCTAATTCAATTCTAATTATCATTTTGAATTAATTTAATATTTTTTAAATTTAATTCAAGATATTGGTGTAATTTGAATTTAAAAATAGTTAGTATGTATCTTATTTGCTTAATAATCTATCTTATTTTTAAATTGATTATATCTTATCTTATTTTTAAATTTAAGGTCAGATTTTAATATTTTAAATTAAATCTTTTTTTAAATAATTTAACCTTATTTAAATTTAAAATAAGATAACTATAATCATGTAATTTTAAATAGATATAAGATATTTTGCTAACTTTTAAATTTTGTTATTTTATTTATTTAAATTACATTTAAAATCTGAAAAAGATATTCATTGATCTTTTCTAATTTTTTATTTAATTTTTATTTAAAAAAAAAACTTAAATTTTAAAAGTAGTTAACAAATTTTGAAATGATATTTAGGTTGGTTGAAACCTAATTTTTCAAAATTGTAAGTTTAATTTTAAATTTAAATTTTTTTTTTAAATTTTCGAAATTTTTTTTATTTAATTAATTATTTTCGAAATTAATTATTTAATTTAAAATTAAATAAATCCTACATCCAACTATCCAGCTAACCTTGTTGCAGGAGTATGTGTTTTAGCTTGTTTGTAAGTTTTCAAAACCTATTATTACTTGATTGCAAATAGCCATGGTTACTTTTTGCCAGATCTAATGATCTGATGGCTCCCTTGGTCAAGTAAATAATTTGTAACAGGTATATTTACAATCTTCTTTCATCTGTGTATGACCTAGCAACATGATAGGACCCATCTAAAGTGTGCTTGTGTGAGCCTATGTGTTTAATTTCATTATAGATGTATATAGGTTGTTATTGCTAAATAAAATATCATAGTTCTTGATAGATTTCATTTAGGCCCATTTAGTTTTTGGGCCTATTCAATTAATAACAGTTGTTCATTTTAAGGTTAAATTCCTCTCTTTTGGGCCGTGTGTGAGAGTTGGGAGCCATAGTAGTGGGTACGACATACTGAACCCAGCACCCCCTCACATGAACCACCCCAATTGTGAAGGCCCATTTGCCTGATTTGAATAACTGTACTAGGTTAATTAAACTAGTTTAACCTAATAAAATTGATTAGCAACATAATTAATTTCATTTATTTTGAAATTAATTTAAGAAAAATATAGTTTAAAGAATTTTTATTCTAAGCTAAACTATATGTATTTTCTTGTATTTAATTAAATATAGAATTATAACCATCTAGATTCTTTCTGAAGCTTAATTTGAATTTGTCATTAAATATTCCTATTTAAGTTGATATTTAGTTATCTACAACTAACCAACTTAAATCTGAATATCTTTTGGATTTAAAATTTCAAAATTAAGTTGAGGAATTTTAGGCATTGGTTATTAAGATTCTTTAGATATTTTTTAAGTTAATATCTTTTCGAATATTAACTTAAAATGGAATATTTTAGATATTTTTTAGGTTAATATCTTTTCGAATATTAACTTAAAATGGAATATTTTTGAATTAAGTGGTTACAACTTAATTTTTGATATTTAATTAAATTTAAATTTGAATAATTTAAGTTCTAGATTTTTTCTAATACAACTTAATTAGATATTTTTTCAAATTTTGTGGAAAAGATACTTAGTCAAATAAGATATTTTCTAGATAGTTATTTCTAGACTACTTATTATTTCTAATATTAAATAGGAAAATATTATACATTGTGAAATTAATTATTTATATAATTAATTTTGGTACAATTTATTTTAAGTATATTTTTCCTAGTATTAAACTAGAAATTAATAATTAAGCCTTCTCTACACTTAATTATTTATTTCTTGAATTTAATACATTTAATTAATTTGAAAATTAAATATCTAAGTTCATTTTCATCATGATACTTAAATATTTCTTTTTCATGACACTTAATTAAATAGAAAATTATTTTTAGTTGAAATTTAATTTTTCAACTAAATGTAAATAATTTTCAAAATATTTTTTTTTCTTTATTTTATTAATCAAATTTTGAAATTGTATTTCTTAAATGCTGGAATTTCGAATTTTATTTGAAAAATAGATTAAAGTTGTAAATTATTTATTTTAATTTTGGACCAACTTAAATCAATGATTTTTTCATTTATTGATTAATTTAAAATAAATTAAATTAAAGTATATTATTAGAAATTTAATTAATTAGTCAAAGGAAAATCTGGATAGATGATATTTTTGCTTAAAGTATTTTTCTAGTGTATTTAATTAAATAAAAAATTAATATTTAAGTTGATTTTCATCATCATACTTAAATATTTAAAATTTTCTTATATATTTAATTAAATAGAAAAATTATATTTTTTGTTGTAAATTAATTTTATTAATTAATTTTGGGCCAACATTAAATTAGAATAATTTTTCCAGGATTTATTTTTTATTTTAATATGCATTTTTCGAAAATTGTATTCTTAAATACTTTAATTTTTCGAAATGCAATATATATTTATAGAAAATTAAATTTGAGTTGTAAATTAATTTAAATTAATTTTGTAACAACTTAAATTGAATATTTTTCTAAATATTTATTGGAAATTATTACTAAGATGGAAATAATTCATGTTATTTTCATATCCATCTAAGTAAAATTTATAAATATTAAATTAAAATTTATATTTAGAATTTTTCATTCTAAATTGGAAATTTTAATTAAATAAATATATATTTAAAATAAATAGAATAAATAAAGAGAATCAAAGAAAATACAATTTTTTTTTTTTAAATAATGAGCTTTTAATCAAAAGACATTCGATCTCCATTGTGGGTTTACACCGCGTTTGTTTTAGTGAGTAATCCTCCCTAATGGAGGAACGTTCATTAGCAATTTCGCACCGTTTAATCTCGAATGGTAAGTAGTTTGTAAGTGTTTTGTATGGTATGGATCACCCTAATGGTGGCGACCATACTTGACTTGCAAATTATGAAACAATGGTGGAAGCTCATAAGATAGAATTGCCTTGACTCTCGGCTAAACGGGACAACGCTGAATTCCAATCTTGATCGAATAAAAGGTTGCTAGAATGTTTATCATTTTAGATGAGCTGACAACTCTATTCAATGGATGATGCTTTGACTCTCGCCTAAATGGGACACTGTATCAGTTTGTTGAAAAATCTTGGAAATTATTTAGGATTGTATGTTTTAGTATTTTCACTGGTCATTCCTACTTGCTATATGTTTAATAATTTCTGAATTGTGTATGAATTTATATTGAACCATGTTATTTTCTGTTATTAAGTTGTAGTTTAATTTCGAATCTTCATTGTTGGTCTAACTTGGCTTGTTTATCTAATGAGATAAATCCCTAGTGGATTTTCACCATTAGACATACATAATAGTGTTAGATCTCGAAAGATAAATATTGTATATGCAACATCTAGCTGTTCATCAATTGATGACACCCTAGACTAGCATTTTTACAATATGAAACAAAAAGATTACATAAATAAGATTACTTTGTCATTCGCTAATCGAAGCATCGTTGAATTCTTATTTTAAACGAAATTATCCTAATTCCTCTTAGCTTATTCATTTCGAATTAGCTCAATAACATATGATTGGATGAATGGTCTATAACTCATTTCATGTCATTCTATATTTTCTCTTAAGAAATTAAATGACGCATATGATTATAATCCCGAAATTCTATTCCCAATTGATATAAATCCTCAATCTTAGAAATCTCCTACTTGTATGGGCAAGTCAGACTTAGAATTAAATAGTAGTGGTGGTCCAAGATAGAATTACTCATTGTAACACCCCGATTTCCCGAGATGTCACATAGGATAGTCCGTATAAAACAATTTAATAAGATAAAGACAATCAAATACTGCTTTATTGAAAAATATCCAAGCATGAGATCTCATTGTTTAAAACAAAATACTTTTAGTACTGTAAACTTAAATAAGAACTAGTTAAGTCAAAATAATAGTTCCAAAATGTTTAGCAGTTAAAAACATTAAAAGCAAAATACTGTGCCAGCCCCCTAACATGCGGTCCACGCCTTGAGCTCTTCATTCTCACTGCTTAGCCTTACCCTTACCTGCACACAGAGTACCCGTGAGCTAACGCCCAGTAAGAAGAGCTATGTAGGACATAACCCTCCTAACTAGTTACTTGACATAATTTGCTCTTTTATATTAATCAACAGTAATTCACATTCCATAAATATATCCACAACGCATGTTGTTCTCACATGCACACATCAAGTCTCATACCGCACATTATACTCACATACGATAATCAACTATTCTCTCATGTTGATCAGACATGAGGTAACCTACCCTGCCTTGTGTTATTCTCACACTTGGCATCCAACAGGGCAATTAATTACCATAAGTTGTACTCACCCATGATAATGTTATAACCTGCAAGTGTTATGCTCACACAAGCAGCAAGACCCTAATATTATTCTCGTGCTAATGATGCTCACAAAATATAAGGAAATCACAACACTATCAAATTAAATAACAAACCAACCCAAGTTGTATGCATAACATACACCCTGTGTACAGATGTCCACTCTTCTTACCTCAGTTGCTAAGACCACACTTGCTACCTCGAGCACCTCAACGAATTTCCTTGTTGAGAACAAGATCCTAGACATTCATTAACACAGCAATACACTCAAAATACATTCAAGTATGAATCTCTAAACTCATACAGAAACTTACGTAAAAATACGTAACACATAGGTCCATTTTACTTGCATGACACACCATACATAAGCATTTATTATTTTGATTCACACAAACATATTACATGGACTCAAACAAACATTCTTAACGTAAAACATGAATTCATACAACACATTTTTACGTAAAATTTACTAAAATACTATTTATTCTTATTAAAGTCCAAATAAATAGTTAATTAATCACCAATAATTATAATAAATACCTACAGCAACCAATAAATAATAAAACATATTCCTTTTGATATCATAGACAGTAAATGGTATTTCAAAAATACATTTTACTATTTTAACTACACTTATCTATTTTTCATAATTAACTTAAGCATTAATTAAGTAAATTCATGAAAAATACCAAAATTAATTAAAAACCGAATCTAACTCTTCTAATACACTTTATAATCTGTAATAAGTCATAATTAATTTTCTTTGAATTTTCTAAGCAACCTAGGTATTTTTCATAATTAAAATAAGAAATAACATCAATAATTCATGAAAAATACATAATCGCCTGAAAATTCAATCTACCAATTTTATAACCGTTTATATATCATAGTCCATCATATAAAATAAATCTAGATTTTTCTGAGCACCCTAAGTATTTTTCATAATTAATTTAATAAATAACACAAATAATTCATGAAAAATACAAAATTAACCGAAATTCGAATCTACCAATTTTGCAATAGTTTATATCTCATAACTAATCATATAAAATATATTTAGATTTTTCTGAGTAATCTAAGTATTTTTCATAATTAATTTAACAAATAAACCAAATAATTCATAATAAATCAAATAATTGCAAGAAAATTATCAAACTTCATAGTAGGCCTAAGAACACCTAGCACAAGTCAAGAACTGAAAGAAAATCGAAAAATAACCTCCAGAAACCCCTGAACGGAGTGTCGCCGGAGTTCTCGTCGGTTTCGTCGCCGGTAAAGTGTAACTTTGTCTCCGATGGCTCTTGAAGCGTCCTTTCGAATTGGGAAGCTCTCCACAATGCTCAGGACCTCAAAACGATCAAGAAAAGTGGTCCGAGAAGGCAGATCGGGGTTGTCTTCTTCGTTGGCGGTGTACCGCCTTTAATGGAGTCAAAATTTTGGATTTTCGTTTTGGACGTTAAAGCTTCGTTTTCTTACGTCAAAAACAATCCTTAGGGTCCCATGCACTCAAATATAACCTCCCTTGACCCAAGAACAAGCTTAAACACGTTCGAATTCGAGTCCGTAACTAAGCCGCACCTTTGAAGCTTCAAAAATGGCGAATCTTAAAACGACGACTTCCGCCCCTTATACCACGTTAAAAAGCTTCCTTAGGTCGTATATAAGTGATCCCAAACCCCCACGTTCACCCAGGTTTCACTCCGCTTGAAGAAACGAAAATTTTCGGTACCGTATACGCCGTATACGTGCTCTCTCTCTCTCTCTCGTTGGTTCTCTGTTTTGGGTGAACGAAAATAGAGTTTAAAACCTAATTTCTATCGTGTTTAAACCCAAGCAAAATATCGCATTGAACCGAAGTGGAGCGATTCCCATTCCACCAAAATAGGCGTTCGGTTCGGTTGAATCGTGTATACGTATCGCATATACTAACTAATAATAATAATAATAATAATAATAATAATAATAATAATAATAATAATAATAATAATAATAATAATAATAATAATAATAATAATCATACGATAATAATAATAATAATAATAATAATAATAATAATAATAATATGTTAATAATAATAATAATAATAATAATAATAATAATAATAATAATATACCCATATAATAATATCCAGACAAATGTATCTATTAGGCATTATACACATGCCAATAAAATCACATATTATATCATCATAAAAATAATTCCATACATATTTAAATCCATAAATATGTAACATAAAAAAAATACTCTCAGCTAAATAAAATTATAAAAATACCCTTTCGGAGTTAGCGGATATTACAATTATCCCCCTCTAAAAGAAAATTTCGTCCCGAAATTTTACTCAAATAATTCTGGATATTGTTCTCGCATATCAGATTCAAGCTCCCAAGTAGCTTCCTCAACCACACTGTTTCTCCATAGGACTTTCACCAGGGTAATTGTCTTATTTCTCAAAATCCTATCCTTTTGATCAAGAATCTTTACCGGACGTTCATTGTAGGACAAATCTTCCTGCAAACCCAGTGTTTCATAGCTCAAAACATGCGATGGGTCTGACACATATTTCCGGAGTTGAGATACATGAAATACATTGTGCACCCCAGATAATGATGGCGGTAAAGCTATTCTATAAGCTACACTGCCCACTCTATCCAATATCTGAAATGGACCAACATATCTGGGACTTAGTTTCCCTCTCTTGCCAAATCTCTTCACCGAGAGTCCTTTTCGTGGTGTCACTCGAAGAAACACATGATCACCCACTTCGAACTCAATGTCCCTCCGCTTCAGGTCTGCGTAAGATTTCTGTCTGCTCTGAGCTGTGATCATTCTAGCCCTGATCTTCTGAATAGCTTCGTTGGTGTGCTGAACTGCATCTGGCCCTAGGAGTTTGTTCTCTCCCAACTCATCCCAATGCAGTGGAGACCTGCATTTTCTTCCATACAACATCTCATAGGGTGCTACCCCGATTGTAGACTGATAGCTGTTGTTGTAAGAAAATTCAATCAAAGGCAGGTATTTGCTCCATGATCCTTGGAAATCTATCACACATGCCCTCAACATATCTTCCAAGATGTGATTTGTTCTCTCAGTCTGACCATCTGTCTCTGGATGATATGCAGTGCTGAACTTCAATCGAGTTCCCATTGCTCTCTGTAAGCTTTCCCAAAAAGACGAAGTGAACCGAGCATCTCGATCACAAACAATAGAATACGGTGCCCCATGTAATCTCACAATCTCATTCACATAAAGTTCAGCAAAATGGTCCATGGAGTAAGTCATGCGTACTGGTAGAAAATGGGCAGATTTTGTATACCTATCAATGACTACCCAAGTGGCGTCATGTTGCTTTGTAGTCTTAGGTAATCCAGTCACAAAATCCATGGAAATCTCTTCCCACTTCCATTCAGGGAGCTTCAGTGGTTGTAACAATCCCGCTGGTCTTTGATGCTCTGCTTTTAACTTGTTGACATGTTAAGCATTTGGCCACAAATTCAACTACATCCTTTTTCATACCAGGCCACCAATACAATGCTTTTAGGTCATGGTACATTTTAGTGGTCCCGGGATGAACTGAATAAGGTGTAGTATGAGCTTCTACCAATATCCCCTTCTTAAGCTCATCATTATCGGGCACATAAATTCGTCCCTTAAACCGAATTAATCCCGTGTCTGATATTTCATAATCTTTGGCGTTACTATCCAAAATTTCTTGCTTTAGTTCACTGAGCTTTTGATCTGTCGTCTGCCCCTCCTTAATTCTTTCTAACAAAGTGGATTGAAGTGTGACCTTTGCAAGTTGTCCTGTAATAAACTCTATACTAGCTCGTTCCATGTCTTCCACTAATTCCCTTGATACTCCTTGTAAAGTGGAAACTAGTCCGGGACCTCTACGGCTGAGTGCATCCGCTACCACATTGGCTTTACCGGGATGGTACATTATCTCGCAGTCGTAGTCTTTGACTAGCTCCAACCATCTCCTCTGCCTCATGTTTAACTCCCTCTGGGTGAAAAAGTACTTTAAACTCTTATGATCGGTGTAGATTTCACATTTCACTCCATAGAGATAATGACGCCAAATTTTTAGTGCAAAAACCACTGCGGCTAACTCTAGGTCATGTGTCGGGTATCTCTGTTCGTATTCTTTTAATTGCCTTGAAGCGTAAGCAATTACCTTCCCTTCTTGCATTAGAACACAACCCAACCCTTGTTTAGATGCATCACAATATACCGCAAATTGTCCCTCTTCTGTTGGTAAACTGAGGATTGGTGCTGAGATAAGTCTATTCTTCAACTCTTGGAAGCTTTGCTCACACTTGTCTGACCAGGAAAATTTTAGATTCTTCCTAGTTAATTCTGTTAAGGGTGTGGCTATCTTTGAGAACCCCTCAACAAACCTTCTATAATAGCCTGCTAAACCCAAAAAGCTTCGAACCTCTGAGGCGGTCTTTGGTCTAGGCCATTCTTTCACTGCAGCAACCTTGGCAGGATCTACTTTTATTCCCCCGTTAGTGACAATGTGGCCCAAAAATGCAACCTCGGACAACCAGAACTCACATTTTTTGTACTTGGCATACAATTGATGTTCTCTCAGTCGCTGCAAGGTCAAGCGTAAGTGCTCCTCATGTTCCTCCTCTGTCTTAGAATAAATCAGTATATCATCTATGAATACAATGACAAACTGATCCAGATATTCCTTGAAGACTCGGTTCATGAGGTCCATAAAAGCTGCTGGGGCATTTGTAAGTCCAAATGACATCACCATGAACTCATAATGCCCGTATCTCGTTCTGAAGGCTGTCTTCGGTATATCTTCATTTTTGATTCTTAACTGATGATACCCTGAACGAAGATCAATCTTAGAAAACACCTTTTTCCCTTGAAGCTGGTCAAACAGATCGTCAATCCTCGGTAGTGGGTACCGATTCTTTATAGTCACCTTGTTCAATTCTCGGTAATCTATGCACATTCTCTTAGTACCGTCTTTCTTTTTAACAAATAGAACTGGTGCGCCCCACGGAGAGTAGCTAGGTCTGATAAACCCTAACTTAAGCAATTCTTCCAACTGTATTTTGAGTTCTTTCAATTCAGATGGTGCCATTCTATATGGTGCACGAGAAACTGGTGCTGTCCCGGGCACTAATTCTATCACAAATTCGATTTCTCTGTGTGGTGGTAACCCGGGTAACTCCTCTGGAAATACATCAAGAAACTCAGCAACTACCCGTGTTTCCTCCGGCTTTCTTTCAATTTTCTTGGTGTCATCAACCACATTAACTAGATACCCTAAGCACCCATGCTGCAATAGTTGCCCAGCCTTCATTGCCGAAATAATAGGAGTGCGGGGTTTCTTTCCTACCCCCCTGAACTCGAAAGTCTCTCCATCTTCTGGTGTGAAAACAACTTTCTTTTGCTTGCAGTCAATTGATGCTCCATATTTGGTAAGAAAATCCATGCCCAAGATTACATCAAAATCAAATAAATCTAATACAATCAGGTCTACAAATAATTCTCTACCATCTATCCTGACAGATATACCCCTAAGCCAACTTCTAGAGATTACAACCTCCCCAGATGGTAACATGGTCCCAAACCCCACAGTAAATAATTCACTCGGTGCATTTATATGATTTACAATTGTGCTAGCAATAAAGGAATGAGTTGCACCAGAATCAAACAAAACTTTACAAGTGGTGTTGGCCATAAGAATCTGACCTGATACAACCGAAGGACTGGCCTCAGCTTCTGCTTGAGTGATGGCAAAAACTCTGGCTGGAACATACTTGTCATCTTTCTTGGGTTCTGCTCGTTCCCGGTCCGTCCCCACAGTGGGCAATTGCGTTTGATGTGTCCTTCTTTTCCACATTTGTAGCATGCTTTTGCGCGACACTCGCCGAGATGACGTTTGGTACATTTAGGGCATTCTGGAATGTTTCGCCCACTGCTGCCATTAAATCGTTGGTCGTTATCACTTTTGTACCTCTTGTCTTGACTTGGCTGACCGGACTGGTCCTGTCACCGTTTCGTGTGGTCATTAGAATTGGCTCCACCTTTCTTAGATTCTCTCCTGGCAGCATTTTCCTTCCAAATTTTGTTTTCACTCCGCTCCGCCGTAAGAGCCATTTCGACAACTTGAGCATAACTGAATTGACCCCTTGACACAATTTCCACATCTCGAGCAACCATTGGTTTCAGGCCCTCCACAAATCGATGTGCTCGCACTCTATCAGTAGGTACCAGATCTGGAGCAAATTTCGCCAATCTATCAAATTTTTGTGCATACTCAGTCACAGTAAGACTCCCTTGGACTAACCCAGTAAATTCATCGACCTTTCTTTGCTAGAAGCTATTTGAGTTATAATACTTCTCATTAAAGACCCTTTTGAAATCGTCCCAGTTCATGGTATCTACATCCTTTGTTTGTTCCACCACCTCCCACCAGATACGAGCATCTTTCCTCAGCATGTAAGATGCACACTTCACTCGGTCATTCCCATCCACCCTTAGCATCTGCAAAATGCTTTCTATGCGACTTATCCACTCCTCAGCCACTACCGGGTCTATGCCTCCCTCAAACTCAGGTGGGTGTTGTTTTCGAAATCTCTCTGCTAACAACTCATGTCTAGCCTCTGTAGCAGGATATACCACTGCAGCTGGTGGGTCTCTATTTTCTGCATCTTGCCTTATTTGGACTGGCGGCTCCGGTTGACGTCTCAGCTGACGAAGTTCTTCGTCCTGCCTATGAATGATTCCTTCCAGTGCGGCAATGCGCTCTTCCCATCCCTGTGGTGCTTGAGGTGGTTCATTGATCCCTCCATCATCTCGGCCTTGGCCTTGGCCTCGACCTCGACCTCGACCTCGACCCACTCTAACTGACCTTCTAGGAGGCATTTCTAAACTCCTGAACCACACAAACCAATACACATCAAGATCATTTTGATCATCAATTTTACATGAAAATAATGTTACCCTCTCGCATGCAGAAATTTAAGGCAACTTAATTATAAGTAATAACCACTTACAGTACAGTGAGTCGAGCTCGTCTCATGGCGGTGAACTTTACATGTTAGGGCTAACCACATTCTTTAGGACCGTATTGCTCTGGTACCATATTGTAACACCCCGATTTCCCGAGATGTCACATAGGATAGTCCGTATAAAACAATTTAATAAGATAAAGACAATCAAATACTGCTTTATTGAAAAATATCCAAGCATGAGATCTCATTGTTTAAAACAAAATACTTTTAGTACTGTAAACTTAAATAAGAACTAGTTAAGTCAAAATAATAGTTCGAAAATGTTTAGCAGTTAAAAACATTAAAAGCAAAATACTGTGCCAGCCCCCTAACATGCGGTCCACGCCTCGAGCTCTTCATTCTCACTGCTTAGCCTTACCCTTACCTGCACACAGAGTACCCGTGAGCTAACGCCCAGTAAGAAGAGCTATGTAGGACATAACCCTCCTAACTAGTTACTTGACATAATTTGCTCTTTTATATTAATCAACAGTAATTCACATTCCATAAATATATCCACAACGCATGTTGTTCTCACATGCACACATCAAGTCTCATACCGCACATTATACTCACATACGATAATCAACTATTCTCTCATGTTGATCAGACATGAGGTAACCTACCCTGCCTTGTGTTATTCTCACACTTGGCATCCAACAGGGCAATTAATTACCATAAGTTGTACTCACCCATGATAATGTTATAACCTGCAAGTGTTATGCTCACACAAGCAGCAAGACCCTAATATTATTCTCGTGCTAATGATGCTCACAAAATATAAGGAAATCACAACACTATCAAATTAAATAACAAACCAACCCAAGTTGTATGCATAACATACACCCTGTGTACAGATGTCCACTCTGCTTACCTCAGTTGCTAAGACCACACTTGCTACCTCGAGCACCTCAACGAATTTCCTTGTTGAGAACAAGATCCTAGACATTCATTAACACAGCAATACACTCAAAATACATTCAAGTATGAATCTCTAAACTCATACAGAAACTTACGTAAAAATACGTAACACATAGGTCCATTTTACTTGCATGACACACCATACATAAGCATTTATTATTTTGATTCACACAAACATATTACATGGACTCAAACAAACATTCTTAACGTAAAACATGAATTCATACAACACATTTTTACGTAAAATTTACTAAAATACTATTTATTCTTATTAAAGTCCAAATAAATAGTTAATTAATCACCAATAATTATAATAAATACCTACAGCAACCAATAAATAATAAAACATATTCCTTTTGATATCATAGACAGTAAATGGTATTTCAAAAATACATTTTACTATTTTAACTACACTTATCTATTTTTCATAATTAACTTAAGCATTAATTAAGTAAATTCATGAAAAATACCAAAATTAATTAAAAACCGAATCTAACTCTTCTAATACACTTTATAATCTGTAATAAGTCATAATTAATTTTCTTTGAATTTTCTAAGCAACCTAGGTATTTTTCATAATTAAAATAAGAAATAACATCAATAATTCATGAAAAATACATAATCGCCTGAAAATTCAATCTACCAATTTTATAACCGTTTATATATCATAGTCCATCATATAAAATAAATCTAGATTTTTCTGAGCACCCTAAGTATTTTTCATAATTAATTTAATAAATAACACAAATAATTCATGAAAAATACAAAATTAACCGAAATTCGAATCTACCAATTTTGCAATAGTTTATATCTCATAACTAATCATATAAAATATATTTAGATTTTTCTGAGTAATCTAAGTATTTTTCATAATTAATTTAACAAATAAACCAAATAATTCATAATAAATCAAATAATTGCAAGAAAATTATCAAACTTCATAGTAGGCCTAAGAACACCTAGCACAAGTCAAGAACTGAAAGAAAATCGAAAAATAACCTCCAGAAACCCCTGAACGGAGTGTCGCCGGAGTTCTCGTCGGTTTCGTCGCCGGTAAAGTGTAACTTTGTCTCCGATGGCTCTTGAAGCGTCCTTTCGAATTGGGAAGCTCTCCACAATGCTCAGGACCTCAAAACGATCAAGAAAAGTGGTCCGAGAAGGCAGATCGGGGTTGTCTTCTTCGTTGGCGGTGTACCGCCTTTAATGGAGTCAAAATTTTGGATTTTCGTTTTGGACGTTAAAGCTTCGTTTTCTTACGTCAAAAACAATCCTTAGGGTCCCATGCACTCAAATATAACCTCCCTTGACCCAAGAACAAGCTTAAACACGTTCGAATTCGAGTCCGTAACTAAGCCGCACCTTTGAAGCTTCAAAAATGGCGAATCTTAAAACGACGACTTCCGCCCCTTATACCACGTTAAAAAGCTTCCTTAGGTCGTATATAAGTGATCCCAAACCCCCACGTTCACCCAGGTTTCACTCCGCTTGAAGAAACGAAAATTTTCGGTACCGTATACGCCGTATACGTGCTCTCTCTCTCTCTCTCGTTGGTTCTCTGTTTTGGGTGAACGAAAATAGAGTTTAAAACCTAATTTCTATCGTGTTTAAACCCAAGCAAAATATCGCATTGAACCGAAGTGGAGCGATTCCCATTCCACCAAAATAGGCGTTCGGTTCGGTTGAATCGTGTATACGTATCGCATATACTAACTAATAATAATAATAATAATAATAATAATAATAATAATAATAATAATAATAATAATAATAATAATAATAATAATAATAATAATAATACGATAATAATAATAATAATAATAATAATAATAATAATAATAATAATAATAATAATAATAATAATAATAATAATATGTTAATAATAATAATAATAATAATAATAATAATAATATACCCATATAACAATATCCAGACAAATGTATTTATTAGGCATTATACACATGCCAATAAAATCACATATTATATCATCATAAAAATAATTCCATACATATTTAAATCCATAAATATGTAACATAAAAAAAATACTCTCAGCTAAATAAAATTATAAAAATACCCTTTCGGAGTTAGCGGATATTACACTCATTATATTTGGTATAAATGTTAAGTGTTTGACTTTAATTTTAGATTCCAAATAGAAATTTTCTTATATTTGTATCTTGTACATAGTGGATTTGACAAGATCAATCTCTGCAAAGAGTTAATATGCCTATATCCACCGAAAGTAGTTAATCTCATTCGCAGATGGATGTACATTCAGGGGTGGATATGAGTTTTTCGTTGTATTCTTAAAACGATAACTCTAGATTATACCTTATGCAAAGAAATTTGAAATGTTTGAAAAATTTCATTAATTTCTAGCAATGGTTAAAACCATTAAGGTAAGTGGTTAATGATCTTGCGAACTGATAGGGGTTGAGAAATAGTTAGTAGATATGCAGTTCAAAGATCATTAAATTGATTTTTGAATTATATCCAAACTTACCTCCCCAGAAATTTCGAGTTGCATATTGATGATTAGTTACTAGTCGTTGCCTAAATCCTTCTATGGTAATACAATTTCAGAATGATGTAGAGGTTGTATACTTAATGTAAATCATTACTAGACTCATGGATGACCTAATCAAAATCTTAAGAAAAGCTAGAACTGTTAACCATGGTTTGTTAGCTATTCTAAGTGATTAGGGGTGGACCATCCCATTGTCAATAGATAAGAAAGTGTTTGTTCAAACAGATACTACTTTTCTAAGAAAATGACTAAGTCTGAAAAACAAGTAGCAAATAAAGGAAATATTTAATTCTTGATTCCAAAAGTGTTCTATCATCTTATATAACATATGATGATCCCACTGCCTCTGTTGTCTTGTCACAACCGAAGAGATCAATACCATTTAGTTTTCTTCGACATAATTCACGGTACCTTGTCGTAGTGGGAGAGTTTCTAGGAACTCACCTTCTTATGACTTAGGAGACACTAGTGATTAAAATCCATTGTCAGTTTAAACAAGTAATAGATTGTCAAGATAAGAAACTAAGAAGAAAGCCAAAAGAACTATGGTTTAATCCAGTCACATGGAATAACCTAAAGTTTTCTATTACAAGGACATAAAAGGAAATTTTCGTTTATAAGTCCATTCAATGGACTTAACAAAACTTCCTATTCCTAGTATTATAGGTTTGAGTTTATCTAAACCTATGGCTTGTGGTATACCTGGTAATTACTTACTCTAATGCAAGCAACTTACTTTAGTAAGATGCTGAAGCATTTTCTTTCTAATGGCAATCTATAGAAGCTTCATAACTTCTTAGACATAGATTTTATTTATCTAAGGAAAAGTCTCAACTATTCCAGAAAAGATAAAGCCATTTCTTAAATCAACAGTGAGAGGTCTTAGACATGCTTTAGTATGCCTTAGACCAGACACCTGCTGTTGAGTAGGAGTAATGAGTAGGTATCAGATTAATCCAGGAGAAGAACATTGGAAGGCAATCAAGTAAATCTTAAGATTAAGAAGAGGAACTATATGTTAGTGTATAAGAGTGTGTTTAAAACTCTTAGACTACACCACATCAGATTTTGAAATTTGCCTTTGTGCTAGAAAATCTTTCTGATAAGATGGTGGTTACTCTGGGGGTGGAATAGTGATTTTGGAGAAGTGTAAAAACCTATCTGAAGTCTCTAGGTCTACCAGAAAGGGACTGAATGTTAAAGCTGCAGGAAAGGTACTTATTCAGTCTAAGGAAAGTTCTATACATTTTTGGCATCATTCCAAATTGCCTTAAACTACTAGTGTTAATTTCCTGATTAACCAAAAGTAGTTGCCAAAGATATAGAATCCAGTATCCCAAGAGAGTAGACATATAGAGAGGAATTTCACATTATCAATGATTTTGTGATTAAAGGAAGAGTAATGGTGGAGAAAAGGTTGTGTTTAATTCAACCTTTTAGATCCTATTACGAGGAGTTTACTACTACTACTACACTTGATTTGTATATCAAGGTGTTGAGATTATTTGAAACACACTTTTTGTTCTATATTAGTGCAAGTGGGAGTTTGTTGGGTTTTATGCCCTAAATAAAACTCATTTCAATATAATCAGATTTACTTATTAATATAGATCAGAAATAACATTTAATGTTGCATGGTTCACATGATTTATTTCATGATTATATGTACATAATGTATAAATTCATCTGAAACCCTTTTCAAATACTTGATCCTGTTTATTGTGCTGTCATGACATTGGAAAGTAAACATGACTATGTGAATAAAGTTTCCTAGATTTATCAGACATAGGGTTTTACTGATATGATAATCTACAACAGAGTTTACTTGCATTTGGAGAAGTGCTATGTTCTTTCCAGAGCATTGGTTAAAGTAAAGCTCAGGTTGGATGCATGGAGTATGCATCGGAAGGGACCGATATTGAACTTTGACTTAGATTTATTAAACTTACCGTAATATCTATTCAAGTCAATATCGCCTAGTTGATCCTAGATCAAATGATCTTAATCCTGATATGATTAGGCTCAATCTCGAGAGGCTTTTCATGTTCTTTGATTTGTTAGTTAAGCCTACTTTTAGGTCAGGGTGATACGTACATTTTGGGAACACGGTAGTACATTTGAGTGGGAGCGCTATCATAAACATGGAATCTATAGCTTCTATCTGGCGAATAGTAAGCAAAGGATGCTCTCCTTCGAGCTTGACCAAACGAACATAAATGGTGGAGTACTCATTTCACATAAGCTGAAATATCATTTATACGGGGTCAAGTGTTTTAAGGAATAAATACATTGTAGGGTGTAACGGTAATTTAATCCCTTTACAGTGTAGATCATTCATATAGAGGATCATTGATCACATTAGGATTATAACAATGGATAACTAATGATGTGTCTATATGGTGGAACATATAGAGCATTCTATGTACTGAGAGTGCAATTCTAAGTTCTATGCGTGGATTCAACGAAGAATTAATAACTTGTGAATTTTAGTACTAAATTCTTGATCTACTTATTGGAAGCTCGGTTATATAGACCCATGGTCCCCGCACTAGTTGAGATAATATTGCTTGTAAGACTCATGTAATTGGTTTTGATTAATCAATTATAATTCTCAAATTAGACTATGTCTATTTGTGAATTTTTCACTAAGTAAGGGCGAAATTGTAAAGAAAGAGTTATTAGGGGCATATTTGTTAATTATGATACTTTGTATGGTTCAATTAATAAATATGATAAATGACAATATTATTTAATAATTATTTATAGTTATTAAATAGTTAGAATTGGCATTTAAATGGTTGAATTAGAAAATTGGCGTTTTTGAGAAAATCAGATGCAGAAAAGATAAAATTGCAAAATTGCAAAAAGTGAGGCCCAAATCCACTATGTAGGGCCGGCCACTTTTGTAGGGTTTTTCCCTTTGATATTTTCATTATTTTAATGCCAAATAATTCAAACCTAACCCTAGTTGAATGCTATAAATAGATAGTGAAGGCTTGAGAAAAATTACACTTAAATTTTCTACTTTTTCATTCAGAAAAAAACTGAGCCTTCTCTCTCCCAATCTTTGGCCGAACCCACTCTCTCTCTCTTCCTCATTGAGATTTCGAAATTCTTAGTGTAAGAGTAGTGCCCACACATAGCAAGTGATACCTCAATCATAGTGAGGAAGATCGTGAAGAAAGACTTTCAACAAGAAGGAGGTTTCAACATCAAAGATTCAGAGAAAGAGATCCAGGTTCAGATATTGATAACGCTCTGCTACAGAAAGGAATCAAGGGCTAGATATCTGAACGGAAGGAGTCATTATATTCCGCTGCACCCAATGTAAGGTTTCTTAACTTTATATGTGTTTATTTCATCGTTTTAGAAAGTTCATATTTAGGGTGTTAATAAACATACTTGTCAGTAGATCTAAGATCCTGGTAAAATAATTTCCAACAGTGACATCAGGGCCTGAAAATACGAGATTGGTATGCGAGTTTCTTGATGTCTTTCCAGAAGATCTGCCGGGATTTCCACCTGTTCGGGAAATTGAATTTGTTATTGAACTGGCTCCGGGAGTGGATCTAGTATCTAAGGCACCGTACCGAATGGCTCAAGCTGAGTTGAAGGAATTGAAGATACAATTGCAAGAGTTGCTGAATCTAGGATTCATTAGACCGAGCTACTCACCTTGGGGAGCTCCGGTTCTATTTGTGAAGAAGAAATACGGAACCCTGTGAATGTGTATTGTCTACCGGGAGTTGAACAAGCTTACCATTAAGAACAAGTATCCTTTACCTCGGATTGATGATCTGTTTGACCAACTGAAGGGGAAGACGATCTTTTCCAAGATCAATCTTCGCTCAGGCTATCATCAGCTAAGAATTTGAGAGGAAGATATCCCGAAAACCGCATTCCGTACTCGGTATGGACACTATGAATTTCTGGTGATGTCTTTTGGACTCACTAATGCCCCGGCAGCATTCATGGATTTGATGAACCGGGTGTTTCAAGATTACCTGGATAGGTTCGTGATTGTGTTTATTGACGACATCTTGGTGTACTCTGAGACCGAAGAAGAGCATGAGTTACATCTCAGAGCGGTTTTTCAAAGGTTATGGGATCACAAGCTTTATGCTAAGTTCAAAAAGTGTGAATTCTGGTTATCCCGTGTCTCATTTCTGGGGCACATAGTGGATAAAGATGGGATCATGGTGGATTCGGCCAAAATTGAAGCTGTTCGGGATTGGCCAGCACCGAAGTCCACTACAGAGGTCAGAAGTTTTCTGGGTTTCGCTGGTTATTATCATCGGTTCGTTGAGGGTTTCTCAAAGATTGTTGTACCCTTAACGGAGCTGACCCGAAAGAACTACAAGTTTGTTTGGACTGATCGGTGTGAGAAAAGTTTCCTGGAGTTAAAGCAACACTTGATTACCGCTCCTGTACTAACTCTTCCTTCAGATAAGGAAAAGTTTGTGGTATATTGTGATGCCTCGAGACAGGGTCTCGGCTGTGTGCTTATGAAGGCTGGGAGGGTAATAGCGTATGCTTCTCGGCAGTTAAAGGAGTACGAGCAGAGGTACCCTACTCACGATTTAGAACTCGCAGCAGTGGTATTTGCGCTAAAGATTTGGCGGCATTACCTTTATGGCGAGAAATGTGAGATATACACTGATCATAAAAGTCTGAAATATTTCTTCACCAAGAAAGACTTGAATATGAGACAGAGGCGTTGGCTAGAATTGGTGAAGGATTATGATTGTAAGATCCTTTATCACCCTGGTAAAGCCAACGTGGTTGCTGATGCTTTGAGTAGAAAAGGTCAGAGTCAGTTGAATTCTATGAAGCAAATCTCCCAACAGCTGGCAAATGAAATGACTCGAGCTCAGATTGAGTTGGTTGTGGGGCAATTGGCTAATATTACCCTGCAATCCACTCTTCTTGAGAGAATTAAAGAAGCACAAAAGCAAGATTCGGAATTGATAAAAACCCAAGCTAGGGTTTTGGCTGGGAAGGCTAGTGATTTCTCAGTGGATAAAACGGGAATGTTGAGATTTGGGAATCGAGTTTGTGTGCCTATGGATGAGAGCATCAAGAAAGAGATCATGGATGAGTCTCACACGACTCCTTATTCAGTTCATCTAGGGTCGACAAAGATGTACCAAGACCTGAAAGCCATGTTTTGGTGGCCAGGCATGAAGAATGACATCGCTGAGTATGTTGCAAAGTGCCTTACGTGTCAGCAAGTGAAAGCTGAGCACCAGCGACCTGCAGGGTTGCTGCAACCACTAAATATACTAGAGTGGAAATGGGAAGACATTGCTATGGACTTCGTGGTAGGTATGCCTAGAACCACGGGACAATTTGAATCGGTGTGGGTCATAGTGGACAAGTTTACAAAGTCTGCTCACTTTTTACCTGTTCGGACAAATTTCTCCATTGACCAGTATGTTGAGTTGTATGTCAGAGAAATTGTTCGTCTCCATAGTGTCCCAAAGTCCATTGTGTCGGATAGATATCCGAAGTTTACATCAAGATTGTGGGAGAGTCTGCATCGAGCTATGGGTACTCAGTTAAAGTTCAGCACAGGTTTTCATCCTCAGACGGATGGGCAATCCGAGAGGACCATTCAGATTTTAGAGGACATGCTACGGGCATGTGTGCTTGACTTTCAGGGATCATGGGTAAAGTACCTTCCCCTGATCGAGTTTTCTTATAATAACAGCTATCAGGCAACAATCGGGATGGCTCCTTACGAACTTTTATATGGAAGAAAATATAGATCACCTATTCACTGGGATGAAGTGGGTGAAAGAAAGTTCTTGGGTCCCGAAGCTGTTCAGAAAACAAGTGAGGCAGTTGATAAGATTAGAGCGCGAATGCTCGCGGCTCAGAGTAGGCAGAAGAGTTATGCCGATCCAAAGCGTCGAGATATTGATTTTTAGGTCGGGGACATGGTATTTCTCCGAATATCTCCGATGAAAGGCATAAAGCGCTTTGGGAAGAAAGGAAAACTTAGCCCAAGGTTCATTAGACCTTTTGAAATCCTTGAGAGGATAGGGCAAGTAGCGTACAGGTTGGCTATGCCCCCAGCGATGGCAGCTGTACATAATGTGTTTCATGTTTCAATGCTTCGGAAATATGTCTCAGACTCGTCCCATGTTCTGAGTTATGAAGCATTGGAACTCCAGCCAGATTTGTCATATGAGGAGCAACCAGTGCAAATACTTGATAGAAGAGAGAAAGTCTTGAGAAGCAAGACTGTGGCACTGGAGAAAGTACTGTGGAGGAACAGTAAAGTAGAAGAGGCAACCTGGGAACTCGAGACAGATATGCAGAAGAAATATCCGGAGTTGTTCAGGTAAATTTCGGGACGAAATTTCTATAAGGAGGGGGTAATTGTAATACCCTGGAATTAAGAAATGGATTAGCAAAACCCTAACTAGATAATTATGTATAATTGAGGAATTATATTATTATATAATTAAATATATATGAATTAATATGAATTATGACATGTTAAGACCCCGTTGGTGAGCCAGGGGCATTTTAGTAATTGTCATCCGAGAAGGGTAAATTGATTAAATTAATTTAATTACGTGCTTAATGGAACTATATTATTATATAGTATACATGTGTTGTCTTTTCAGGTGTGTTTTGACAGGTTGGCGCGGTATAGTCACAACCGGGCATTTCGGGCCAAACCGGGTTCGGGCCCGAAATGTAAATTGGATTGCATTATTTGGTATTTTATTTGATATATGGAATCTTAAATTTAATTGGAATTTATTTATGCATGAAATGACAATATTACCCTTGTGTCATGCTTATGTTATATTTAAGCCCTAGGGGCATTTTGGTCTTTTGACCATTTGATTAATTATCAACAAAAGGGAATTTTTACAAATGAGAAAACCAATTTTCTGGTTTTATAGCACACCACCGACCCCCCCCCCCCCCTCTCTCTCTCTCTAAACCCTCTTGATGTTTCAATTTTGAATTGAAGAAAAGTGTTTGGCTTTGGCTTGGAATTTGCTTGTTTTGGAGCTTAAGACTTGGAGTTTGATTGTGCTTAGCCTTGCTAGTATTTGAGGTAGTTTCTAAAGCTTTATTTCTTGTTATTGTTGCTGATTTTTGTTGTTGGATGAGAATGGAAAAAGGGTTGTGATGCTTGGATTGCATGTGTTTGAATTTTGAGTTATTGTAAGTGACTATATGCATGATTTGGTTATGAGCTATGTTGTTGAGCTTTAGATGAAGTATTGAGAATGTTTTCTAGCTTTAACCATGTGTTTTCTATGGTATTTGCTACTGGAAATGGGTTGAGTAAATTGGGTATAAAGCTCAAGTTTTGTAACTTGACATGTTGTTGGTTGAAGCATGATGTTTATGGATTTGTAATCTGAAATTATGAAGTTTATTGTTGGATTTGATGCATGAGATATGTGTTTTTGATCCTCTGATTTATGCTAGCAGCTCTATTTGGTGATTTTGAGACATATGCATGTTTGGGTTGAATTGGGGGTGAGTTTGGCATATTTTCGAAGCTAAAATCTAGGTTTTCTGGGTTTTTAAACCCAGTGGTCGCGACCATGGTCACGACCATGATAATGGCAGATTGTTATTTTTTTTAAGTTTTTGTTTTTGCCATAACTTTTGACTCGGGACTCTGTTTGGGACGTTCTTTATACCGTTGGAAAGCTTTTTTCGAGATCTATGTGATTATTTGTGATTTGGAGGCCAATTTTATATTTTTGTGGAAGTGAATTTAGGGATTAACCCTATTTGTGTAAATCCCGATATTGTGACTAGGATTACCGGCACCTGGTCAGGAGCACCTGAGGATTTGGAATCTCTACTATTGCGGGACAACAAGTAAGACAGTGATTAGCACGTAAAGTATGCGCAGTGGCTCTTATGTTGAGAATGATATGTATGAATGTTTAGTAACCGGGATTAGGGTTATTACCCTAATAGGAACGGTGTAATAGCCTAGGGTTATTACCCTCGTGATATATGTGTATAAATTCCTTGCCATGTTAATTGAAATGAGATTTAGGGATTATGCGCTCAAGGCATAATCAGGTTGGACTCGGTACTCATAACCGAGATGAACCACTTCTAAGGCCTTAATGTAATAACACGTGTGAGAGCAACACGTGGGTCTACATCACGTAGATTTAATTAGATGTGTGAGCGCAACATATAGGTCTACATCACGTAGACATAAATGGGCATGTTGATATAATGATCAGGTCTGTGCTATACAGACATATGTGAATGAGCATATTATATTTGTTATGATTTATACTGTCTTGCTGGGCCTGGCTCACGGGTGCTCTACTGTGCAGGAAAGGGTAAGGCATTAGCTGTTCAGCCATGAGTTTCAGGAGCAGGACGAAGAATGTACATGTTCATGCCACTTCAGACAAAGCGGTTTATGGGTCTAACAGAGTTGAAATTTGTATTCTGTTTTGCCGCTTAGGTCGGCTAGTAAGAAAGAACTTGTAATAAGTTTGTAAATATTTTTGGGATCCCAACTATTTTGAAAAGTTTATATATATTACAAGTTTATTTTCATTCTGATTAATATAAAAGTTTAAATTCTGCGATATTTTAATTAGTAATCCGGATTAGGGGATTAGGGTTTCATAAGTATTTTGGGTAGCGTGCCTAATTATTTAGGGCGTTACAATAGCACTGCAGGATATATTTTTTTTGGCTGCTTGTATGGGTTTACTTGGAGGTTATCCTATCATGGGTGAGTACAACTTGTGATAAGGGATTGCCCTATTGGATGCCGAGTGTGAGAACAGCACAAGGCAGGGCAAGTTACACTTCATGTCTGATCAACATGAGTGAGAGTAGATTATCGTATGTGCGATAAGATATTGTGTGTGTATGTGTGTGAGAATAGCATGCATTGATTTTATAATGTGATATGATGTTATGTCGTATGTGGGAATAATGTGTAATATTATATGTGATATAGGAATACAAACATGGTATCCGTTGATTTGATATTGTGATATTATTATGTTTATGACTATGTTATCTAGTTGGGAGGGTTATGTCCTACATAGCTCTTCTTACTGGGCGTTAACTCACGGGTATGTTGGAAATTATATTACCAGGATCTTAGATCTACTCACAAGTATGTTGATTAACACCCTAAATATGAACTTTCTAAAACGATGAAATAAACACATATAAAGTTTAGGAAACCTTACATTGGGTGCAGCGGAATATAATGACTCCTTCCGTTCAAATATCTAGCCCTTGATTCCTTTCTATAGCAGAGCATTATCAATATCTGAACCTGGATCTCTTTCTCTGATTCTTTAGTGCAGAAACTCCTTCTTGCTGAAAGTCTTTCTTCACGATCTTCCTCACTATGATTGAGGTATCACTTGCTGTGTGTGGGCACTACTCTAACACTAAGAATTTCGAAATCTTTAGGAAGAAGAGAGAGAGGGAGTGGTCGGCCAAAGATAGGGAGAGAGAGAGAGGCTCAGTTTTTTCTGAATGAAAAGTATGAAATTTTAGTGTAAATATCCTGAAGCCTTCACTATCTATTTATAGCATTCCACTAGGGTTAGGTTTGAATTATTTGACATTAAAATAATGAAAGTATCAGAGGTAAAACCCTACAAAAGTGGTCGGCCATGCAATGTGGACTTGGGCCTCACATTTTGCAATTTTGGAGTTTTATCTTTTCTGCATCTGATTTTCTCAAAAATCCCAATTTTCTAATTCAACCATTTAAATGCCAATTCTAACTATTTAATAACTATAAATAATTATGAAATAATATTGTCATTTATCATATTTATTAATTGAACCATACAAAGTATCATAATTAACAAATATGCCCCTAAAACTCTTTCTTTACAATTTCGCCCTTACTTAGTGAAAAATTCACAAATAGACATAGTCTAAATTGAGAATTATAATTGATTAATCAAAACCAATTATATGAGTCTTACAAGCAATATTATCTCAACTAGTGGGGGGACCATGGGTCTATATAACCGAGCTTCCAATAAGCAGATCAAGAATTTATAACCTAAATTCACTGACTTATTAATTCTTCGTTGAATCCACACATAGAACTTAGAATTGCACTCTCAGTATATAGAATGCTCTATATGTTCCACCATATAGACACATCATTAGTTATCCATTGTTATAATCCTAATTTGATCAATGATCCTCTATATGAATGATCTACACTGTAAAGGGATTAGATTACCGTTACAACCTATAATGTATTTAATCCTTAAAACACTTAACCCCGTATAAATGATATTTCAGCTTATGTGAAATGAGATCTCCACCATTTATTTTCGTTTGGTCAAGCTCGAAGGAGATCATCCTTTACTTACTATTCGCCAAATAGAAGCTATAGATTCGATGTTTATGTTAGCGCTCCCACTCAATTGCACTACCGTGTTCCCAAAATGTACGTATCACCCTGACCCAAAAGTAGGCTTAACTAACAAATCAAAGAACATGAATAGCCTCTTGAGATTGAGCCTAATCATAACAGGATTAAGATCATTTGATCTAGGATCAACTAGGCGATATTGACTTGAATAGATATTACGGTAAGTTTAATAAATCTAAGTCAAAGTTCAATATCGGTCCCTTCAGATGCATACTCCATGCATCAAACCTGAGCTTTGCTTTAACCAATGCTCTGGAAAGAACATAGCATTTCTCCAAATGCAAGTAAACTCTGTTGTAGATTATCATATCAGTAAAACCCTATGTCTGATAAATCTAGGAAACTTTATTCACATAGTCATGTTTACTTTCCAATGTGTTGACAGCACAATAAACAGGATCAGGTATGTGAAAAGGGTTTCAGATGAATTTAGACATTATGTGCATATAATCATGAAATAAATCATGTGAACCATGCAACATTAAATGTTATTTCTGATCTATATTAATAAGTAAATCTGATTATATTGAAATGAGTTTTATTTAGGGCATAAAACCCAACAAACTCCCACTTGCACTAATATAAAACAAAAGGTGCATTTCAAATAATCTCAACACCCTGATATACAAATCAAGTGTAGTAGTAGTAAACTCCTCGTAATAGGATCTGAAAGGTTGAATTAAACACAACCTTTTCTCCAACATTACTCTTCCTTAATCACAAAATCATTGATAATGTGAAATTCCTCTCGATATGTCTACCCTTTTTGGGATACTGGATTCTATACCTTTGGCAACTACTTTTGGTTAATCAGGAAATTAACACTAGTAGTTAAGGCAATTTGGAATGGTGCCAAAAATGTATAGAACTTTCCTCAGACATAATAAGTACCTTTCTTGCAACTTTAACATTCAGTCCCTTTCTGGTAGACCTAGAGACTTCAGATAGGTTTTTACACTTCTCCAAAATCACTATTCCACCCCCAGAGTAACCACCATCTTATCAGAAAGATTTTCTAGCACAAAGGCAAATTTCAAAATCTGATATGGTGTAGTCTAAGAGTTTTAAACACACCCTTATAGACTAACATATAGTTCCTCTTCTTAATCTTAAGATTTACTTGATTGTCTTCCAATGTTCTTCTCCTGGATTAATTTGATACCTACTCATTACTCCCACTCCACAGCAGGTGTCTGGTCTAAGGCATACAAAAGCATATCTAAGACCTCTCACTGTTGATATAAGAAATTCTTTCATGGCTTTATCTTTTCTGGAATAGTTGAGACTTACCCTTAGATAAATAAAATCTATGCCTAAGAAGTTGTGAAGCTTCTATCGATTGTCATTAGAAAGAAAATGCTTTAACATATTACTAAAGTAAGTTGCTTGCATTAGAGTAAGTAATTACCAGGTATACCACAAGCCATAGGTTTAGATAAACTCAAACCTATAATACTAGGAACAGGAAGTTTTGTTAAGTCCATTGAATAGACTTATAAACGAAAATTTCCTTTTATGTCCTTGTAATAGAAAACTTTAGGTTACTCCATGTGAATGGATTAAACTATAGTTCTTTTGGCTTTCTTCTCAGTTTCTTATCTTGACAATCCATTACTTGTTTAAACTCACAATGGATTTTAATCACTAGTGTCTCCCAAGTCATAAGAAGGTGAGTTCCTAGAAACTCTCCCACTACGACAAGGTACCGTGAATTATGTCTAAGAAAACTAAATGGTATTAACCTCTTTGGAATAAGATGATAGAACACTTTTGGAATCAAGAAAATATCTCCTTTATTTGCTACTTTATTTTCAGACTTAGTCATTATCTTAGAAAAGTAGTATTTGTTTGAATAAACACTTTCTTATCTATTGACTATGGGATGGTCCACCCCTAATCACTTAGAATAGCTAACAAACCATGGTTAACAGTCCTAGCTTTTCTTAATATTTTGATTAGGTCATCCATGAATCTAGTAATGATTTACATTAAGTATACAACCATTACATCATTCTGAAATTGTATTACCATAGAAGGATTTAGGCAACGACTAGTAACTAATCATCAATATGCAAACCGAAATTTCTGGGGAGGTAAGTTTGGATATAATTCAAAAATCAATTTAATGATCTTTGAACTGCATATCTACTAACTATTTCTCCACCCCTATCAGTTCGCAAGATCTTTAACCACTTACCTTAATGGTTTTAACCATTGCTAGAAATTAATGAAATTTTTCAAACATTTCAAATTTCTTTGCATAAGGTATAATCTAGAGTGATCGTTTTAAGAATACAAAGAAAAACTCATATCCACCCCTGAATGTACATCCATCTGCGAATGAGATGAACTTACTTTCAGTGGATATAGGCATATTAACTCTTTGCAGAGATTGATCTTGTCAAAACCACAAGATACAAATGCCATAGATTAAAACGAATGTGGTTGTGTCTTTTGATGACTTAGGTTTAGTTACTTCAATGAGTTCATGGAATAGTGAAAGTGGATCCTGGTCACAGAATACTAAACTCATATTCCATACAGTTTGAATCCATTAATAGAAAATGGTTATTAAACACTTGTAAAAGTGTAACTGTATTGTATTTTGGAATTAGAAATACAAAAAAATTTCTGTTTGGAATCTAAAATTAAAGTCAAAGACTTAAATTTATACCAAATATAATGAGTAATTCTATCTTGGACCACCACTACTAATTTAACTCTAAGTCTGATTTGCCCATACAAGTAGGAGATTTCTAAGATTGAGGATTTATATCAATTGGGAATAGAATTTCGGGATTATAATCATATGCGTCATTTAATTTCTTAAGAGAATATATAATGACATTAAATGATATATAGACCATTCATCCAATGATATGTTATTGAGCTAATTCGAAATGAATAAGCTAAGAGGAATTAGGATAATTTCGTTTATAAATAAGAATCCAACGATGCTTCGATTAGCGAAAGTCAAAGTAATCTTATTTATATAATCTTCTTGTTTCATATCGTAAAAATACTAGTCTAAGGTGTCATCAATTGATGAACAGCTAGATGTCGCATGTACAATATTTATCTTTCGAGATCTAACACTATTATGTATGTCTAATGGTGAAAATCCATTAGTGATTTATCTCATTACATAAACAAACCAAGTTAGACCAACAATGAAGATTCGAAATTAAACTACAATTTAATAACAGAAAATAACATGGTTCAATATAAATTCATACACAATTCAGAATTATTAAACATATAGCAAGTAGGAATGACAAGTGAAAATACTAAAACATACAATCCTAAATAATTTCCAAGGTTTTCAACAAACTGATATCAGTGTCCCGTTTAGGCGAGAGTCAAAGCTACCATCCATTGAATAGAGTTGTCAGCTCATCTAAAATGTTAAACATTCTAGCAACCTTTTATTCGATCAAGATTGGAATTCAGCGTTGTCCCGTTTAGGCGAGAGTCAAGGCAATTCTATCTTATGAGCTTCCACCATTGTTTCATAATTTGCAAGTCAAATATGGTCGCCACCATTAGGGTGATCCATACCATATAAAACACTTACAAACTACTTATCTTTCGAGATTAAACAGTGCGAAATCGCTAATGAACGTTCCTCCATTAGGGAGGATTACTCACTAAAACAAACGGGATGTAAAACCAACAATGGAGATCGAATATCTTAATAATAAAGCTCATTATTTAAAGAGAATTGTATTTTCTTTAAAACTTATTTTAATCTATTTATTTTAAATATATATTTATTAATTAAAATTTCCAATTTACAATAACATGAATTTTAATTTAATATTTATAAATTTTACTTAGATGGATATGAAAATAACATGAATTTCTTCCATCTTAGTAATAATTTCCAATAAATATTTAGAAAAATATTCAATTTAAGTTGTTACAAAATTAATTTAAATTAATTTACAACTCAAATTTAATTTTCTATAAATATATATTGCATTTCGAAAAATTAAAGTATTTAAGAATACAATTTTCGAAAATGCATGTTAAAATAAAAAATAAATCCTGAAAAATTATTCTAATTTAATGTTGGCCCAAAATTAATTAATAAAATTAATTTACAACAAAAAATATAATTTTCCTATTTAATTAAATATATAAGAAAAATTTCAAATATTTAAGTATGATGATGAAAATCAACTTAAATATTAATTTTCTATTTAATTAAATACACTAGAAAAATACTTCAAGCAAAAACAGATAATATCTATCTAAATTTTAATTTGACTAATTAATTCAATTTCTAATAAAATATATTTTACTTCATTTATTTTAATTAATCATTAAATGAAAAAATCATTGATTTAAGTTGGTTCAAAATTAAAATATATAATTTACAACTTTAATCTAATTTTCAAATAAAATTCGAAATTCCAGCATTTAAGAAATGCAATTTCAAAATTTGATTAATAAAATAAAGAAAAAATATATTTTGAAAATTATTTAAATTTAGTTGAAAAAATAAATTTCAACTAAAAATAATTTTCTATTTAATTAAGTGTCATGAAAAATAAATATTTAAGTATCATGATGAAAATTAACTTAGATATTTAATTTTCAATTTAATTAAATGTATTAAATTCAAGAAATAAATAATTAAGTGTAGAGAAGGCTTAATTATTAATCTCTAGTTTAATACTAGGAAAAAATATACTTAAAATAAATTGTACCAAAATTAATTATTTAAATAATTAATTTCACAATGCATAATATTTTCCTATTTAATATCAGAAATAATAAGTAGTCTAGAAATAACTATCTAGAAAATATCTTATTTGACTAAGTATCTTTTCCACAAAATTTGAAAAAATATCTAATTTAAGTTGTATTAGAAAATAATCTAGAACTTAAATATTTTCAAATTTAAATTTAATTAAATATCAAAAATTAAGTTGTAACCACTTAATTTGAAAATATTCCATTTTAAGTTAATATTTGAAAAGATATCAACTTAAAAAAATATCTAAAGAATCTTAATAACCAATTCCTAAAATTCCTCAACTTAATTTTGAAATTTTAAATCCAAAAGATATTCAGATTTAAGTTGATTAGTTATAGATAACTAAATATCAACTTAAATATGAATATTTAATGAAAAATTTAAATTAAACTTCAGAAAGAATCTAGATGGTTATAATTCTATATTTAATTAAATACAAGAAAATACATATAGTTTAGCTTAGAATAAAAAATTCTTTAAACTATGGTTTTTTTAAATTAATTTCAAAATAAATGAAATTAATTATGTTGTTAATCAATTTTATTAGGTTAAACTAGTTTAATTAACTTAGTACAGTTATTCAAATCAGGCAAATGGGCCCTCCCAATTGGGGTAGTTCATGTGAGGGGGTGCTGGGTTCAGTATGTCGTACCCACTACTATGGCTCCCAACTCTCACACAAGGCCCAAAAGAGAGGAATTTAACCTTAAAATGAACAACTGTTATTAATTAAATAGGCCCAAAAACTAAATGGGCCTAAATAAAATCTATCAAGAACTATGATATTTTATTTAGCAACAACAACCTATATGCATCTCTAACAAAATTAAACATATAGGCTCACACAGGCACGCAATTTGGATAGATCCTTTCATGTTGCTAGGTCATACACAGATGAAAGAAGATTGTAAATATACCTGTTACAAATTATTTA
Organism: Cannabis sativa; assembly: GCF_029168945.1. NCBI lineage: Eukaryota > Viridiplantae > Streptophyta > Magnoliopsida > Rosales > Cannabaceae > Cannabis > Cannabis sativa. The sequence goes on along the minus strand of NC_083603.1, from coordinate 64,982,246 downwards.
CTTGACCAAGGGAGCCATGAGTTAAAATCAGATCATTGGATCTGTCAACAAGTTAACCATGGCTATTTGCAATCAAGCAATAATAGGTTTTAAAAACTTACAAACAAGCTAAAACACATACTCCTGCAACAAGGTTAGCTCGATAGTTTGATGTTGGATTTATTTAATTTTAAATAATTAAATTTCGAATAATAATTAAGTAAAAAAAAATTATTTTCGAAAAATAATAAAATAAAATAAAATTTAAAAAATTTTTGAAATTAAAATAAAAAAAATATTTAAAATTAAACCTACAATTTTGAAAAATTAGGTTTCAACCAACCTAAATATCATTTCAAAATTTGCTAACTACTTTTAAAAATTTAATGTTATTTTATAAATAAAAATTAAATAAAAAATTAAAAAAGATAAAAAAAATAAAAAAAATATCTTTTTCAGATTTTAAATGTAGTTTAAATAAATAAAATAACAAAATTTAAAAGTTAGCAAAATATCTTACATCTATTTAAAATTACATGATTATAGTTATCTTATTTTAAATTTAAATAAGGTCAAATTATTTTTAAAAAATATTTAATTTAAAAAATTTAATATCTGACCTTGTATTTAAAAATAAGATAAGATATAATCAAATTTAAAAATAAGATTGATAATTAAGCAAAAAAGATAGATATTTACTATTTTCGAATTCAAATTACACTAATATCATGAATTAAATTTAAAAAATATTAATTAATTTAATTATGATAATTAGAATTGAATTAGGAATAGTAAATGTATAAATACAGAACTACACAAAAAATCGGAAGTTAAATTCGTGAAATAGCATGAAAAATCGAAGAAAAACGAAAAATTTGCGAGCTGTACGGACAGTATGCATTGCATACTGTCCATGGGCGCGCAACAGGGTGCTTGGGCGTGAAACCTCGGCGCAGGGGAGATTTTGCATGATTTCCGCGCGCGCGCGGTTGCCCGATTCCTGATATTTTTCCGAAACTTCAAAAAATCATAACTAATTCAAATTAAATTGAAATTGAGTTCTGTAAAAAAAAAGTAAATTGCTTAATTTCTTCCATACTATCCAATAAAAATAATTCCAGAAATAGATATTTAATTATTTTTCACGAAAATTCACAAACATCAATCAATCATCAAACAACACTCAAAACAACATGATGTCATCCAAAACATCAAACAAATCGTTTTAAGTCCAAATTTCTTGCAAGCAAATCAATTATCATGGCTCTGAGGCCAGTTGTTTGAAATTATTTTAGCAGGATCTTAGATCTACTCACAAGTATGTTGATTAACACCCTAAATATGAACTTTCTAAAACGATGAAATAAACACATATAAAGTTTAGGAAACCTTACATTGGGTGCAGCAGAATATAATGACTCCTTCCGTTCAGATATCTAGGCCTTGATTCCTTTCTATAGCAGAGCATTATCAATATCTGAACCTGGATCTCTTTCTCTGATTCTTTAGTGCTGAAACTCCTTCTTGCTGAAAGTCTTTCTTCACGATCTTCCTCACTATGATTGAGGTATCACTTGTTGTGTGTGGGTACTACTGTAACACTAAGAATTTTGAAATCTTTAGGAAGAAGAGAGAGAGGGAGTGGTCGGCCAAAGATAGGGAGAGAGAGAGGCTCAGTTTTTTCTGAATGAAAAGTGTGAAATTTTAGTGTAAATATCCTGAAGCCTTCACGATCTATTTATAGCATTCCACTAGGATTAGGTTTAAATTATTTGGTATTAAAATAATGAAAATATCAGAGGTAAAACCCTACAAAAGTGGTCGGCCATGCAATGTGGATTTGGGCCTCACTTTTTTGCAATTTTGCAGTTTTATCTTTTCTGCATCTGATTTTTTCAAAAACGCCAATTTTCTAATTCAACCATTTAAATGCCAATTCTAACTATTTAATAACTATAAATAATTAATAAATAATATTGTCCTTTATCATATTTATTAATTGAACCATACAAAGTATCATAATTAACAAATATGCCCCTAAAACTCTTTCTTTACAATTTCGCCCTTACTTAGTGAAAAATTCACAAATAGACATAGTCTAAATTGAGAATTATAATTGATTAATCAAAACCAATTATATGAGTCTTACAAGCAATATTATCTAAACTAGTGGGGGGACCATGGGTCTATATAACCGAGCTTCCAATAAGCAGATCAACAATTTATAACCTAAATTCACTGACTTATTAATTCTTCGTTGAATCCATGCATAGAACTTAGAATTGCACTCTCAGTATATAGAATGCTCTATATGTTCCACCATATAGACACATCATTAGTTATCCATTGTTATAATCCTAATTTGATCAATGATCCTCTATATGAATGATCTACACTGTAAAGGGATTAGATTACCGTTACACCCTACAATGTATTTAATCCTTAAAACACTTAACCCCGTATAAATGATATTTCAGCTTATGTGAAATGAGATCTCCACCATTTATTTTCGTTTGGTCAAGCTCGAAGGAGATCATCCTTTACTTGCTATTCGCCAAATAGAAGCTATAGATTCCATGTTTATGTTAGCGCTCCCACTCAATTGCACTACCGTGTTCCCAAAATGTACGTATCACCCTGACCCAAAAGTAGGCTTAACTAACAAATCAAAGAACACGAATAGCCTCTTGAGATTGAGCCTAATCATAACAGGATTAAGATCATTTGATCTAGGATCAACGAGGCGATATTGACTTGAATAGATATTACGGTAAGTTTAATAAATCTAAGTCAAAGTTCAATATCGGTCCCTTCCGATGCATACTCCATGCATCCAACCTGAGCTTTACTTTAACCAATGCTCTGGAAAGAACATAGCATTTCTCCAAATGCAAGTAAACTCTGTTGTAGATTATTATATCAGTAAAACCCTTTGTCTGATAAATCTAGGAAACTTTATTCACATAGTCATGTTTACTTTCCAATGTGTTGACAACACAATCAACAGGATCAAGTATGTGAAAAGTGTTTCAGATGAATTTATACATTATGTACATATAATCATGAAATAAATCATGTGAACCATGCAACATTAAATGTTATTTCTGATCTATATGAATAAGTAAATCTGATTATATTGAAATGCGTTTTATTTAGGGCATAAAACCCAACAGGGTACTCTGTGTACAGGTAAAGGCAAAACTATACAGTGAGGGTGGCAAGCTCGAGGCATGGATTACATGTTAAGGGGATTGTCACGATATTTTGGTTTTAAAAAATATTTTGTTAAAGATTATGATTCGATTACTTTTGCAAAATGTTAATGTCGAAAAAATTTTAAATGAATCAAGTGTTTTTGTTTTAAAATAATGAGATCTCATGCTTCAGTTATTTTTAATAAATTAGTTTATTGTTTAAATTATAAATAGTTTTAAACGGATTATGTAGTGTGACGTCTCGGAAAATCGGAGCGTTACAAAAATATTCTTATAGTTTAATTATGTTTATCTCTCCTTTTCACTATTGTGATTTTTGATATAAGTGTTTGATATTATGAGTTAATTATTTTAAGATATATATTTATTTTTATGGATTTGTTAAATTTATCTCTAATTGAGTATGAATATTTTAATCTTTATTCGTTATAATGTTTGATAACATTTTTCTTTTCTATTTTGATTAGGAACTATATGGTGAGTTTCTTATAAAATTATTTTGATTAAGAATTACATGATGGGTTTTTTGCCAGTACACACCACCATTGACGAAAGTGTTTATCATGCCAAATTTTTTCTACATAAAAATGTATGTATCAAAGCTTTCTGCTTTTGGTTATATAAGTCTCTCTTATCTTCGAACTTTTTTTATTTGATTTAGTATTCATGGTTATTGTGAATTTAATCTTCTTGCTTTTCATTTTAATCATTGCTATTTATTTATTTTACTTTGCCAAAACATAACTGATTAGGGGTATTTGCCTCAAAATACTTTGATTTAATTTGAGTTTATGGTTGTTGTGATTTTTTTTCTATTACTAGAGAATTAAACTGCGGTGTTATTTAAATTTTATAATCTTTTTATATATGTACTCTTAATGGGTATTAACCATGAAGGGGTAAAATTAGAAAATTTTGAGTTTTTATGTTTAATTTTTCTATTTAATTAAAAAAAAATCTCTCATTTTTATATCATATGGGCTGAGATTGTTCGATCGGCAAAAAAAAATTAAAAAAAAAAAAAGTTTTTTAGTAAGAAAAATAAGAAAAGAAAAAGTTGAGTTTGAGTTAAATATTTTTGTATGAACATATTTTTGATATAGTGTAAAAAGATATATTTTTTGAAATATTTTTTGAATTAAGTAGTTAAATTAAGCATAGAAATTCAAATTTGTGATTTCATTATTCGTTATTAGATCAAAATTTGATGGTTTGATAATTTTAAAATTAATATTTATAGTTAAATTTGTTTAGTAACCATTCATAGGTAATACACATTAAGAAGTGTTCCATATATATCTATATTATACTTATTAAGTGATATAATCTAAAATATAATATTTTAATGTGTATATTATAAACAAAATAGTAGTATTGAAATTAGAAACATAATGTGCTATTTTTAAAATATAGAGAAAGATGACAATTTTATAAAAAGATATTAGAAATGGTGGAGCAAAAAATTTGCATATGTTTTTATAAAAAAAAAATAACAGCTTCTGAATTTAATAAATTGTGCTTGTGAGTGGTGATGTAGTTTTTTTTTAAATACTATTTAAATTCTATTTTTTAATAAAATAAACAATTCAAATCCTCCCTTTAATTTATAAAATAAATTATCATTTAAGAAAATGAAGTAGCAAATTAATAACTTTTGTGATACCTTTTGAAATAATATTTATCATTTGTAATAATAGAAAAAATATATTTATACTTGGTTAATTATAATTTTTGCAATATAGTTTTAGTGATGAATTTATATAGTTTATAATTAGCACAAATACAAATGAGTTTAATATTCATTACAAACTAAGTAATTTTTTTACCCTTTAAAAATATATTATTATTTTACTATATAATATATAATTTATAAATTTAATTGATATAAAAATATTTGTTAAAAACTTTAATGTGGTTCTATAATTCTAAATTTTTTCTTTTAAATTTTAGTAGTTTTTGTTTAATTTTTAATTTAAAAGGTTAATTTTTTTATATTAAAAAATTAAATTAAATTAATTATTAATATATTATGTTATTTAAAAGTTCTTTCTCTTTTTTTTTTCTTTTAAATTTAACAAAATATCATAGCTTTTCTTAAGAATTCATGGTAGAGAGGGATATATATTGATACTTGATATTTTTATTTTATTTATTTTTTATCTCAAAAAAGATTTGTGAACTCATCTTTATATAAAACTAGGGCACTAAGCTGCGCTTCGCGCGGATTTGACCCTATTTTTGATACAATTTATAGCAACAATATAAGTTCATTATGATTATTATAACTATCAATTATTATTATTATTATTATAAAAACAATAATTGACACAAACTTTCATAATTAGAAATAAGTTGAAAAGAAAATGATTTAATCCCCTAAAAAGAGCACATATATACACATTCTAAATGTTACATGGTGTAATAATAATATAATATTATTACATACACAACTAAAAAAATACTATCAACTATTTTAAAAAAAAAATCACAACATCAATAAATCTCATTTATGAACTTAAATAAAATTTAATGTTAATTTAATATAAAATTATATATATATCAATATAAATTATAAAACACAATTAACTATTAGATTCAATATTAACATTATTACATACTAATTTTAAATTTCTTTAAACATTCTCAACATTTGCAAATAGAGAAACAATTAATTTTAAGATGGACCTTTGGTTTCATAATTGGTTTTAAGAATGTTTCATAATTTATGGACAAAATTATTACTGAGAAGTTTTATAAAACACGAACGTTTGTATCATTAGTATTATAAATTATAATTTAATTAGTTGATTGATTACATTAAATTGAATAATATGAAAAAGTAGAAAAAAAAAATTATAACATAAAAAAAATAGAAAAATAGATGTAGCTATTTAAAAAAAAAAATTAGATATAGAGAATGTCATGTTGGAAATATTTTACCAGGATCTAGATTTACTACCATGTATGTTTCATTAACATCCTAATATGAATTCTAAAACAATGAAATAAACACATATAAAGTTTAGGAAACCTTACATTGGGTGCAGCGGAATATAATGACTCCTTCCATTCAGATCTCTAGCCCTTGATTTCTTTCTGTAGCAGAGCATAATCAAGATCTGAACCTGGATCTCCTTCTCTCTTTCCTTTGATACTGATTCTCCTTCTTGTTGTTTGGATTCTTCAAAATCTTCCACACTATGATTGAGATACCACTTGATGTGTGTGGGCACTATCTATCACTAGGGTATTTCGAAATTGAAGAGAAGAAAAGAGAAGAAGAGTGGAGGCTCAGGTTTTTCTCTGAAAGGAATAATGTGCAAGTCATAAGTTTCCTGAAGCCAACACTTTCTATTTATAGAATGCCATCTAGGTTTATGTTAGAATTGTATGGCATTAAACTAATGGAAAAATAAAATAGTAAAAGCTTGCATAGTGGCCGGCCATATAAGGAAATTGGGCCTCACTTTGCAACTTTCCCATTTTGTTATTTTTCATTCCCATTTTTTCAAAAATGCCAATTTTTTAATTTAACCATTTAGATGTAAATTCTAATTATTTAATAACTAAAAAAATAATTATTAAATAATATTGTCATTTAATATATTTATTAACTAGACATATAAAGTCTCTTAATTAATAAATAAACCTGGAATCTCTTTTCTTTACAATTTCGCCCTAGCTTAGTGAAAATTCATAAACTAGACATAGTCTAACTTTAGAATTATAATTGATTAAACAAAATCAATTAACTAAGTCTTACAAGCAGTATGGTCTCAACTAGTATAGGGACCATAGGTCTATATAACCGAGCTTCCAATAAGTCGAACCGAATTTACCAAGTAAATTCCCTAACTTATTAATTCCTTATTGAATCCACACTTAGAACTTGGAATTGCACTCTCAGTCATATAGAACGCTCTATATGTTCCATGATATAGATACGCCATTAGTTATCCATTGTTATAATCCTAATTTGATCAATGACCCTCTAATAGATGATCTACATTGAATAGGCACTAAATTACCGTTACACCTTCAATGTATTTTATCCTTAAAACACTTAGCTCCGTATAAATGATATTTCAACAAAGTGAAATGAGATCTCCACCATTTATCTCTGTTTAGCCAAGCTGGAAGGATATCATCGTTTCACTTCTAAATTTCTATAGAAGTTATAGACTCCATATTTATGTTAGCGCTCTCACTCAATTATACTATCATATTCCCAAAATGTACGTATCACCCTGACCCAAATGTAGGCTTAACTAACAAATCAAAGAACATTTATAATACTCTTGAGATCGAACCTAATCATATCAGGATTAAGATCATTTGATCTAGGATCAACAGGTGATATTGAATTGAATAGATATTACGGTAAATTTTAATATATCTAATCAAAGTTCAATATCGGCCCCTTCCGATGTATACTCCATACACCCGATACTGGTAAACTTTGCCAATGCCCTGGAAAGGACATAACACTTATCCAAGGTGTAAGAATACCTATCGCTGATTATCATGCCAGTCTAAATCCAGTGAACTGACAAATCAGGGAATAAACTTTCAAACATATAATTAAGATTATATTCCACTGTGCTGACAACACTATAATCATTAACAAATTCATATGTTCTAGACTTAAATAGAATTCATACATTATATATATAATCATGAAATAAATCATGTGAACCATGCAACATAAAATGTTATTTCTGATCTTATTAATATGTAAATCTGATTATATTGAAATTGGTTTTATTTAGGGCATAAAACCCAACAAACTCCCACTTGCACTAATATAAAACAAAATGTGCATTTCAAATAATCTCAACACCTTGATATACAAGTCAAGTGTAGTAGTAGTTGTTGGAAATATTTTATCAGGATCTAGATTTACTACCAAGTATGTTTCATTAACATCCTAATATGAATTCTAAAACAATGAAATAAACACATAAGAGTTTAAGAAAACCTTACATTGGGTGCAGCGGAATATAATTACTCCTTCCATTCAGATCTCTAGCCCTTGATTCCTTTCTGTAGTAGAGAATTATCAAGATCTGAATCTGGATCTCTTTCTCTCCTTCTTTGATGCTGATTTTTCACAGTCTTACATACTATGATTTAGGTACCACTTGATGTGTGTGGGCACTACTCTCTCACTCAAGGGAATTTCGAAATTAGAAGAGAAGAAAAGAGAGAGAGGGGCGGCTAGGCTTTTTCTGAAAGAAACAAATGTGTAAAGTCGTGAGTTTCCTGAAGCCAATACTTTCTATTTATAGAATGCCCTCTAGGTTTAGGTTAGAATTGTATGGTATTAAAATAATGGAAAAATGAAATGGTAAAGGGCTTTGCATAGTGGGCGGCCATTTAAGGAAATTGGGCCTCACTTTTCAACTTTCCCATTTTGTTATTTCTCATTCCCATTTCCTCAAAAATGCCAATTTTCTAATTTAACCATTTAAATGCCAATTCTAATTATTTAATAACTTAAAAATAATTATTAAATAATATTGCAATTTAATATATTTATTAATTTAGACATATAAAGTATCTTAATTAATAAATAAACTTAGAATCTCTTTTCTTTACAATTTTGCCCTTGCTTAGTGAAAATTCATAAATTACACATAGTTAACTTTAGAATTATAATTGATTAATTAAAATCAATTAACTGAGTGTTACAAGCAGTATGGTCTCAACTAGTATGGGGACCATGGATCTATATCACCGAGATTCCAATAAGTCGAACCGAATTTACCAAGTAAATTCCCTAACTTATTAATTCCTTATTGAATCCACACTTAGAACTTAGAATTGCACTCTCAGTCATATAGAACGCTCTATATGTTCCATGATATAGACACGACATTAGTTATCCATTGTTATAATCCTAATTTGATCAATGATCCTCTATATAGATGATTTACGCTGTAAAGAGATTAAATTACCGTTACACCCTACAATGTATTTTATACTTAAAACACTTAACCCTGTATAAATGATATTTAAGCTAAGTGAAATGAGTACTACACCATTTATTTTCGTTTGGTTAAGGTCGAATGAAATCATCATTTACTTTCTATTCGCCAGATAGAAGCTATAGATTCCATATTTATGTTAGCGCTCCCACTAAATTGCACTACCGTGTTCCCAAAATGTACGTATCACCCTGACCCAAAAGTAGGCTTAACTAACAAATCAAAGAACACGAATAACACTCTTGAGATTGAACCTAATCATATCAGGATTAAGATCATTTGATCTAGGATCAACAGGTGATATTGAATTGAATAGATATTACGGTAAATTTTAATATATCTAATAAAAGTTCAATATCGGTCCCTTTCGATGTATACTCCATACATCCGATACTGGTAAACTTTGCCAATGTATAACACTTTTCCAAGGTGTAAGAATACCTATCGCTGATTATACCATGTCAGTTTAAATCCAGTATTCTGACAAATCAGGGAATACACTTTCGAACATATAATTAAGATTATATTCCACTGTGCTGACAACACTATAATCATTAACAAATTCATATGTTCTGGACTTAAATGGAATTCATACATTATATACATAATCATGAAATAAATCATGTGAACCATGCAACATAAAATGTTATTTCTGATCTTTATGAATAAGTAAATCTGATTATATTAAAATGGGTTTTATTTAGGGCACAAAACCCAACAAACTCCCACTTGTACTAATATAAAACAAAATGTGCATTTCATATAATCTCAACACCTTGATATAAAAATTAAGTGTAATAGTAGTAAACTCCTCGTAATAGGATCTAACAGGTTGAATTAAATACAGCCTCTTCTCCACCATTACTCTTCCTTAATCACAAAATCCTTGATAATGTGAAATTCCTCTTTATATGTCTACTCTCTTGGGATATTGGATTCTATACTTTTGGCAACTACTTTTTGGTTATTCAGGAAGTAACACTAGTAGTTAAGGCAAGTTGGAACGGTGCCACAAATGTATAGAACTTTCCTTAGACTGAATAAGTACCTTTCCTGCAACTTTAACATTCAGTCTCTTTCTAGTAGACTAAGAGACTTCAGATAAGTTTTTACACTTCTCCAAAATCACTACTCCACCCCCAGTGTAATCACCATTTTATCAGCAGACTTTCTAGCACAAAGGAAAGTCTTGAAATCTGATGTGGTGTAGTCTAAGAGTTTTAAACACACCCTTATTGACTAGCATATAGTCCCTCTTCTTAATCTTAAGATTTACTTGATTGTCTTCCAATGTTCCTCTCCTGGATTAATCTGATACCTACTCATTACTCCCACTCAACAGCAGGTATGTTGTCTAAGGCATACTAAAGCATATCTGAGACCTCTCACTATTGATTTAAGAAATTCTTCCATGGCTTTATCTTTTCTGGAATAGTTGAGACTTTTCCTTATATAAATAAAATCTATGCTTAGAAGTTGTGAAGCTTCTATAGATTGCCATTGGAAAGATAATGCTTCAGCATCTTACTAAAGTAAGTTGCTTGCATTAGAGTAAGTAATTACAAGGTATACCACAAGCCATAGGTTTTGATAAACTCAAACCTATAATACTAGGAACAGGAAGTTTTGTTAAGTCCATTGAATAGACTTATTAACGAAAATTTCCTTTTATGTCCTTGTAATAGAAAACTTTAGGTTACTCCATGTAAATGGATTAAACCATAGTTCTCTTGGCTTTTCTTCTTAGTTTCTTATCTTGACAATCCATTACTTGTTTAAACTCACAATGGATTTTAATCACTAGTATCTTCCAAGTCATAAGAAGGTGAGTTCCTAGAAACTCTCCCACTACGACAAGGTACCGTGAATTATGTCTAAGAAAACTAAATGGTATTGACCTCTTCGGTTGTGTCAACACAACAGAGGCAGTGGGATCATCATATGTCAAATAAGATGATAGAACACTTTTGGAATCAAGAAAAAAAAATTATCTCCTTTATTTGCTACTTTGTTTTCAGACCTAGTCATTTTCTTAGAAAATTAGTATTTGTTTGAACAAACACTTTCTTATCTAATGACTATGGGATGGTCCACCCCTAATCACTTAGAATAGCTAACAAACATGCAAACCAGGGTTAGCAGTTCTAGGTTTTCTTAAGATTTCGATTAGGTCATCCATGAATCTTGTAATGATTTACATTAAGTATACAACCATTGCATCATTCTGAAATTATATTACCATAGAAGGATTTAGGCAACGACTAGTAACTAATTATCAATATGCAAATTGAATTTCTGGGGAGGTAAGTTTGGATATAATTCAAAAATCAAATTAATGGTCTTTGAACTGCATATCTACTAACTTTTTCTCCACCCCTATCAGTTTGCAAGATCTTTAACCACTTACCTTAATGGTTTTTCACCATTGCTAGAAATTCATGAAATTTTTCAAACATTTCAAATTTCTTTTGCGTAAGGTAAAATCTAGAGTGATCGTTACAACGAAAATTCATATCCACTTCTGAATGTACATCCATCTACGAATGAGATGATTATACTTTCAGTGGATGTAGGCATATTAACTCTTTGTAGAGATTGATCTTGTCAAAACCACTATGAACAAGATACGAATGCCATAGATTAAAAAAATGGTTGTAGTCTTTTGATGACTTAGGTTTAGTTACATCAGAGAGTTCTTGGAATAGTGCAAGTGGATTCTGGTCACAGAATATTAAACTCATACAGTTTGAATCCATTGAAAGAAAATGGTTATTAAACACTTATGAAAGTGTAACTGTATAATGGGTAACTCTTTCTTGGACCACCACTACTAATTTAAGTCTAAGTTGATTTGCCCATACAAGTAGAAGATTTCTAAGATTGAGGATTTATATCATTTTGGGATAGAATTTCGGGAATATAATCATGTGCGTCATTTAATTTCTCAAGAGAAAATATAGAATGACATGAAATGATTTATAGACCATTCATCCAATGATATGTTATTGAGCTAATTCGAAATGAATAAGCTAAGAGGAATTAGAATAATTTCGTATTTAAATAAGAATCCAACGATGTTCTGATTAGCGACAGTCAAAGTAATCTTATTTATACAATATTCTTGTTTCATATTGTAAATACTAGTCTAAGGTGTCATCAATTGATGAACAGCTAGATGTTGTATTTACAGTATTTATCTTTCGAGATCTAACACAATTATTGTAAAGACTGCTTAGTTTAATTTGGAAATTAGCAGTTAATTATGTTTAATTATGGAAAATTATTTATAGCTATTTAAATAATTATTATGCTGTTATTGTTGAATTCTGAAATGCATTTTATGTCATTTAGTGATTTTCATAATTTTGCATTTCCAGTGCCCGGTAACTTGGAACTCGGTGTTTGGCTCAATAAAATCACAACTTAGTATGTTAGTATTGTGGGACGGTTTATTAGACATTGGGAATGTCGGGATTGGCCGAGAATTTAGAATTTCCCAAAAATACCCCTTTAGTGCTCTTTATGTTATTTTAGTGTGAGGGGGCAAAATTGTCATTTTGCCCCATTTATGTTTTGTCCTTTAGTGGACTTAGAAATTGGAAAACTGATATTATGCTATGTTTCTTTTGGCTGAAGTAAATTGTTATTGCATGTATTTCTCTCATTTATTCAAAAAATCTCAAACATAGAAAAATTAGAATTTTCAAGAACTCTTTCTCTCTCTCTCTCTCTCTTTCGGCCAAGCTTGGGAATTGCTAGGGCTGGGTTTTCTTGCTTGATTCAAGTGATTTTCAGCAAGTTCAAAGTAATTCTAGTCGAGGTAAACCTTGTTCTAGCTTCTTTTCTTGTTTCTTGGAAATTTTTGGGAAGAAAATGAAGGTTTGCATGCTTAGTTTAGGTTGGTGTTGTTGCTGTGATTTTGTTGTTGTTTGCAGAGGTTTAAGCATGATTATTTGAGTAGATTAGAGCTATTTTTGATGCATGTTAGTTGCTTTATTTCAAGCTTGGAATTTTATACTCAAAACAATGTTTTTTCAAAGTAAAAATGTGAAAATAGCTGCTGTAAAGTTTGATTGTGTTTGAGTTCAGTTTCTGCAGTTTTTATATGCATGAATATGTAATTTTAATCAAGGTTTGATGCATGATAGTGTTGTTTAACCAAGTTTGAGTTTTGAACTCAAATCTTGGAGCTTTAATGCCATTTTTGGTATCTGTGTGTTCTGGACTGTTTTGATGCTTTAGTATTGTTCTTTGGGGTATTTAGAACAGGTCTGGAAGGTTTGGTTTAAGTTGGGTTTGAATTGAATGAATTATGAATTTTTGAAGGTTTCCTGCGAGGAACCGGAATTCTGGTTGTGCATCCGGAATTCCGGATGGGGTTTTGAAATTCCCAGAACCGGAATTCCGGTTGGGCAATCGGTCTGCGGGTTGGGTGATTTTCAGAAACCCTAGATTTTCTCATTTTTATAATATTTGGGGGTATTGCCATGCTTTTTATCGATAGGGAAACTTTTAGTTTCTAGTTTAAGTCCTCGGGAAGTGATTTAGCGTATCACTTAATAGTGTTGTGATTGTTATGGTTTAGGAGCCTGTAAACTGCAGTGCAGTTCGTTCCAGTCAGGTTGACCGGCACACCTGAATTCGGAATTGAGGTGAGATTAGTATAACAGTATGCAGATATATTACATGTTTAGCGTGCATGTTAGGAAGCATGTTAGATTACATTACATATGTATGTTGGCTTCGTACCATCCGACCATATCACATTGGTTAGGCTAGAGTATGACTAGCAGCTGGAGTATGACCAGTGAACCGAGTATAGGCTGATACTAGTGTTGGTGGTACAGTGCTATGTGACAGTATCACATCGGTTAGGCTAGAGTATGACTAGCAGCTGGAGTATGACCAGTGAACCGAGTATAGGCTGATACTAGGGTTGGTGGTACAGTGCTATGTGACCATATCACATCGGTTAGGCTAGAGTATGACCAGTGAACCGAGTATAGGCTGATACTGTAATACATCGGTACGGGCTAGAGTATGACTAGCAGCTGGAGTATGACCAGTATACCGAGTATAGGCTGTTACTTGTCAATAGTACCGTCTTATGAACGTTCGGGACTCAGTATCGTGTGGGACACGGCAGTTAGGGTTATGGTCAGGGGTATGGGCGTCTGATCATAGCCCGGGATTTATGTATATTTATGATTTATGCTTTTCTTACTGAGTCTGTCGACTCACAGTGCTATGTTTATGTGTAAGTAAGGGCAAGGCCAAGGCTGAAGAACCGTGAGAGCGAGCCGGTGAAGATTGTACATGTCGGGGTGGTTAGGCCTGGAGCGTACGATCCTCGGGACAACAGTGCTATTTTATAATTAGTCGCTAGGCGATAAGTATTTTGATTAGTCAGTAAACTTTTGTAAAGCTTTTGTAAATGGGATCCCACAGTATTTTGTATGATATATTTTATAAGTTTAATTAAAAAGCAAACATTTTAATTAATCACGATTTCCATAAACCTCGTTGATTAGCAACAAACTGCACAGTACGTTTAAAAATCACGTAATACGCCTATGCTAGTTAGGGTGTTACAATTATGTTTGTCTAATGGTGAAAATCCATTAGGGATTTATCTCATTAGAACAACAAACCAAGTTAGACCAAGAATGAAGATTCGAAATTAAACTACAATTTATTAACAGAAAATAACATGGTTCAATTTAAATTCATACACAATTCAGAAATTATTAAACATATAGCAAGTAGGAATGACAAGTGAAAATACTAAAACATACAATCCTAAATAATTTCCAAGGTCTTCAACAAACTGATATCAGTGTCCCGTTTAGGCGAGAGTCAGTGATACCATCCATTGAATAGAGTTGTCAGCTCATCTAAAATGATAAACATTCTAGCAACCTTTTATTCGATCAAGATTAGAATCCAGCGTTGTCCCGTTTAGGCGAGAGTCAAGGCTATTCTATCTTATGAGCTTCCACCATTGTTTCATACTTTTGTAAGTCAAATACATTCGCCACCATTAGGGTGATCAATACTGTATAAAACACTTACAAAAAATATTATCTTTCGAGATTCTACGGCGTTAAATTGTTAATGAACGTTCCTCCATTAGGGAGGATTACTCACTAAAATAAGAACTATGTAGAACCAACAATGGAGATCGAATGTCTTAATAATAATAAAGCTCATTATTTAAAGTGTATTTTCTTCTAATATTTATTTTAATCAATTTATTTTAAATATATATTTATTTAATTAAAATTTCTAATTTAGAATGAAAAATTCTAAATATAAATTTTAATTTAGTATTTATAAATTATACTTAGATGGATATGAAAATAACGTGAATTATTTCAATCTTAGTGATAATTTCCAATAAATATTTAGAAAATTATTCAATTTAAGTTGTTTTAAAATTAATTTAAATTAATTTACAACTCAAATTTAATTTTCTATAAATATATATTGCATTTCGAAAAATTAAAGTGTATAAGAATAATACTTTTGAAAAATGCTTTAAAATAAAATAAAAATAAATTCTGAAAAAATTATCTTAATTTTATGTTGGCACAAAATTAATTAATAAAATTAATTTACAACAAAAATATAATTTTCCTATTTAATTAAATATGAAGATAAATTTCAAATATTTAAGTATCATGATGAAAATCAACTTAAATATTAATTTTCTATTTAATTAAATACACTAGAAAAATACTTCAAGCAAAACAGATAATATCTATCTAGACTTTCATAGACTAATTAATCCAATTTCTAATTGTAATATAATTTAGTTCATTTATTTTAATTAATCATTAAATGAAAAAATCAATGATTTAAGTTGGTCCAAAATTAAATAAATAATTTTCAACTTTAATCTATTTTTCAAATAAAATTCAAAATTTCTACATTAAAGAAATGTAATTTCGAAATTTTGGGAAATGATTAATAAAATAAAATAAAATATATTTTGAAAATTATTCAAACTTAAGTTATTCTGAAATAAAATTCCAAACTTAAAATAATTTTCAACTTTAATTAAATAACATAAAAATAACAATATTAAAGTATCATGATGAAAATCAACTTAGATATTGAATTTTCAATTTAATTAAATGTATTAAATTTAAGAAATAAATAATTAAGTAAATAGGAAACTTAATTATCAATTCTAGTTTAATACTAGGAAAATATACTAAACTTAGATTGTACCAAAATTAATTAGGAAACAATTAATTTCACAATCTATGATATTATTTAATATTAGAAATAATAATTAGTACTAGAAATAACTATCTAGAATATATCATTGACTAAGTGTTTTTCTAAAATTAACTTTAAAATATTAAATGAAAAATAAATTTCATATATTTTAAAAGTTGATTATGTTGCTAATTCAATTTTAATTAGGTTAGACTAATATAATTAACCTAATACAATTATTTAAATAACGCAAATGGGCCTTCACAATTGGGGTAGTTCATGTGAGGGGGAGCTGGGTTCAGTATGTCGTACCTGTTGGAAATTTATTTTACCAGGATCTTAGATCTACTCACAAGTATGTTGTTTAAACACCCTAAATATGAACTTTCTAAAACGATAAATTAAACACCTATAAAGTTAAGAAAACCTTAAATTGATGCAGCAGAATTAATGTCTCCTTCCGCTCAGATCTCTAACCCTCGTTTCCTTTCTGTAGCAGAGTATAATCAAGATCTGAGCCCGAATGTCCTTCTTCTTCAAGTTTGATCCTTCACAGTCTTCAAATCTATGATTGAGTTACTGCTTGCTGTGTGTGGGCACTTATTCTCTCACTAGGGTTCGAAATTGATGAAGGGAAAAGAGAATAGGGATTTCAGCCAGGTATAGAAAGTGGGGAAGGCTTAGTTTTTCTGAAGAGAGAAATTTCTGTCAGAAAGGCTTGTGAAAACTTATGTTGAAAACTTATGATTTGTCTGAGCCATCACTTTCTATTTATAGGCAACTACTAGGTTTAGGTTAGGAATTATTTGGCATTAAAATAATGAAAATATTAATTTGAAAAACCTCATTAAGTGGGCGGCCATGGTGTTGTAGTGGGCCCCACTTGATTTTGCAGTTTTATCAAATTTTATTTCTATTTTATCAAAAACGCCAATTTTCCAATTCTAACCTTTTAAATGCCAAAACTAATTATTTAATTACTAAAAAAATTATTAAATAATATTGTCATTTAATTTAATTATTAATTAGACATATAAAGTCCATTAATAAATAAATAAACCTAGAAACTCTTTTCATTACAATTTCACCCCTGCTTAGTGAAAATTCATAAAATTAGACATAGTCTAACTTTAAAATTATAATTGATCAATCACGAATCAATTAATGAGTCTTACAAGCAGAATGTTCTCAACTAGAATGGGGACCATGGATCTATATGCTGAGCTTCCAATAAGTGAACCAAATTTACCAAGTAAATTCCTACTTATTAATTCTTCGTTGAATCCACTCTTAGAACTTAGAATTGTACTCTCAGACTTATATAGAGCATATTGTATGTTCCACGATATCAATACACTATCTCATTTAACCATTGTTATAATCTTATTGTGATTTAAAGATCCTCTATATAGATGATCTACATCGAGATGGGATTTCTTTACGGTTCTCACCCCTCAATGTATTTTGCCCCTTAAAACACTTAGCTACCTGTAAATGGTGTTTAGTGATCTAATAATTAGTCAGTTTAACAAGAGCTCATCCATTTACTTCTATTTGCTAAGCTCGAAGGGAATCATCACTTGACTTCTATACACCAGTAGAAGCTATAGATTCCATAGTTATGTTCAGCACTCCCACTCAATCATACTATCATGTTCCCAAAATATACGTATCACCCTGACCTAAAAGTAGGCTTAACTAATAAATCAAAGAACATGAATAGCACTCCTGAGTTGAGCCTAAGCATATCAAGATTTAGATTCTTTTAATCTTAAGATCAACTACTGATATTGACTTGGAAAGATATGTATAACGGTAAGTTTGTAATATCTTAACTTAGTTGCAATATCAGTCCAGTCCAATGTATACTCCATACATTCGAAACTAGTATACTTTACTAATGTCCTGGAAAGAACATAACACTTACTCCAAGTGTAAGTACACATCATCGTTGATTATCACATTAGTGTAAATCCAATAACACTGATGAAACAGGGACCAAATCTTTTGATTAATATGATCACAATCACATTCCACTGTGTTGACTATACTATAATTGTGAATAAACATATGATCTGGATTTAACTGATTCTGTGTGTAAACATAATAAACATATTAAACCATTAACATGTAGAATTCATGCAAACATCAATCACTTCAAATTTCTTATATTGATAACTAATCAGATTGTAAAGAGTTTTATTTAGGGCATAAAACCCAACAAACTCCCAATTGCACTAATATAAAACAAACTGTGCAAATAGGTCAATCTGATGTCTTGATCTTCAGATCAAGTGTAGTATATTTGAATCCACCCAAACTTCTGGAAACATCCTTTACTATATGCTTTACTTATCAAGGGATACTGAAATCTTTACTGTTTTAAAAGTACATCTGAATAAACAGAAGACATATCTCTCATATTTTAAAATATGTAATTGAGATAATACAGTGTAGACTTTTCTTCAGTGATATAAGTTTCTGGTATTTTCGAATAGACAAAGTTATAATTCTTCTCTGGTAGAGCTTGAATTATTATACAATAATTCCTCCACCCCCAAAGTAAGCACCATCTCAAGGATTTCGAAATTAGATGGTGAGATACAAGGACAACTGATACACAGTTCCTTAATATCTAACATATAGATCACTTTCATAAATCTTTCTTGAATATCTTCTAATGTTCCCTATTTGATTACATCTCAGATAGCTCCCACTCAATAGCAGATGTTTGGTTAAATAATACTTTTAACCTCTGATTGTTTGGAGAGTTATCTAGTTGTGACTTTTGTATTAGTCTGAATCATTAAGTTAAGACTAAGTCATCAACATAGCAGACCAGTATTTGAAGTGAAAAATACATGCCAGAGACAAAGTAATCAAAATTAAGATACCATAAAATTTTATGAGGATTAAGAATTCTAGGTTCAAGTCATTCGAATGGACTGAACTAGAGTTCTTTATCTTATTCTCATAATTCTGATAAGTTATTCCTATCCATGTGAATGGTTAGATTTGCTTTTCAGTATTGTTCTTAAGTACCTACCACAAGTATCAACCTAATGAAGATGGGTATAGAATTTTAAAATTCTCCCACTCAATTAAGGTAGTGTGAAACTTTAACAAAGAACTTTCAAAGGTATCAAACTTTTACTTACAACAGTAAAATCGAAATGGAACATACAATCAAGATCAAGAATTTATATTGATAATAGATGACTCATTATATTACTTCCATGTTTAAAGAAGATATGTATTACATAGCGAATTGTGGAATAGACTCCACCCCTTAGAATATACATATAGGATACTTGTGGATAACCTCCACCCCTAAGTATATAGAGATTATGATCCACTTCTAAAGGTTGTAAAGATCATTATTCTCTAAGTGTGATAGAGTTTATGTGGAGTTGAATACTATCCAGAGTTCATTAGATATAAAAGATCTTTGAACTGCATAGTTTTCTTAACTTTTCTCCACCCCTATCAGATTAAAAGATTCTTTTATTAAACAAATTCTTAATAATTGTATTAGAATGAACAATTATTAATAAACATAGAAATAATTTCTAGTGTTTATTTAATATAACTCTATGAAGAGTTGTAAATATTATAGAATTTGCATCAATAATAAAAACACTCACACATACAAACATATGAATATAATGTGGTAATAGTTGATGAAGATAAAATGAATGAAGCTCAATCTCATAATTTGCAATATTGAATTTCGAAAATTAAAGGAAACTTTATTAATAAAAAAAAAATGTATTGCAACAATATGAGAGAAACAGGGATAAATATCCCTAACTAAAATTTGAAATCCAAATTGTCTTTAAACTAAAACAATTAATTCAAAAATAAATTGAAGACCTTCATCTTCATCTGGACGATTTTACCCCTAGTCCAGCTTTTTGATCCAACTCATCTGAGTTCAATTAGCTTGGCCTATAAGAAGAAGAAAACAAATAAACAAAGTTAGTCCAGAATTATATATCCCATTGGATAACAATTCACTAAAACTCTTAAAGTTTATAATTAGAAATACCTTGTTTCTTTGCAAGAAGTTTAGGACATTGGGGTTTCCAATGACCTTTCTCATTGTAGTAGAACCACTTTCCTTTAAGTGTAGCATCACCAGAAGGAGCAGCCTTTTTATTCTTCATGGCTTTTGTTCGCTTCTTGGTGTTGTTCCACTTCTTCTTCGATTTGGGCTTCGAAGCAGAGGCAACATTTGCTTCAGGTTTGTTCGTCCCATTACCATTCCCAGAATTATGAGGTTTACTCCCTTTCTTCTTGGGTCCTCCAATCAAATTTTCATAAGTTTGAAGGTCATTGACTAATTCATGAAAGTCAATTTCCTTCTTATTCATGACATAATTTGAAGTGTATGGTAGAAATGCTGGAGTCAGGCTATTCAAGATAAGGCTTACTTGAGTAGCACTGTCCATTTCAGCACCATGATCCTGGGGTTCTTGGAAATAACTTGACATGAGGAGAACATGGTCACGCACGTTTTGATGAGGTTCCATCCGTGCATTAATGTACTTCTTAGTCGCGTCAAAGCGTGACTGAAGTGATGCCTTACCGAATAGCTCATTTAACTTCGTCATAACTTCAGCAGCCTTCTCGGTTTTAGAAAACCGAGTTTTGAGGGTGTCAACCATGCTAGAAAGCATAAAGTATAGAGCTTTGTCATTTGCTTTCTGCCAACGCTCATACTTTTCTTTCACAGCTTTGAAAGCATTGTCCCCAGGCACTTCAGGTGACGGCTCAGTTAAAACAAACAAGGCACTTTCTCCTATGAGAGCAATATTAATGTTCTCATTCCACTTATTCAAGTTAGATCCATTCAGCTTGTTTTCAGTCAATAGTGATAACATGGGATTCATTTTGATAATACAGGATACTACAAAATAATAGAAATCAACAAATAGAAATTAATAATGGTTTAACACAAAATCAATTCAGAAATTATAAGCACATAGCAATTAGGAATGATATGAGAAAATACTTAAAAAATTCAATCCTAAATAATTTCCAAGGTTTTTCAACAAACTGATATCAGTGTCCCGTTTAGGCGAGAGTCAAAGCTACCATCCATTGAATAGAGTTGTCAGCTCATCTAAAATGTTAAACATTCTAGCAACCTTTTATTCGATCAAGATTGGAATCCAGCGTTGTCCCGTTTAGGCGAGAGTCAAGGCTATTCTATCTTATGAGCTTCTACCATTCTTTCGCAATTTGCAAGTCAAATATGGTCGCCACCATTAGGGTGATCTATACCATATAAAACACTTACAAACTACTTATCTTTCGAGATTAAACGGTGCGAAATTGCTAATGAACGTTCCTCCATTAGGGAGGATTACTCACTAAAACAAACGCGATGTAAAACCCACAATGGAGATCGAATATCTTAATAATAATAAAGCTCATTCTTTAAAATGTATTTTCTTTATTATTCTAATAAATAAATTCTCATTAAATTTGAAATTTAGAATTAAAAATTCTAAAATAAGAATTTAATATAATATTTATAAAATTATACTTGGATGGTGATTGAAATAAAATTAATTATTTCCATCTTAGTAATAATCTTAAATATAAATATTATAGAAATTAATTTAAGTTGAATTAAATTAGATTAATTAGCAACTTAAAAATTTCCTTTGAGAATATATATTTATTGACTTCGAAAATTTTAAAGTACAAAAACTATACAATTTTTGAAAAAATAATAAAAATAGAAAAGAAATACTTCAAGCAAAAATATCACCTATCTAGATTTTCTTTTGACTAGTTAATTCAATTTCTCATAATATACATTTTAAATTCATTTACTTTAAAATAATCAATAAATGAAAAAATCATTGATTTGAGTTGGTCCAAGAATTAATTAAAATAAATAATTAATTTACAACTCAATCTATTTTTCAAGATAAATTCGAAAAATATTGCGTAAATAAAATGCAATTTTTCGATATTGATTAAGAAAATAAAGAAAAAAATATATATTGAAAATTATTTAAATTTAAGTTGAAAAATTAAATTTCAACCTAAAAATAATTTTCTATTTAATTAAGTGTCATGAAAAAAATAAATAAGTATTAAGTATCATGATGAAAATCAACTTAGATATTTAAATTTTTTCAAGTTAATTAAATGTATTAAATTCAAGAAATAAATAATTAAGTGTAGAGAAGGCTTAATTATTAATTTTTAGTTTAATACTAAGAAAAATACACTTAATAAAATTGTACCAAAATTAATTATTTAAATAATTAATTTCACAAAGTATAATATTTTCCTATTTAAATATTAGAAATAATAAGTTGTGTAGAAATAACTATCTAGAAAATATCTTATTTGACTAAGTATCTTTTCAACAAAAATTTGAAAAATATCTAATTTAAGTTATATAGAAAAAATCTAAAACTTAAATAATTTCAAATTTAGATTTAATTAAATATCAAAAATTAAGTTATAACCACTTAATTTGAAGATATCTTTTTAAGTTAATATTCGAAAAGATATTAACCTAAAAAATATCTAAAATATTCCATTTTAAGTTAATATTCGAAAAGATATTAACTTAAAAAATATCTTAAGAATCTTTAATAACTAATGCCTAGGATTCCTCAACTTAGTTTAAAATTTAAATAAAATATTCAAATTTAAGTTAGATATTAAAAATCAGTTGATATAACTGATTTATAACTTAAATAGGAATATTTAATTAAATAAGCTCCAGAAAGAATCTAGTTAGTTAAAATTCTATATTTAATTAAATAAAAGAAAAATACAAATAGTTTGTCTAGAAATAATATCTAAAACTAAAAGTGTTTTTCTTAAAATTAACTTTAAAATATTAAAATGAAAAAAAAAATTCATATATTTTAAAAGTTAATTATGTTGCTAATTCAATTTTATTAGGTCAAACTAATATAATTAACCTAGTACAGTTATTCAAATCAGGCAAATGGGCCTTCACAATTGGGGTAGTTCATGTGAGGGGGTGCTGGGTTCAGTATGTCGTACCCACTTCTATGGCTCCCAACTCTCACACAAGGCCCAAAAGAGAGGAATTTAACATTAAAATGAATAACTGTTATTAATTGAATAGGTCCAAGATCTAAATGGACCTAAATAAAATCTATCATGGTGTGACATTTTATTTAGCAACAACCTATATGCATCTATATAATAAAATAAACACATAGGCTCACACAGGTACACACTTGGATGGATCCTATCATGTTGCTAGGTCATACACAGATGAAAGAAGATTGTAAAATTTACCTGTTACAAATTATTAACTTGACCAAGGGAGCCATCAGATCATTAGATCTGGCAAAAAGTAACCATGGCTATTTGCAATCAAGTAATAATAGATTTTGAAAACTTACACACAAGCTAAAACCACATACTCCTGCAACAAGGTTAGCTGGATAGTTGGAAGTAGGATTTATTTAATTTTAAATAAATAAATTTCGAAAATAATAAATAATTAAATAAATAAATAAAAATAAAAAAATAATAATTTTCAAAAAATAAAAAAAAATATTTATTTTCGAAAATAAAAAATTATTTATTTAAATTTCGAAATTATTTAAAAAATAAATATTTAAAATTAAACCTACAATTTTGAAAAATTAGGTTTCAACTAACCTAAATATCATTTCAAAATTTGCTAACTACTTTTAAAAATTTAAATGTTATTTTATAAATAAAAATTAAATAAAAAATTAGAAAAGATAAATTGAATATCTTTTTCAGATTTTAAATTTAATTTAAATAAATAAAATAATAAAATTTAAAAGTTAGCAAAATATCTTACACCTTTTTAAAATTACATGATTATAATTATCTTATTTTAAATTTCAATAAGGTCAAAATATTTAAAAAAAAAAAAATTAATTTTAAAATAGTTAAAATCTGACCTTAAATTTAAAAATAAGATAGATTATTAAGAAAATAAGATAGATACTAACTATTTTTAAATTCAAATTACACTAATAACTTAAATAAAATTTAAAAAATATTAAATTAATTCATAATGATAATTAGAATTGAATTAGGAATAATAATAGTATAAATATAGAACTACACAAAAAATCGGAAGTTAATTCCATGAAAAAGCATGAAAAATCGAAGAAAAACGAAAAAAATTGCGAGCTGTACGGACAGTTTTCGCGATCGCAGGAAAATTTCACCACAACTCCGATTTTTTCGAATCTTCAAAAAATCATAACTAATTCAAATTAAATCGAAATTGAGTTCTATAAAAAGGTAACTTGCTTAATTTTTTTCCATACTATCATATAAAAATAATTCCAGAAACAAAATTTCAATTATTTTTAACGAAAATTCACAAACACCAATCAATCATCAAATAACACTCAATACAACATGATACCATCCAAATAACAAACAAACAATCGTTTTAAAGTCCAAATTTCATGCAAGTAAATCAATTACAATGGCTCTGAGGCCAGTTGTTGGAAATTTATTTTACCAGGATCTTAGATCTACTCACAAGTATGTTGTTTAAACACCCTAAATATGAACTTTCGAAAACGATAAATTAAACACATATAAAGTTAAGAAAACCTTACATTGATGCAGCGAAATTAATGTCTCCTTCCGCTCAGATCTCTAAGCCTCATATCCTTTCTGTAGCAGAGTATAATCAAGATCTGAGCCCGAATGTCCTTCTTCTTCAAGTTTGATCCTTCACAGTCTTCAAATCTATGATTGAGTTACTGCTTGTTGTGTGTGGGCACTTACTCTCTCACTAGGGTTCGAAATTGATGAAGGGAAAAGAGAATAGGGATTTCGGCCAGGTATAGAAAGTGGGGAAGGCTCAGTTTTTCTGAAGAGAGAAATTTCTGTCAGAAAGGCTTGTGAAAACTTATGTTGAAAACTTATGATTTGACTGAGCCATCACTTTCTTTTTATAGGCAACTACTAGGTTTAGGTTAGGAATTATTTGGCATTAAAATAATGAAAATATTAATTTGAAAAACCTCATTAAGTGGCCGGCCATGGTGTTGTAGTGGGCCTCACTTGATTTTGCTGTTTTATCAAATTTTATTTCTATTTTCTCAAAAACGCTAATTTTCCAATTCTAACCTTTTAAATCCCAAAACTAATTATTTAACAACTAAAATAGATGATTAAATAATATTGTCATTTAATTTAATTATTAATTAGACATATAAAGTCCATTAATAAATAAATAAACCTAGAAACTCTTTTCTTTACAATTTCACCCCTGCTTAGTGAAAATTCATAAAATTAGACATAGTCTAACTTTAGAATTATAATTGATCAATCACGAATCAATTAATGAGTCTTACAAGCAGAATGATCTCAACTAGAATGGGGACCATGGATCTATATGCTGAGCTTCCAATAAGTGAACCAAATTTATCAAGTAAATTCCTACTTATTAATTCTTCGTTGAATCCACTCTTAGAACTTAGAATTGCACTCTCAGACTTATATAGAGCATATTGTATGTTCCACGATATCAATACACTATCTCATTTAACCATTGTTATAATCTTATTGTGATTTAAAGATCCTCTATATAGATGATCTATATCGAGATGGGATTTCTTTACCGTTCTCACCCCTCAATGTATTTTGCCCCTTAAAAACACTTAGCTACCTGTAAATGGTGTTTAGTGATCTAATAATTAGTCAGTTAAACAACAGCTCATCCATTTACTTCTATTTGCTAAGCTCGAAGGGAATCATCACTTGACTTCTATACACCAGTAGAAGCTATAGATTCCATATTTATGTTCAGAACTCCCACTCAATCATACTATCATGTTCCCAAAATATACGTATCACCCTGACCTAAAAGTAGGCTTAACTAATAAATCAAAGAACATGAATAGCACTCCTGAGTTGAGCCTAAGCATATCAGGATTTAGATTCTTTTAATCTTAAGATCAACTACTGATATTGACTTGGAAAGATATGTATAACGGTAAGTTTGTAATATCTTAACTTAGTTGCAATATCGGTCCAGTCCAATGTATACTTTATACATTCGAAACTAGTATACTTTACTAATGTCTTGGAAACAACATAACACTTACTCCAAGTGTAAGTACACATCATCGCTGATTATCACATTAGTGTAAATCCAATAACACTGATGAAACAGGGACCAAATCTTTTGATTCATATGATCACAATCACATTCCACTATGTTGACTATACTGTAATTGTAAATAAACATATGATCTGGATTTAACTGATTCTGTGTGTAAACATAATAAACATATTAAACCATTAGCATGTAGAATTCATGCAAACATCAATCACCTCAAATTTCTTATATTGATAACTAATCAGATTGTAAAGAGTTTTATTTAGGGCATAAAACCCAATAGTACCCACTTCTATTGGCCCCCAACTCTCACACAAGGCTCAAAAGATAGGAATTTAACC
This sequence comes from Cannabis sativa, assembly GCF_029168945.1. Taxonomy (NCBI): domain Eukaryota; kingdom Viridiplantae; phylum Streptophyta; class Magnoliopsida; order Rosales; family Cannabaceae; genus Cannabis; species Cannabis sativa. The sequence goes on along the minus strand of NC_083603.1, from coordinate 64,955,371 downwards.
TTAAAATAAACAATTGTTATTCATTGAATAGGCCCAAATCTAATTGGGCCTAAATAAAATTACTTATGTCAAATTTTTTTTTAGCAACTTAGTCCATTTACTTAGTAAAAACTTAAATGGGCTTCCTATATGCATCTAAGCCCAATAGCAAACATATAGGCTCACACAGGTCAAATGATTTGGATGGGCCCTATCATGTTACTAGGTTTACACAGATGAAAGAAGTACAAAATTTACCTGTTACAAATTATTTATAAGATCTATTGACAATTGGACTATGATTAAAATCAGATCATTAGATCTGTCAACAAGTTAATCATAGCAATTTAGATCAAATAAATAATAGGTTTGTTAAAAAAAATTTGAATAAACAATATAAATAAATAAACAAACATTGTCGATGTGAAATTAGATATTAATATAATTAAATTATTATTCTTAAGCTAACCAAATAAATTTTAAAAATTTAGGGTTGTTAAAATAAACCTTAAAATCTCAAAATAAAGGAAACTAATTTTAAAATATCTAGGTTTATTTGAATCAAATTAAATTAAATATCAAATAAGATCAATGATTTGAAAGAAAGAATCTTCAATATCACTTTCAGATCTTATAATCTAATAAAATAAACCAATTTTAAAATAGATTTGGTTAGATAATTATTATTTTTGAGGAATAAAATAATAAATAAATAATAATTACCATAATTATATGTCAAAATATCTCACATTAAGCAATATTCAAATTTCTACAAAAATATCTAAGTTATTTAAATATTTAAGATATGATTCATAAATTTCCAATAAGGAAGAAAAATGATATATATAGAAAAATATCATTTTTAAACTTATAATTTATAAATAATTAAATATTTAATAAAATAACAAATTATGAATTTGAAAATATTAAGGTAAGTGTATCTATAAAAATATCTATGTTAATTTCAAAATTATTAATTATTTAATTTCTCATACAAGATAATTTTAATATAATATTTTAAATAAAAAGACAAAGTTATCTTTTAATTTAAAATATGTTAAATATCAAAATATCTAATCTTATAATTCAATAATATATAAATATTAAAGAAGTTAACAAATTTTTAAATCTGACAATAATAGGAAATATTTAAAATTGGAAATATTCCATATTGGAAATATTTAAAAAGAAAAAAAAAAGGAAATATTTTAAATTGAAAATATTTAAAATTGAAAAAATCGAATTTTGGGAAACAATCCCATAGAAATTGGATTTTTGGGGAAAAATCCCACAAAAATCCCAATTGTGGGTTGACTGCCAAGAGGTTGTAGTTGCAGCCTAGGAGAGGCTGCTAGTAGCCCCTGGACGCGCGCGGATTGGAGGGGACGCCGAGTGAACACGGGCGTGCTGCAGGGTCATCGTGGGCGAGGTGCGGGATTCACGCGCGCGTATATGGGGTGCTTGACCGAGGGTCTGGTGCTCATGAGCACCACCCTCGACACCATTGAACCCCGATTTTTCAAAATTCATAACTTTTTCGTTTTTCATCGGATTAAGTTTTGTAAATACGAAAATTGCTTAATTTTTCACAAGGAATCCAAATAAAATATTTTCAAAAATAGAAAAAATATTTTTTTTCATGGAAAAATTTCGTACAACACATATATTCATCACATAAGCACATAAACCAACATGAAACCATCCAAATCAACACAAAATATCGTTTTAATTCATATTTCATGAAAGTAAATCATTACCATGGCTCTGGTGCCAGTTGTTGGAAATATTTTACCAGGATCTAGATTTACTACCAAGTATGTTTCATTAACATCCTAATATGAATTCTAAAACAATGAAATAAACACATAAGAGTTTAAGAAAACCTTACATTGGGTGCAGCGGAATATAATGACTCCTTCCATTCAGATCTCTAGCCCTTGATTCCTTTCTGTAGCAGAGAATTATCAAGATCTGAATCTAGATCTCTTTCTCTCCTTCTTTGATGCTGATTTTCCACAGTCTTACATACTATGATTTAGGTACCACTTGATGTGTGTGGGCACTACTCTCTCACTCAAGGGAATTTCGAAATTAGAAGAGAAGAAAAGAGAGAGAGGGGCGGCTAGGCTTTTTCTGAAAGAAACAAATGTGTAAAGTCGTGAGTTTCCTGAAGCCAATACTTTCTATTTATAGAATGCCCTCTAGGTTTAGGTTAGAATTGTATGGCATTAAAATAATGGAAAAATGAAATGGTAAAGGGCTTTTTACATAGTGGGCGGCCATTTAAGGAAATTTGGCCTCACTTTGCAACTTTCCCATTTTGTTATTTCTCATTCCAATTTCCTGAAAAATGCCAATTTTACAATTTAACCATTTAAATGCCAATTCTAATTATTTAATAACTTAAAAATAATTATTAAATAATATTGTCATTTAATATATTTATTAATTTAGACATATAAAGTATCTTAATTAATAAATAAACCTAGAATCTCTTTTCTTTACAATTTCGCCATTGCTTAGTGAAAATTCATAAATTAGACATAGTCTTACTTTAGAATTATAATTGATTAATTAAAATCAATTAACTGAGTCTTACAAGCAGTATGATCTCAACTAGTATGGGAACCATGGGTCTATATAACCGAGCTTCCAATAAGTCGAACTGAATTTACCAAGTACATTCCCTAACTTATTAATTCCTTATTGAATCCACACTTAGAATTTGGAATTGCACTCTCAGTCATATAGAACGCTCTATATGTTCCATGATATAGACACGTCATTAGTTATCCATTGTTATAATCCTAATTTGATCAATGATCCTCTTTATAGATGATTTACACTGTAAAGGGATTAAATTACCGTTACACCCTACAATGTATTTTATCCTTGAAACACTTAACCCTGTATAAATGATATTTCAGCTAAGTGAATTGAGTATTCCACCCTTTATTTTCGTTTGGTTAAGCTCGAAGGAAATCATCCTTTACTTTCTATTCGCCAGATAGAAGCTATAGATTCCATATTTATGTTAGTGCTCCCACTCAATTGCACTACCGTGTTCCTAAAATGTACGTATCACCCTGACCCAAAAGTAGGCTTAACTAACAAATCAAAGTACACAAATAACACTCTTAAGATTGAACCTAATCATATCAGGATTAAGATCATTTGATCTAGAATCAACAGGTGATATTGAATTGAATATATATTACGGTAAATTTTAATATATCTAATCAAAGTTCAATATCGGTCCCTTCTGATGTATACTCCATACATCCGATACTAGTAAACTTTGCCAATGTCCTCGAAAGGACATAACACTTTTCCAATGTGTAAGAATACCTATCGCTGATTATACCATGTCAGTTCAAATCCAGTGTTCTGTGTTCGAACATATAATTAAGATTATATTCCACTGTGCTGACAACACTATAATCATTAACAAATTCATATGTTCGTGACTTAAATGGAATTCATACATTATATATATAATCATGAAATAAATCATGTGAACCATGCAACATAAAATGTTATTTATGATCTTTATTAATAAGAAAATCTGATTATATTGAAATGGGTTTTATTTAGGGCACAAAACCCAACAAAAATTAATTCAAATTACACTAATATCTAAAATTAATTTTAAAAAATCAAATTACTTTATTTTTGATAATTAGATTTGAGATATGAAAAGTAAAAATCAAAATACAAAACTACACAAAAAATCGGAAGTTAATTCCATGAAATAGCATGAAAAATCGAAGAAAAACGAAAAAACTTTGAGCTGTACAGACGGTATGCAAAGACACCATCCAGGTGCACATCCTTGGGCGCAAGGGGCTGCTTGGGCGCACAAAGGGTGCTGCCAGCAGCCAGCTGCGCGCACAAGTGTGTGTCACCACCCCTGATTTTTTCAAATCTTCAAAAAATCATAACTAATTCAAATAAAATCGAAATTGAGTTCTGAAAAAAAAAATGAAATTGCTTAATTTTTTCCAAGCTATCCAATAAAAATAATTCCAGAAACGAAAATTCAATTATTTTTCATACAATTTCACAAGCATCAATCAATCATCATATAACACACAGATCAACATAAAACCATCCAAATCAACACATAACATCGTTTTAATTCATATTTCATGAAAGTAAATCATTACCATGGCTCTGGTGCCAGTTGTTGGAAATATTTTACCAGGATCTAGATTTACTACCATGTATGTTTCATTAACATCCTAATTGAAATTCTAAAACAGTGAAATAAACACATATAAAGTTTAGGAAACCTTACATTGGGTGCAGCGGAATATAATGAATCCTTCCATTCAGATCTCTAGTGTAACATCCCTGCTTCAAGCCTCCATTGGGTCCTTACACCCACGGAATGAATGGCTCTTATACACGAGTACGTCACTCTGGCTGCTTCATGGACTGACGACTGACCCTACAAACCAACACGAGTGTTTCCAGCATGCTTTGTCCTCACTCGCACGCTTCCTGGGAAAACTTCCCAGGAGGTCACCCATCCTTAAATTACCCCAAGCCAAGCACGCTTAACTGTGGAGTTCTTTCGAGATGGGCTACCGAAAAACAAGATGCACCTTGTTGATATAGGTAGTACCAATCAATCCATTTAAGCTCTCTTTAACTGTGTAGTCCCATACCTACACAGTCTCAGAATCATCCCACTAGACCTTCCCCAGGCGATGTGGGATTGCACAGCTTACCCGGTATTTCCCCTTACGGATCACGGGACTACTGACTGTCACATCTAGCCCTTGACTCCTTTCTGTAGCAGAGCATAATCAAGATCTGAACCTAGATCTCTTTCTCTCCTTCCTTTGATACTGATTCTCCTTCTTGTTGTTTGGATTATTCACAATCTTCCACACTATGATTGAGATACCACTTGATGTGTGTGGGCATTACTCTATCACTAGGGTATTTCAAAATTGAAAAGAAGAAAAGAGAAAAAGAGTGGAGGCTCAGGTTTTTCTCTGAAAGGAATAATGTGCATTAAAATAATGGAATGCCATCTAGATTTAGGTTAGAATTGTATGGCATTAAAATAATGGAAAAATAAAATGGTAAAATCTTGCATAGTGGCCGACCATATAAGGAAATCGGGCCTCACTTTGCAACTTTCCCATTTTGTTATTTTTCATTCCCATTTTCTCAAAAATACCAATTTTTCAATTTAACCATTCAAATGTCAATTCTAATTATTTAATAACTTAAAAAATAATTATTAAATAATATTGTCATTTAATATATTTATTAACTAGACATATAAAGTCTCTTAATCAATAAATAAACCTAGAATCTCTTTTCTTTACAATTTCGCTCTTGCTTAGTGAAAATTCATAAAGTAGACATAGTCTAACTTTAGAATTATAATTGATTAAACAAAATCAATTAACTGAGTCTTACAAGCAGTATGCTCTTAACTAGTATGGGGATCATGGGTCTATATAACTGAGCTTCCAATAAGTCGAACCAAATTTACCAAGTAAATTTCCTAACTTATTAATTCCTTATTGAATCCACACTTAGAATTTGGAATTGCACTCTCAGTCATATAGAACCCTCTATATGTTCCATGATATAGATACGCCATTAGTTATCCATTGTTATAATCCTAATTTGATCAATGACCCTCTAATAGATGATCTACATTGCATAGGCACTAAATTACTGTTACACCTTCAATGTATTTTATCCTTAAAATACTTAGCTCCGTATAAATGATATTTCAGCGAAGTGAAATGAGATCTCCACCATTTATCTTTGTTTAGCCAAGCTCGAAGGATATCATCGTTTCACTTCTAAATTCCTATAGAAGTTATAGACTCCATATTTATGTTAGCGCTCCCACTCAATTATACAATCATGTTCCCAAAATGTACGTATCACCCTGACCCAAAAGTAGGCTTAACTAACAAATCAAAGAACATGTATAATACTCTTGAGATCGAACCTAATCATATTAGGATTAAGATCATTTGATCTAGGATCAACAGGTGATATTGAATTGAATAGATATTACGGTAAATTTTAATATATCTAATCAAAGTTCAATATCGGTCCCTTCCGATGTATACTCCATACATCCGATACTGGTAAACTTTGCCAATGCCCTGGAAAGGACATAACACTTATCCAAGGTGTAAGAATACCTATCGCTGATTATCATGTCAGTCTAAATCCAGTGAACTGACAAATCAGGGAATAAACTTTCGAACATATAATTAAGATTATATTCCACTATGCTAACAACACTATAATCATTAACAAATTCATATGTTCTGGACTTAAATAGAATTCATACATTATATATATAATCATGAAATAAATCATGTGAACCATGCAACATAAAATGTTATTTCTGATCTTTATTAATAAGTAAATCTGATTATATTGAAATGGGTTTTATTTAGGGCATAAAACCCAACATGCCACACCACCTTTTAATATTGATAGTTATATGAATGTAATATAAATATATATAAATTATATGATTTAAATTACTAAAAATAAAAGCCACTCTAAATCTTTTCAAACAAAAAGAAAGTCACTATAAATTTGTGATCATTATTAAATGTGTGATTAATAAAAAATAATAATTATAATATTATTATTATCATATAATCAATATATATAAGGGAAATCTAGTGTAGCTCTCCTTCTTTTTACCTCATGGCATAAAGAAGTTAAATGGGCCAATAAGAATTAAGAAAAGAAAGTGTACACCTAATATTAGTGTACTCCTTTACAGCCAATTTGTTCCTAAAAAAAAACTACTTTATCAAAGAGACATATAATGCATGGTGGGCTGATTTTATTTTTATGGGTCTTTAATGTTTTTTTTTTTTTAATATTTCAATAAAAACAATCCATTATATTTGTTATACTATAAATTATTTACAAATTTTCAAAAATTCATATAATATTCCAATAACAATAATATATACAATCATATAACAAAATTCACATTATAACTATTAAAGATCTAAAAATACAAAAATATACCAATATAAGTGTCAATTTACATATTTTAAATAAGAAATACAATTAAAAAAATAATCTAATATTTTTACCTATAAATTTATGACACTACTTAATGATATTCCTTATAATATGCGACCCGTAAAAAATACTCCTCAGTATAAGATAGTTGTAGAAATGTGGCCATTTTATTACTTTTTGTTATGGGTGACTATTCAATGGTTACATTTTTATTGTAACCATATGGTTACATTTTTCTTTGACTTGTAATAGCAGGTTACTAATAGGTAGACTTTCCTTTTTTAGAATTAATTAATTATAATTAACTATTTTCTTAAAATTATTAATCATAATTAACTATTTTCTTAAAATAATTAATTAAATAGTATACATTCTTTTTTTAGAATTAATTAATTATAATTAACTATTTTCTTAAAATAATTAATTAAATATTCAACAAGACCTCTTTTAGCAATTAATATTTATATTTAAATCCTTACTTGGATTATTTTAATAATTAAGCCATTTAATTATAACATTTACGATAAAATTTATTTTTTTTACAAAAATTAAACTTCTTTTGACACAAATTACAATTCTCTTCTTATAATAAATTTTCAAATAATTAATTATTTTTAAATGATATTTAATTATTTTGTTACAATTATATGAACTAAGTATGATGTTTCAAGCTAATCAATCGATAACAAGTGCAACCATTTTTTTTTCTAAAAAATCCTTCAACTTATTTCATTTTTACTTTTTAAATATTTAAATAAAAAAATTAAATAATTAAGTGTAATAATTTAAAATTAAGATTACAAGTATAATAAAATTTAAATTATGAAATTATATGTGTATAATTTTAAATTATAAAAAGTTTTGCTATAAAATTTTAAATAATTTAAGTATAAAAAAATAAATTGCTAAAAGATCCTTATATAGTAATAAACTGCAAAAAATTAATTAATAATTATAATTAATTTAATTTTAAAATATAATTAATTTTAATTAAAGTTTTATAAGGAAATAAATGATTAGGTTACTTTCAAGTTACAAATTATTTATTATTTATTTTTATTTAATTTCCAAATTAATCACAATCATTTAATAGTAATCCAATGGTTTAAAAAAATGTAACCATGATGGTTACAATAAAAAATGTAATCATTGAAACCTCTTCTATAAGATAGTTGTAGAAATGTGGCCATTTTATTACTTTTTGTTATATTTAACTGTTTAATTAGTGATGCGACATTTCAATAAAAAAAAATAATTAAAAATAATCTAGGAGAAAAAAAATAAACTGGCATTAAATATAAATTTTTCTATATAAAATAAGACATTATTAAGAAGATAGATATTTATATAAAAAAAAATATACACGTTTATATATAAAGACAAGTTTTTTTTTTTAAAAAAAAAAAAAGAAAAGAAAAAGAAGAAGAAGATGTGAATTTAGAAACCCAAAAAATTAAAGAGATGTAAGTTTTTATTTTGAATGGGAATCCCCCTGTAGATGTAATTGACTCGGTTTGATTAATAAAAATTATTTTTCTTGATAAAAAATTAATAAAGTAAATTAATTTAAAAAATAATTATAGTAGAACTATGTATATGTATGTAAACAAATTAGTAGCAAAAGTAAGTAATCAATTTTGTTATAGTTAGCTCACACTAAAAAAAAACTGTTATAATTAGTTATTAGTATAAAAAAATTGATAGGTAAATTAGTAAGTAAATTTTTTTTAAAAAAATAAATACCTATGTGAAAACAATTCAAATAACTTTTTTTAAAAAAAAAAAAATTCAAATTATAAATTAATAATTTTTTATTATTAATATTGTTTTATTTTTTTAAAAAATAAATATATAAATATTATTATAATATGTATAAAATTTTAATTGTATACAAGCAGTCTTATCGTAAGAGTATACACCTTATATTATAATGACCACATGATCTAAAATCAATGGCCAAAAAAACTTCCCTACCGGTAGGGAACTTATGCTAAGTCCTACCATAGTCTTGCCCTATATATATATATATATTTATATATGAAAGCATTAGAGATATTATGTGTCAATTGTTGAGGCGGAGTTTTTATTTTATTAAAACAAAATAAAAATAATAATGATGTTAACTATATATCAATATATATATTCCATATGCATAAAGTAAAGAAAATAATAAGAGCATTCTAATTGAGTGTATGATGAGAGTTATACTTTTAAAGTGAATCACCTCTGATCAAGTCAAATACGTATGAAGTAAAAAAAAACTAAAATAAAAAACTATTAATAATATTATTAGAAACAATAAGACATGCTTAAAAAAAAGGAAAAAATAATAGTTTATGCAGTATTTTTACTTATTATGTATATACAAATTAAGCAAGCACATATTAGTGTAATTATTTTATTTAAACTAAATTACATTATTTCAATATGAAAAACATAGAGAACTCCTCTACTGGAGAGCAGCATGAAAAAAATATTCAATAAATTTATATATATTACATGATTGCAACATCCAAAATTTATACATCAAATATCCAAAATTATTGAACAAAACCCCATCTATACCAAAACATACATAACAATATAAACTCATCTTAATTTTAACATTTATCATTATTATCTTCATACTTACTAGCTCCAATTAGTTAGAAAGTGACCTCCACCAAAGACATGTTAATTACCAAAAGAAGAATTCTTATCTCTGTATTTTTTTAGCGTGAAATTAGCTAAATGGGATATATGTATATACATGAAAGAATTAATGTAGTATAGGGAGAAATTAAATAATTAAAGAAAAATTTAGAAGTCTCAAATAAAATAATCTATTAATATGGTATGGTGATTAATGTATTTGACAATTATGATTAGTCTTGATGAAGCCTTCTCTCTTATATAGGAACTACATTGTATATTGAGTATTATTAAGTATTTATTTTATTTTATTGTTATGTATTATTAATAATAAGAAGTTTATTCAAATAATAATATTAATAAGAATAATAATAATAAAGTTAATGGTTAACAAATAATTTATAATTAATTTTTAAAAATTATATTTATTTTTAGGGTATATACCATTTTGGACCATCTGTTTTACAAAAGTTACCAATTGGACCCTTTGTTTTGTTAAATGACAAAATAGACCCTGTATTTTCTAAAATAGTACAAATAGGACCCTGAATTGATTTTTTGTCAAAATAAAGTTTAATTATAATCCGATCTAAAAGTGCTATGACAAAACTGTTTGCATTTTTTGTATCTGTTCGTATTAAGCATTGTCTTCAAGTTGGTTGTATTAAAAAAAAAAAGTTGTCAAAAATTAAGCTCAAGGTCCTATTTTTACTATTTTAGAAAATACAGGGTCCAATCTCTACCTTTTGCAAAACAGAGGGTCCAAAATAGTATTTACCCTTATTTTTAAGTTAATTATTTTTCTCTTTCTAAATGATTTTATATATAAATGTAACGTATTTGTTTTTATAAAAATCAAAACATTAAAATTTGACAAATAAAATACATAAATACACATGTAAAGCCCGCTTAGTTAATTTGGAAATTAGCAGCTGTTTATGTTTAATTATGAAATTATTTATAGCTATTTAAATAATTTATTACTGTTATTTACGGAATTCAGAAATGCATGATTATGTCATCAGTAGCTTTTATATTTCGCATTTCCGGTGTCCGGTATTTTGGAACTCGGCGTTTGGCTCAGTAGAAATCACAACTTAGTATGTTAGTATTTTGGGGACGGGTTTTAGACATTGGGAATGTCGGGAATGGCCGGGAATTTAGAATTTCCCAAAAATACCCCTTTAGTATGTTTTATGTGATTTTATGGTGGAGGGGCAAAATGGTCTTTTTGCCCCATTAGTGTTTTGTCTTCTAGTGAGTTTATTAATTGAAAATTAAATGTTTAATTATTTATTAATTGGCTGAAATGAATGTTATATGTGTATTTGATTTCATTTCTTTATTTTACAAAAAAATATCAAAGTTAGAAAAAAATAGAAAACTCTCTCTTTTTCCTCTCTCTTTTCGGCTGGGTGCTTGGGGTTCAAGGGCTGGGATTTTCTTTGATTTTCAAGCTAGATTCAACCTAATTTGGGAGCTCTTGATTGTGGTAAGTGATTTCTAACTTCTCTTTGTGTTTTCTTGTGTTTTAAGAAAGTATATTGTTGATGCATGCATGTTTTTGTGGCTGTTGTTATGGCTGTGTTTAGTTGGTTTTTCTGAAGTTCAAGGCATGATTATTTGATGTTAAATTGATAGGAATTAAGCTATGTTGAAAGCATGTAGGTTAGATTGTTAAGCTTTGAGTTTTCTTTGCAAAAATATGATTTTTGGAAGGAAAATGTTGTGAATATGTTCTGTGATGTTGCTGTTGTTTCTATTAGTTTGCAGAGGTGTTTTTATGCTTAGTTAAGTAGAATTAAGCTAGTGGAATGCATGTTTAGGTGGTTTTGCTCAAGCTTGAGTTTGGAACTCAAAGCTTGAGCTCCAATGGCAAATTTTGTATCTGTGGTTTCTGGGTAGGTTTGATGCCTTGGATATGTTATTTGGGACATATAGAACAGGTCTGGAAAGTTTTGGACCAATTGGGGTTGAATTGGTCGTGTTATGAATTTTTATGGTTGTCGCTCGCGAGGAACCGGAATCGTTGTGCATCCGAATTCCGGGATGGGGTCCCGACTTCCGTAACCGGAATTCGGTTGGGCAACCTGCCCTACGGTTGGGGGATTTTTCAGAACCCTAGTTTTCCTCGTTTTTAGGTTTTTAGGGGTATTGCCATGCTTTTTATCGATAGGGAAACTTTTAGTTCCAAGTTTTAGTCCCCGGGAAGTGATTTAGCGTGTCACTTATAGCGTTGTGATTTTTATGGTTTAGGAGCCGATGTCCGCCGTTCGGCTTCGGTTCCAGTCAGGTTGACCGGCACACCTGAAATCGGAATCCAGGTAAGATTAGTATAACAGTATGCATATGTAGATTACATGTTTAGCATGCATGTAGGAAGCCTGCTAGATTACATTAGTTATGTATTTAGGCTTCGAACCATCCAACCCTGTCACGTCGGTACAGGCTGGAGTATGACCGGCGGCGGAGTATGACCGGCTCGACCGATCAGCCGACATTTGGTTGGTGGTTCGGTGCTATTGACCTATCCCGTCGGTACAGCCGGAGTATGACCCGGCGGAGTATGACCGGTTCGACCGATCAGAGGATACTTGTCAATAGTACCGTCCCCTGAACGTTCAAAACTCAGTACCATGTTGGACATGGCAGTAGTAGCTCAGTACCATGTTGGACATGGCAGTAGCGGGACTCAGTATCGTGTTGGACACGGCAGTTAGTTATGTATGATATTATTATGCTTTTCTTACTGAGTCTGTTGCCTCACAGTTTATGTTCATGTGTAGGTAAAGGCAAGGCTGTAGCTGATGGACCGTGAGCGAGCTTATGAGGTTGTACATGTCGGGGCGGTTAGGCCTGGAGCGTACGATCCTCGGGACAGCAAGGCTGAGATTTTTGTAACTGTCGTTAGACGACATTCATTTTGATGTAAAAGTTAAACAGTTAAAACGTTTGTAAATGATTTTATAAATCGGGATCCCGAGACTTTTGTAAAATGGTTTATAAGTTTAATGAAAAAGCAAAATTTTAATTAATCACGTTTTTCCATAAACCTCGTTGATTAGCAACGAGCTGCACAGTACGTTTAAAAATCACGTAATACGCCTAAGATAGTTAGGGTGTTACAATTTGGTATCGTAGCCGCTGTGTTGTCTTCCGAAGATCGTCACGACATGTACAATCATCATCAGCAGTTAGCTCGGTTCACGGTTCAGTAAGCCTTTATTGCTTTAGTAGTTTATTTTATTCAGTTATGAAAAAGAAAAGCCTGTTAGGAAGCATGTTAGTAGCCTGATAGTAGAATAGGCGCATGGTTCATTTCTAATTTCCAAATTAAGCGGCATTAGTAAGCTCGCCTTGAATACGACCTGATATGCCAACTCTTGGTTTCGCAGGCGGTTCTAGCTAGATGGACGCCAGGCGGAGTACCAGGAGTCAGGGCAACTCCGTAGGGTCGAATCAGGGACAGGGAGCTCAGTTTCCCCCACCTGCTAGGGGCCGAGGCCGAGGTCCCCGAGGCAGGGCTCGTGGCCGGGGTGATGAGAACCCGCCACAGGCTGCCTGTGCTCCCCTGCCCGATCGGGGAGCCCCGAATTGGGAGTTGCGGTTTGCGGAGATGCAAGCCGGATCGAAGAGCAAGACCTCGAGATTCGTAGGTTGAGACAGCGGGGTGCTCCTGCCGGTTCCGGTGCCCGTAGTTCCAGTGGCACCTGCCCCTGCTGCCCAGGCCGAGATAGTGGTGGCGGCCCATAGATTGGAACCATTATATGAGCGGTTCCGGAAGCAAGCACCTCCGGTATTCCTGGGAGGTCCAGATGTAATGAAAGCCGAGCAGTGGCTGACGGTGATTACCAGAATCCTGAATTTCATGGGTGTCACCGGTAATGACAGAGTGGTGTGCGCCACGTTTCAGTTCCAGGAGGACGCCTTGGTATGGTGGGACATGGTGTCTCAGATCCATGACGTCACCACCATGACTTGGGAAAGGTTCCAAGAACTCTTCAACGCGAAATACTATAATGAGGCGGTCAGAAGCGCCAAGAGGAAAGAGTTCGTTCACCTGACCCAGCGGGAGAACATGAGCGTCACTGAGTATACTACTCAGTTTGACCGGTTGGCGAGGTTAGCCTCGGGAATTGTGCCGACCGACTTCAGCAGGAAGGAGAAGTATCTGGACGGGTTGAATCCCAAGATCAGGCATGACCTGATGATCACCACGGACGACAGCACCACCTATGCTCAGATGGTGGAGAAGGCACTGCGAGCTGAGGGCGCAGTGGGGTGCATGTCAGAATCAGTCAGTACTCCGGTTGGTGGCGGGGCTCCTACCCCTCCTGCATCAGGCTATAGCAGGGGGAGTAGCGGTTCGGCCATTGATCAGAGGAAGAGGGCACCCACTGCTTCCGGCGGTTCGAGTCAGAACAAGAGGTTCCGAGGGAACCAGAACAGAGGGAGTCGTCCTGGTGGTACTGAGACCCGATTCTCCTATCCCGAGTGCCCTAGCTGCAAGAGGCATCATCGGGGTGAGTGCAAGGGGCAGGGATGCTTTCATTGTGGCATGCCCGGACACTTCAAGAGGGAATGTCCCCAGCTCCGGCCAGAGGCACCGAGAGCTCCAGCGATACCCACTCCAGCCAGGGTGTTCGCTATCACGCAGGCTGATGCAGATGCCAGCCCATCAGTTGTTACAGGTCAGCTTTTTATTAACAACTCGCTTTATTCAAAGGTCGTTTGATTCTGGGGCTACACATTCTTATGTGGCGGCCAGGGTCTTTAGTAAGTTGGGTAGACCCTTTGATAGATATGAATCAGGGTTTGGAACCCTGTTACCTGGCGGAGAATTGGTTATCTCCAATAGGTGGATTAGATCTATGCCGATCAGGATAGATGGTAGAGAGTTAAGCGCTGATCTGATAGAGATGAGCTTAGTCGAATTTGATATTATTTTAGGAATGGATTTCCTATCTAAATATTCGGCGGGCATTGACTGTAAGAGAAAGATGGTGGTCTTCCAACCGGAAAGTGAAGAACCGTTTGTATTTGTGGGTTCGGTTCAGGGATCTCGGATCCCGGTGATCTCGGCTATGTCAGCGAGAGAATTATTGCACGGTGGGTGCTTAGGGTTTCTGGCCGTGGTGGTGGACACCACTCGGCCAGACACCATTCGGCCAGAGGACATCAGAGTGGTTCGAGAATTTTTGGACGTTTTTCCCGAAGAACTTCCAGGATTACCACCTCAGCGGGAGATTGATTTCGTGATTGACTTGGCACCAGGGGTGGATCCGGTTTCTAAAGCCCCGTATAGGATGGCTCCAGCTGAACTTAAGGAATTAAAGATTCAGCTCCAAGGGTTGCTTGACATAGGGTTCATTCGGCCCAGTGTGTCACCCTGGGGAGCCCCGGTTTTGTTCGTCAAGAAGAAGGATGGATCTATGAGGATGTGCATCGACTACAGAGAGTTGAACAAGCTGACGGTGAAGAATAAATATCCATTACCTAGGATCGATGACTTGTTCGATCAGCTTCAGGGGAAGACGGTCTTTTCTAAGATTGATCTCCGTTCGGGTTATCATCAGTTGAGGATCCGAGAGGAGGACATTCCGAAGACGGCTTTCCGCACTAGGTATGGACACTACGAGTTTCTGGTTATGTCATTCGGACTAACCAATGCTCCTGCAGCATTCATGGACCTGATGAATAGAGTATTCAAGGATTTCCTCGATATCTGTGTGATTGTGTTTATCGACGACATCCTCGTGTACTCTCAATCAGAAGAGGAGCATGAGTTACATCTTCAGATGGTACTACAACGACTTCGAGAACATAAGCTCTACGCCAAGTTCAAGAAATGTGAGTTCTGGTTGTCTCAGGTGTCCTTCCTAGGGCACATTGTGAGTAAAGACGGCATCAAGGTGGATCCCGGGAAGATTGAATCCGTCAGGGATTGGCCGAGACCGAAGACAGTGACAGAGATCAGAAGCTTCTTGGGATTAGCTGGGTACTACCGTAGGTTCGTGGAGAGGTTCTCCAAAATTTCAATGCCCCTGAACGAACTTACAAAGAAGAATCAGCGATTTATCTGGTCAGATAAATGTGAAGCTAGCTTTCAGGAGCTGAAGCAGAGATTGATTACTGCTCCGGTACTAGCTTTGCCTTCGGACGAGGAGAAGTTCGTAGTCTACTGTGACGCATCCAAACAGGGTTTGGGGTGCGTATTGATGCAAGCCGATCGGGTTATCGCTTATGCCTCCCGTCAGTTAAAGGATTATGAACAGCGATACCCGACTCATGATTTAGAATTGGCCGCAGTGGTTTTTGCACTGAAGATTTGGTGACATTACCTTTATGGGGAGAAGTGCGAGATCTACACCGACCATAAAAGTCTCAAGTATTTCTTTACTCAGAAAGATTTGAACATGAGACAAAGGCGTTTGTTGGAATTAGTAAAGGACTATGATTGTGAGATCTTCTATCATCCCGGAAAAGCCAATGTAGTGGCCGATGCCCTGAGCAGAAAGGGTCCCGGGCAAGTAGCTAGCATGGTTCAGATCTCACCCCAGCTAGCTGAGGATATGGTTAGATCCAGCATTGAGTTTGTGGTAGGTCAGCTTCACAACTTAACACTGCAATCTGATCTGTTGGAAAGAATAAAGGTCGCTCAGATGACAGATCCGGAGTTAGTGAAGATCCGAGATGAGGTATTGGCTGGTCAAGCCAAAGACTTTTCAGTGTCAGATAGTGGGATGCTTTTGTATAAAGCCAGGGTTTGTGTTCCGAACAGTGTGGAATTGAGAAACGAGATCTTTGAGGAGGCTCATTCTACTCCATATTCTCTGCATCCCGGCACCACCAAGATGTACCAAGATTTGAAACCGTACTTCTGGTGGAGCGGTATGAAGAAGAATTTGGTAGAATTCGTATCGAGATGCCTCACTTGTCAGCAGATCAAGGCTGAACATCAGAGACCAGCAGGGTTGTTGCAGCCTCTAACCCTACCAGAATGGAAATGGGAGGATATTACGATGGATTTTGTGGTCGGGTTACCTAGGACCACGGGTATGTATGATTCCATACGGGTAGTGGTGGATCGATTTACGAAATCGCTCATTTTCTCACGGTTAGAACAACGTTTACAAAGTGGATCGGTTGGCGAGTTATATGTCGTGGGAGATAGTGAGACTTCACGGGGTACCGAAGTCTATAGTTTCGGACAGGATCCGAAATTCACCTCCAAATTTTGGCAAAGTTTGCAACGGGCAATGGGTACAAAGCTAAAATTCGGTACGACGCATTCTATCCTCAGACAGATGGTCAGTCCGAAAGGACAATTCAGATATTGGAGGATATGTTGAGAGCCTGTGTTATGGACTTTGAGGGTTCATGGAGTAAATATCTACCGTTAATAGAATTTTCATACAACAACAGTTATCAGAGTACGATAGGGATGGCACCCTATGAACTGTTGTACGGTAGGAAATGTAGATCCCCTATCCACTGGGATGAGACAGGGGAGAGGAAATACCTAGGTCCGGAGTCAGTTCAGCGGACCAATGAGGCAATAGAAAAGATAAAAGCTAGAATGCTTGCCTCACAGAGCAGACAGAAGAGTTACGCAGATCCGAAGCGCAGAGATGTTGAGTTCCAAGTAGGGGAACATGTGTTTTTACGGGTATCTCCGATGAAGGGGATTAAACGTTTCGGGAAAAGAGGCAAGTTATGCCCTAGATTTACAGGACCTTTCGAGATTCTCGAGAAGATAGGTCAAGTGGCATATCGGTTAGCATTGCCTCCAGCCTTATCAGCAGTGCACAACGTATTCCATGTCTCAATGTTGAGAAAATACGTTTCAGACCCCTCTCATATACTTAGTTATGAGAGTCTTCAGCTTCAGCCAGACATGACCTATGAGGAACAGCCAGTGCAGATCCTGGATAGAAAGGATAAAGTCCTTCGGAATAAGACCATAGCATTGGTCAAGGTTCTCTGGAGAAACAGTAAGGTGGAAGAAGCCACCTGGGAGCTAGAGTCAGATATGCGAGCTCAATATCCAGAGTTATTCAGGTTAGATTTCGGGGACGAAATCCTTTTAAGGGGGGAATAGTTGTAAAGCCCGCTTAGTTAATTTGGAAATTAGCAGCTGTTTATGTTTAATTATGAAATTATTTATAGCTATTTAAATAATTTATTACTGTTATTTACGGAATTCAGAAATGCATGATTATGTCATCAGTAGCTTTTATATTTCGCATTTCCGGTGTCCGGTATTTTGGAACTCGGCGTTTGGCTCAGTAGAAATCACAACTTAGTATGTTAATATTTTGGGGACGGGTTTTAGACATTGGGAATGTCGGGAATGGCCGGGAATTTAGAATTTCCCAAAAATACCCCTTTAGTATGTTTTATGTGATTTTATGGTGGAGGGGCAAAATGGTCTTTTTGCCCCATTAGTGTTTTGTCTTCTAGTGAGTTTATTAATTGAAAATTAAATGTTTAATTATTTATTAATTGGCTGAAATGAATGTTATATGTGTATTTGATTTCATTTCTTTATTTTACAAAAAATATCAAAGTTAGAAAAAATAGAAAACTCTCTCTTTTTCCTCTCTCTTTTCGGCTGGGTGCTTGGGGTTCAAGGGCTGGGATTTTCTTTGATTTTCAAGCTAGATTCAACCTAATTTGGGAGCTCTTGATTGTGGTAAGTGATTTCTAACTTCTCTTTGTGTTTTCTTGTGTTTTAAGAAAGTATATTGTTGATGCATGCATGTTTTTGTGGCTGTTGTTATGGCTGTGTTTAGTTGGTTTTTCTGAAGTTCAAAGCATGATTATTTGATGTTAAATTGATAGGAATTAAGCTATGTTGAAAGCATGTAGGTTAGATTGTTAAGCTTTGAGTTTTCTTTGCAAAAATATGATTTTTGGAAGGAAAATGTTGTGAATATGTTCTGTGATGTTGCTGTTGTTTCTATTAGTTTGCAGAGGTGTTTTTATGCTTAGTTAAGTAGAATTAAGCTAGTGGAATGCATGTTTAGGTGGTTTTGCTCAAGCTTGAGTTTGGAACTCAAAGCTTGAGCTCCAATGGCAAATTTTGTATCTCGTGGTTTCGGGTAGGTTTGATGCCTTGGATATGTTATTTGGGACATATAGAATGTGTCCGGAAAGTTTGGGACCAATTGGGGTTGAATTGGTCGAGTTATGAATTTTTATGGTTGTCGCTCGCGAGGAACCGGAATTCGGTTGTGCATCCGGAATTCCGGATGGGGGTCCTGAATTTCCCAGAACCGGAATTCCGGTTGGGCAACCGGTCTACCGGTTGGGGGATTTTTCAGAACCCTAGTTTTCCTCGTTTTTAGGTTTTTAGGGGTATTGCCATGCTTTTTATCGATAGGGAAACTTTTAGTTCCAAGTTTTAGTCCTCGGGAAGTGATTTAGCGTGTCACTTATAGTGTTGTGATTTTTATGGTTTAGGAGCCGATGTCCGCCGTTCGGCTTCGGTTCCGGTCGGGTTGACCGGACACAGAAATCGGAATCCAGGTAAGATTAGTATAACAGTATGCATATGTAGATTACATGTTTAGCATGCATGTAGGAAGCCTGCTAGATTACATTAGTTATGTATTTAGGCTTCGAACCATCCAACCCTGTCACGTCGGTACAGGCTGGAGTATGACCAGCAGCCGGAGTATGACCGGTTCGACCGATCAGGCTGACATTTGGTTGGTGGTTCAGTGCTATTGACCTATCCCGTCGGTACAGGCTGGAGTATGACCAGCAGCCGGAGTATGACCGGTTCGACCGATCAGCAGGATACTTGTCAATAGTACCGTCCCCTGAACGTTCAAAACTCAGTACCATGTTGGACATGGCAGTAGTAGCTCAGTACCATGTTGGACATGGCAGTAGCGGGACTCAGTATCGTGTTGGACACGGCAGTTAGTTATGTATGATATTATTATGCTTTTCTTACTGAGTCTGTTGACTCACAGTTTATGTTCATGTGTAGGTAAAGGCAAGGCTGTAGCTGATGGACCGTGAGCGAGCTTATGAGGTTGTACATGTCGGGGCGGTTAGGCCTGGAGCGTACGATCCTCGGGACAGCAAGGCTGAGATTTTTGTAACTGTCGTTAGACGACATTCATTTTGATGTAAAAGTTAAACAGTTAAAACGTTTGTAAATGATTTTATAAATCGGGATCCCGAGACTTTTGTAAAATGGTTTATAAGTTTAATGAAAAAGCAAAATTTTAATTAATCACGTTTTTCCATAAACCTCGTTGATTAGCAACGAGCTGCACAGTACGTTTAAAAATCACGTAATACGCCTAAGATAGTTAGGGTGTTACAACACAAATCTATTAGAAAACGTTATAGTAACAAAATTGAAAAACTCTCCAGTTAATGATATTTTATGAGAGAAACTAAAAACTAATTAAATGAGAGTAATTATTATTAATCTTTTTTAGAGATAAATTAAATAAAATTCTAATAAAATAAGAGAAAAGAAAGAAAAAAGTCTAGAACAAAAAGATCATAGCATCATAATCATAATATATATATATATATTTAAATATAGATAGATAAATTAAAGTAATAATCATATC
This sequence comes from Cannabis sativa, assembly GCF_029168945.1. Classification (NCBI taxonomy): domain Eukaryota; kingdom Viridiplantae; phylum Streptophyta; class Magnoliopsida; order Rosales; family Cannabaceae; genus Cannabis; species Cannabis sativa. The sequence continues at coordinate 64,935,131 of NC_083603.1, read as the reverse complement.
ATAAAAATAATTCTAAACACTTTTACATAATTAAAACCCAATATATATATTTAGAAATATATATTATTTTTTCTCAAATAAAATAATTATATGTCAAAAAAAATATCAAAACATCAAGTGTCGAATATCAACGAAATATATGAAAAAATATATATTTTTTTTATTTTCAAGAAATGTATGACCTCTTTTACGGGATGACAGCATGAAAACTATATATATATATATATATGGGTGACTATTCAATGGTTACATTTTTATTGTAACCATATGGTTACATTTTTATTTAACCTGTAATAGCAGGTTACTAATAGGTAGACTTTCCTTTTTTAGATTTAATTAATTATAATTAACTATTTTCTTAAAATAATTAATTAAATAGACATTCCTTTTTTAGAATTATTTAATTATAATTAAGTACTTTCTTAAAATAATTAATCAAATATTTAACAAGACCTCTTTTAGTAATTAATATTTATATTTAAATCCTTACTTTAATTATTTTAATAATTAAGCCATTTAATTATAATATTTACAAAAAAAAATTATTTTTTTTACAAAAATTAAACTTCTTTTGACACAAATTAAAATTCTCTTCTTATAATAAATTTTCAAATAATTAATTATTTTTAAATGATATTTAATTATTTTGTTACAATTATATGAACTAAGTATGAGGTCTCAAGCTAATCAATCGATAACAAGTGCAGTCATTTTTTTTAAAAAAAATCCTTCAACTTATTTCATTTTTTACTTTTTAAATATTTAAATAAAAAAATTAAATAATTATGTGTAATAATTTAAAATTAAGATTACAAGTATAATAAAATTTAAATTATGAAATTATATGTGTATAATTTTAAATTATAAAAAACTTTGCTATAAAATGTTAAATAATTTAAGTATAAAAAAATAAATTGCTAAAAGATCCTTCTATAGTAATAAATTGTAAAAAATTAATTAATAATTATAATTAATTTAATTTTAAAATATAATTAATCTTAATTAAAGTTTTATAAGGAAATAAATTATTAGGTTACTTTCAGGTTACAAGTTATTTTTTATTTATTTTTATTTAATTTTCAAATTAATCACAACCATTAAATAGTAATCCAATGGCTTAAAAAAATGTAACCATGATGGTTACAATAAAAATGTAACCATTGAAACCTCTTCCATATATATATATATATATTTATATATATTACTTAATTGCAATATCTAAAATTTTACATCAAATTCAAAACTAATGAACAAAACTCTTCCATTATACACCAAAACATACATACCAATATAAATTGATCTTGATTCAACATTGACCATTATCATCTCCATAGTTGTTAGTTCGTCTTCCCAATTAGTTTGAAGATAATCTACTGGCAATATATGCTAATTAACAAAAGATGAATTTTTTCTATTTTTTTTTTTTTTTTGCAAGAAATTAGATGATGAGAACCTATATATATAGGAAAAAATTAGTGATAATGAAAAGTTAAATAGCTCAAAAGATGGTTTGTATTCTATTATCACCAATTCAATTATTATCTACATATTATTATTGTAATTTATTTATTTATTTTCAAGTATACCAAAAGTCACTTAAAAAAGATGAGTAAAAATAAAATTATTAAATTCTTTTTTCCTTAATTAAACATTAAAATTTTTATTTATTAATTAATTATATATAAGAAGATAAAAAGACTTGAATTAATGGAGAATGTTACATTATTAATAATAGGAGTTATAAAACTAAATTAAGTTTGAAAAAAATTGAAAAACTAAGAAAATAAAAATGATGAAGGAGAACTCATATAGACCTCCACATCATCATGTTTGTGCTTTCCTTTATATATAGATATAGATAATAACTGATAAATTTTTTTTAAATATTATATTACACCCTATATTCTTTAGGAAATGTAATTAGTATATATTTTCTCCTTTATTATAAAAGTATAATTTATGATGTTATAAAAGTCCCACATAGCTTAAAAATGTGATTAGTATTAGACTTGTAACCTATAATATCACATATTCTTTTTTTCACTGTATGGGTGATTGATTAATTCAATCTTACTCTATTAAGTATACTTTTTTATGATGTCACAACATCTTTGATATTTGGTTAAATGAATAAAAAAAACCAACTAAATTTTTTCTAATATTTTGGATATTTCTATTCACCTTTAATTATTTGTATTTTTATATTTCTATATAATATAGATTTTCATTATAGAGTGTTTATTTTTATTTTTTTAAAAAAGTCTCACATAGCTTAAAAATGTGATTAGTGTTAGACCTGTAACTTATAAATATATCACTTATTATTCTTTCCATTGAATCAGTGAGTGAATAACTCAATCTTACCCAATTAAATATTTTGTAAAATAAAGAATTAAAAAAAACCAAAGTTTAAATTTAAAATATCATTATAATTTAGTCATTCTTTGGAGTTTTTTTTTAAAAAAAAATATAAATTAAAATCCATGTAGGACAAAAAGTAAGAGAGTGGTCACAATTTAGTAACCTAAATAGTTTTGGAGAATGTCTAGTATCGATAATAGTTCAAAGACATAATTTTTTCAGTAATAATTTAGGAAAAATAAACCTATATATACTTATAATAATTTAACTTGTACAACTATGAATTTAAACATAATATTAAAATTATTTTAAATATATTGATATTGATTATTTTATTTTATTAACAATGAGAAAAATGGATAAAAAAAATATCAATTGAATTTCACATAGGATGCCACATAAATTATTTTAAAGTTCATATTTTTACTTTTAATTTATAATGTAAATTACAAAAAGTATTCTTTTAATAAAAAAAGGGTCAATTTTTATCTCTAATAATTTTAACCATTTAAATAATTTAAATTAAATTTACAAAATATAAAAATAAAAAAATGATAAAATAATAATAAAAAATTATTTTGTTGAAATATATATGTTTTGTATTCTAAAATTGATATAATAAAAAAGTAACAAAAAATAAATAAAAAAAAGTCATAAAATATGATAAAAAATGCTCAAATATATAATCATATACACTGTCACTTTTTAACTTTTGAAAATATTAAAAGTAATTTTGTTTTAAAAAACATTTTTAATTGGAACAAATAATAATATAAAAATTTAGAATATTAAAATAAATTCTTAAACTAAATTAATTTCATAAATATATATATAAAATTAAAAATAAATAAATAACTATTTATAAAAATCTATATATATAAAACTTGAGTAAGACATTAATCAATCACCCATAAAAAAAAAATTCTTAGACAATAGAAAGTAAAAAAAGATAAAAGTCTATTTATAACCTACATGAATAGCACCTAAAAGGTCTCTAAACAATGTGTAGATTATTTTTCAAATAAAATAAAAGAATGTATCATAAAATAGAAAAAATAGGAACAAAAAAAAAAGTAAAATGCCACCTAAACTCTTATTGTGCATTCCTTTATATATATATATATATATATATATATATATATATATATATATATATATATATATACATATGGGTGCACTCTTAATGGGTATTACCCATGAATGGGTAAAATTAGAAAATTTTGAGTTTTTATGCTTAATTTTTATATCCAATTAAAAAAATTCTGTCATTTTCATATCATATGGGTTGAGATTGTTTCATCGGTAAAAAAAAATTAAAAAAAAAAGTTTTTTAGCAAAAAAAAATAAGAAAAAAAAGTTGAGTTTGAGTTAAATATTTTTGTATGAACATATTTTTGATATAGTGTAAAAAAGAGATATTTTTTGATATTTTTTTATTAAGTAGTTAAATTAAGCATAGAAATTCAAATTTGTGATTTCATTATTCGTTATTAGATCAAAATTCGATGATTTGATATTTTTAAAATTAATATTTATAGTTAAATTTGTTTAGTAACTATTCATGGGTAATACCCATTAAAAAGTGTTCCATATATATAAAAATATATATATATATATATATAGATTTTTCACTTATTTGTTTCTTTAGATCATTTAAAGTAAGGGGTAGTATCTATCTATATTTATATATAAAGTTGAGGAATGAGACTATGATGAGACATTAAAAAATTATTTTAGGTAATTAATTTATAATAGAATATGATTCATTTATGTATAAAAGTGAGTACTTACCAATTATTGTTTGATTTATTTTACGTAAAGAGCAAACCAATTGGGAAGGATATTAACGATGACTACAAGTAAGGTACGTGTTGGAAGTTATTTTACCAGGAACTTAAATCTACTCACAAGTATGTTGATTTGACAACCTAAATATGAACTTCTAAAACGATGGAAAATTAAACACATAAAAGTATCAGAAATCTTACATTGGGTGCAGCGGAATATATGTCTCCTCCCACTCAGATCTCTAACCCTTGATTCCTTTCTGTCGCAGAGTATAATCAAGATCTGAGCCCGATAGTCCTTCTTTGTTGTTTTCGAATTCTACACAGCCTTCCTCACTATGATTGAGGTATTACTTGATGTGTGTGGGCACTACTCTAACACTTATAGATTTCGAAACAGTGAAGGAATAGAGAGAGAGAGAGAGAGGGTGGCGGCTCAAAGAGAGTTTTGAGTGAGAAAATTCTGTCAGAATAATGTGTTTTTAAAACTGAAGCCTTTGTCTTCTATTTATAGAAGACCACCCAGGGATATGGTTGAATTAATTGACATTTAAAATTGAAAAATAAATGAGAAAAGGGAAGCTTAAGTGGCCGGCCTAGGCATTGTGGAAACAAGGCTTGCCACTTTTCCAACTTTCCTTTTCCTACATTGATAGTTTCCTGTTTTGTCCAAAACTGCCAATTCCTTTGTTCAACCACATAAATGTCAAATCTAATTATTTAATAATTAAAATTAATTATCAAATAATATATTGTCATTTATTTTATTAATAATAAAACTAATTAAAGTTTCCTGATTAATAAATATGCCCTTCAAAATCTCTATTTACTATTTTGCCCTTAATAAGTGATAAATTCTCAAATAGACACAGTCTATCTTGAGAATTATAATTGATTAATTAAAATCAATTAAATGAGTCTTACAAGTAATATTATCTCAACTAGTGGGGGGACCATGGGTCTATATATTCGAGCTTCCAATAAGTAGATCTAGAATTTACTACTTAAATTCACTGACTTATTAATTCTTGGTTGAATCCACACATAGAACTTAGAATTGCACTCTCAGTATATAGAATGCTCTATGTAACGCCCTAATGCTAAGGAACGCTACAGTGCTTTTTTTCAATTATTGTGCAATCTTTGCTAATCAAAGAAATTTCTCGAAAAACGTGTCAAATTAAAACTTTTGCTTTAAATACTAAACTTTGTAATATAATAGAATATTTACAAATTCCGGGATCCCGTTTTCAAACTTTGTAAAATTTACTTTCAAACTATACATTTCAAAATACATAATTTCCAGGTCGCACAGCGACTTTCAAAATACAACTCCCAGATGTCCCGAGACCGAACACTCCAGGTCGCGCTGCTTGACATGTACAATCTCACCTGAGCTCAGGTTCATTCTTGTTCAGCCTTCGCCTTTCCTTTACCTACACATGGAAGCAGAAACTGTGAGTCAACGGACTCAGTAAGAAATGCATATAACATACCATATAATTTCCGACCTGTAAATAGGCGCCCATACACCTATTTACAGAGCTTTCCAGATGAGTATGAACGTTCAACACCAGAGTACAACCACTATACCACATACACATCGTACCTCACTGTACGAGTGTTGGTAGGGTTTACCCCGAACACTGAGTAACACTGAGTGATGTACCACACACCTTAGTATTTTCCCGTGCTCGTGTTGGTATCACTGTATCGTACTCACAACCACAATAATCACTATACCAATGCACTCTATAACTTATTCATACAAGTGTTGGTAGTGCTTAACATAATTCAAGCATGCATATACAAACACATATACACACATTCAGATAATCACATCATACATTATACACAGTTCCTACCTGTTTTCCGAATTCAAGTGTGCTAGCCGACCTGAACGGAAATCACGTGCTAGATGGATGCCCTAATCACAATAATTGTAACACAGATGCGTGACTTGCTAAATCACTTTCCGGGATTTAAACTTGAAACTAAAAGTTTCCCTATCGATAAACCTCATGGCAATACCCTAAATATCTCAAAATTGGGCAAAACTAGGGTTCTGAAAATTCCCCCAACAGGCAGACCGGTTCCCAACCGGAAATCCGGTTCTAGGTCACCATCCGGTCGACCGGTTGGTACAGGTCCCCCAGAACCGGAATTTCGGTTCTGTGCCGAGAACCCAAAAATTTCCCCCATGACCTCAAATCTCAACCAAACTTTATCAAACTCTCCAGTACACCTATACAATGCATAAACAACCATTTCCAACCAATAATTCACAAAACAAATCAATAAATCTCAAGTTGCCATTAAATCTCAAAGCTTGAGTTTCAAAACTCAAGCTTGCTTAGAACTAACATTAAGCATCAAAACCACCTGCTAGGGACTTAGATTAACTCGAATGAACCCTAATTTTCGGACTAAACAAACATCACACTCTAACAGCCACTGTTTAGGAAAAACATAACTTAAAATCAATGAAAAAGCTTAAAATCACATCTTCAAAGGTTCTAGGGCTTACCTTAGATGAAACCTCCTTGAATCCTAGTTTAATCCCATAAAATGGAAGAGAAAAATCTAATCTTTGCCCTTGCTTAGCCTCAGCCGAAAGAGAGAGAGAGAGAGTTCAAGAAATACTCAATTTCCAATTTTCCTTCTTCTCTTAATTTTTTTTCTTTTCTTCAAAGTAATCCCTTATTTTCCAATCAATAATAAAATTAACTAGGTGTCATCACCCATGGCTGCCACCTACGCCCACCAAGGAAAAGACTAAAATGCCCTTTAGACTTAAAACTAGGGTAGTACTAAAGCTAGGGGTAAAATGGTCAAATTCCATAACCCCGCTCAATCCCGATAATTTATTTTCTCTAAAATATTTCCCGCTATGAAATAAAGTTCTAAACTTACCCATGTGATCAATCTAGCCATCCATCGCATTTTCCGTTGTCGCCGAGCAAAAATTACAAAAATAACATATTACACATATAAGCTAAATAATACCCCTAGAGTTTAATAAAATCTCTGGAATTGAGAAATTATAACTCTAATATTTATTTCTAAATATTGGGATTCAGAATTAAATAAATTCACAAATAATAATAAAATAATAAAAATTAGTGATAATTGCCTTTACTAATCAAAAATTACTAGAGCGGTCATTACAATTATCCCCCCGTTAATAGGATTTCGTCCCCGAAATCTAACCTGAACAGCTCTGGATGTTGAGTCCTCATATCTGACTCCAATTCCCAGGTGGCTTCTTCCACCTTACTGTTCCTCTAGAGCACCTTAACCAGTGCAATAGTCTTGTTCCGAAGAACTTTTTCCTTTCTATCCAAAATCTGAACAGGTTGCTCTTCATAGGATAAGTCTGGTTGTATTTCAAGGGCTTCATAACTCAAGACATGAGTCGGGTCCAATACGTATTTCCTTAACATAGAAATGTGAAATACGTCATGAACAGCCGATAATGCTGGTGGTAAGGCTAGCCGATACGCTACCTGCCCGACCTTCTCGAGTATCTGAAATGGCCCAATGAACCTAGGGCTTAACTTACCCTTCTTCCCGAAGCGCCTAATACCTTTCATTGGTGAAACCCGCAGGAAAACATGTTCCCCTGCCTGAAATGTAACATCTCTGCGCTTCGGATCAGCATAACTTTTCTGCCTGCTTTGAGCAGCAAGCATCCGAGCCTTGATCTTATCAATAGCTTCATTGGTCCTCTACACTAACTCTGGACCCAAGTACTTCCTTTCTCTTCTCTCGTCCCAGTGAATAGGAGATCGACATTTTCTACCATATAACATCTCATAGGGAGCCATCCCTATTGTACTCTGGTAGCTGTTGTTGTAGGAGAATTCAATTAAAGGCAAGTACTTACTCCATGAACCCTCAAAGTCCATGACACAGGCTCGCAGTAGGTCTTCTAAAATCTGAATAGTTCTTTCTGACTGACCATCAGTCTGAGGGTGAAAGGCTGTGCTGAACTTTAACTTGGTACCCATAGCCTTTTGAAGACTCACCCAAAACTTCGATGTGAACTTTGGATCCCTATCTGACACAATAGATTTAGGGGCTCCATGGAGACGAACTATCTCCTTCACATACAATTCAGCGTACTGATCCACTGAATATGTAACTTTCACTGGTAGAAAGTGAGCTGACTTTGTAAATCTGTCCACAATAACCCATACTGAATCATACATCCCCGTAGTTCTAGGTAAACTTGTTACAAAGTCCATTGCAATGTCCTCCCACTTCCATTCTAGAAGGGCTAAAGGTTGCAATAACCCTGCCGGCCTCTGATGTTCAGCTTTAATTTGCTGGGAGGTTAAACACTTGGACACGTAGTCTACCACATCTCTTTTCATTCCATACCACCAGAAGTAGGGTTTCAAATCCTGATACATCTTGGTGGTTCCCGGATGCAACGAATAAGGCGTGATGTGAGCTTCATCCAGTATTTCTTTCTTAAGCTCTTCAACACTAGGAACACAAACTCGAGCTTTGTATAATAACATTCCACTGTTCGAGACTGAAAAACCTCTAGGTCGACCAGCCATTATTTCGTCTCGAACCTTAACTAGCTCGGGATCTTCCAACTGTGCCTTTCTGATTCTGTCCAACAAATCAGACTGAAGTGTTAAATTATGTAGTTTCCCAACCACAAACTCAATCCCTGCACTAACCATTTCCGAAGCTAGTTGAGGGGCTATCATAACTGTGGTACAAATTTGCCCGGGACCTTTTCTGCTTAAAGCATCGGCGACAACATTGGCTTTCCCGGGATGATACAGTATTTCACAATCATAGTCTTTAACCAACTCCAACCACCTTCTCTGCCTCATATTCAGATCTTTCTGGGTGAAAAAGTATTTAAGACTCTTATGGTCTGTATAAATTTCACACTTTTCACCGTAAAGATAATGTCGCCATATCTTTAAAGCAAAAACCATAGCAGCGAGCTCTAAATCATGAGTTGGATAACGCTGCTCCTAATCTTTCAATTGACGAGAGGCATGAGCTATGACTCTGTCAGCTTGCATCAGAACACATCCCAGACCCTGTCTGGAGGCATCACAATAAACCACAAATTTTTCTTGATCTGATGGCAAAGCTAACACCGGAGCTGTTATCAAACGCTGCTTCAACTCCTGAAAGCTTGTTTCACACTTATCTGACCACACAAACCTCTGATTTTTCTTGGTCAATTCGGTTAGGGGCATAGAAAGTTTAGAAAATCCTTCGACAAAACGCCGATAATACCCTGCTAATCCGAGAAAACTTCAAACTTCCGTCACAGACTTGGGCCTCGGACAGTTCTTCACTGATTCTACCTTATTTGGATCAGCCATAATTCCATTCTTCCCAACAATATGACCCAGAAAGGACACCTCAGACAACCAGAATTAGCACTTTTTGAACTTGGCATACATCTTGTGATCCCTAAGTCGCTGTAATACCATTCGTAGATGATGCTCGTGCTCCTCTTCTGACTGAGAGTATACAAGAATGTCATCGATAAACACTATAACGCAGTTATCAAGGAAATCCTTGAATACCCTATTCATGAGATCCATAAAGGCTGCAGGAGCGTTAGTCAATCTGAATGACATTTCCAGAAACTCATAGTGCCCATTTCTGGTTCTAAAAGCAGTCTTCGGTATGTCCTCCTCCCGAATTCTAAGTTGATGATAACCAGACCGTAAATCAATCTTCGAAAACACTGTCTTTCCCTAAAGTTGATCGAACAAATCGTCGATTCTGGGTAATGGGTACTTGTTCTTAATCATCAACTTATTAAGTTCCCGATAATCGATACACATTCTGAGGGAACCATCCTTCTTTTTCACAAAGAGAACCGGAGCTCCCCAGGGCGATACACTGGGTCGAATAAACCCAATGTCAAGCATCCCCTGAAGTTGCAACTTAAGCTCCTTGAGCTCTGCTGGAGCCATCCTATATGGAGCTTTAGAAACAGGTTCGAGTCCAGGTGCCAAATCAATTACAAAATCAATCTCTCGCTGTGGCGGCGATCCCGGCAACTCCTCGGGGAACACATCAAGAAAATCTTTCACCACCCGGACTACCTCAGGCCCAAATGTTTCAGGTCTGCTGGAGTCAAATACCACCGCTAGAAATCCTACACAACCATTGCATAGTAAATCTCTAGCCCTCAGCACAGAAATAATCGGGATCCGAGACCCCTGAACTGATCCAACATAAACAAATGGATCTTCACCTTCCGGCTGAAAAATCACCATTTTACGCCTACAATCTATACTGGCCGAATACTTGGATAGAAAATCCATTCCCAGTATAATGTCAAACTCAGTTAATTTCAATTCTATGAGGTCAGTACTCAATTCCCTATCTTCGATCCTAATTGGCATAGACCTAATACGCATATTAGAGATAACCAATTCCCCGCTAGGCATTAGGGTTCCAAACCCTTTTTCTAAAATATCACAAGGCCTTCCCAAAAGATCAATTACTCTTGTAGCTACATATGAGCGTGTAGCTCCCGAGTCAAATAATACTGTAAACAACAAGTTGTTGACGGGAAGCTGACCTGTCACAACAGAAGGACTGGCTGCAGCATCAGCTTGGGTAATGGCAAACACTCGAGCAGGAACTGGTTTCACTTCTACTTTCGGCTCCTCTTTCTTTGCCTTGGGGCAATCTTTCTTGAAATGCCCCACCATGCCACACAAGAAGCATGTCTTCCGGTTACACTCTCCCAGATGATGTTTCTTGCACCGTGGACACTCAGGGTAAGAGTAACCCTGGCGTCCTCCTCTGCCTTGGTTCCCACGGAACCGCTTACTTTGCCCCGAGCCGCCAGAAGCTGGAACAACTTTTCTTTTCTGCTCAATGGAGGAGTCACCACCATCCCTACCATAAACAGAAGTAGGAATAGTGGGGGTTCCACCAACACTCGGAGTCACCCGGGGCTCCTGAAGAAATTTTACTGCACCCTCGGCTCTCAAAGCCTTTTCAACCATCTCCGCATACGTAGTTGCCTCTGTTGTAGTAATAAACAAATCATGTCTAATCTTTGCACTCAAGCCCGCCAAGTATTTTTCTTTCTTACTAAAGTCGGCTGGAACAATCCCAACTGCAAGCTTGGCCAAACGGTCAAACTTTGTCGTATACTCTGTAACCGACATTCCCTCAGTTTGAACTAATTCAGTGAACTCTTTCCGCTTCGCACTGCGGACCGCTTCATTGTAATACTTGGAGTTAAACAACTCCTTGAATTCTTCCCAGGTCATCAGCGTGACGTCTCGAGTGAGGGTTATCAACTCCCACCACACGAGAGCGTCTTCCTGAAACTGAAAAGTGGCACAGGTCACCCGGTCATTTCCAACCACTCCCATAAAATTGAGAATACGATCAATCACCGAAAGCCACTGCTCGGCCTTCATCACATCAGGACCTCCCAGAAACACTGGAGGTGCCTATTTCCAGAATCTTTCGTACAACGGCTCCATACGGTTGCCAACAACAGGTTGTTCTGCTGGCATCGAGGAACTGCAACGGCCTGAACCACTTGAGGAGGCACGGCAGGAGGACCCTGCTGCCTTAATCTTTGAATCTCTTCATCTTGTTGGCGGATTCTATCTTGCATTTTAGCAAATCTTTGCTCCCAGTCAGGAGGAGCTTGAGGTGGATTTACAGGGCGACCACCCTGAGCTCTGCCACGGCCACGGCCACGGCCGCGACCATGAGGATTTTGAGGATTCCTCTGACCGCCTCCGGTCTCAACCATGCCACCCTGACTTCTTGTATTTCGTGGGGCGTCCATTTAATAGGACTTAGCCTGCGAATCCACAAGCCAGGCAGGTTAGACAGCGATCAAAACTTAACACCGCACTTAAAGACTTAAAGGCAACACACTTTCTCTTTTGAACCAGAGAATGAGGAACCTTTTGTTTTTGTTGGTTCGGTCCAAGGTTCTCGTGTCCCAAGAATCTCAGCGTTGAAAGCTAGGGATCTGTTACGTAATGGATGTGTTGGATTCCTAGCAGTGGTAGTAGATTCCAGTAAACCTGTGTTACTTGGACCTGAAGAAGTTAAAGTGGTTAAGGAATTCCTGGATGTGTTTCCAGAGGAATTGCCTGGATTACCACCGCAGCGGGAGATAGATTTCATCATTGATTTAATTCCTGGAGCAGAACCTGTTTCAAAGGCACCCTATCGAATGGCACCTGCTGAATTAAAAGAACTGAAGATACAACTCCAAGGGATGTTGGATCTAGGGTTCACTCGGCCTAGTGTGTCACCTTGGGGAGCCCCTGTGCTATTTGTGAAGAAGAAAGATGGAACTCTTCGGATGTGTATCGATTATCGGGAACTGAATAAGTTAACTATTAAGAATAAATATCCTCTACCCAGAATTGACGATTTGTTTGACCAACTTCAGGGCAAGACAGTATTCTCTAAGATTGATTTGAGGTCTGGATATCATCAGTTGAGAATTCGAGAAGAGGATATCCCGAAGACAGCCTTCCGAACCAGGTATGGTCATTATGAATTCCTGGTTATGTCTTTTGGGTTAACAAATGCACCGGCAGCTTTTATGGATCTCATGAATAGGGTATTCAAGGATTTCCTCGATAATTTTGTAATTGTATTTATCGATGACATTCTTGTGTACTCTCGGTCAGAAGCAGAACATGAGCAACATCTTCGAATGGTTCTGCAGCGACTTAGAGATCATAAACTCTATGAAAAGTTCAAAAAGTGTGAGTTCTGGCTGTCACAAGTGTCTTTTCTGGGGCATATTGTTGGAAAAGATGAAATTATGGTTGATCCAGGGAAGATTGAAGCAGTAAAGAATTGGCCTAGACCTAAAACAGTCACCGAAATTCGAAGTTTTCTCGGTTTAGCGGGTTATTATCGGCGTTTTGTGGAAGGATTTTCCAAAATTGCAATGCCATTATCCGAGTTAACTAGGAAAAATCAGCGATTTATATGGTCAGATAAGTGTGAAAAGAGTTTTCAAGAGCTGAAGCAACGATTGATTACAGCTCCTGTTCTAGCCTTGCCATCTGATCAAGAAAAGTTTGTGGTGTATTGTGACGCTTCAAGGCAGGGTTTAGGCTGTGTGTTAATGCAAGCAGATAAAGTCATAGCTTATGCTTCTCGGCAATTGAAAGATTATGAGCAGCATTACCCAACTCACGACCTAGAACTTGCAGCAGTGGTGTTCGCCTTAAAAATTTGGCGACATTACTTGTATGGTGAAAGGTGTGAGATCTATACTGACCACAAGAGTCTCAAGTATTTCTTCACTCAGAAGGATTTGAATATGAGACAGAGAAGGTGGTTAGAATTGGTAAAAGACTATGACTGTGAAATCCTGTATCATCCTGGAAAGGCAAATGTTGTGGCTGATGCCTTAAGCAGAAAAGGACCTGATCAGATATCCAACATGGTTATGATTTCCTCTCAGCTAGCCTTGGAAATGACTAGAGCAAACATTGAGTTGGTGACTGAGAAATTATTTAATCTGACACTTCAGTCAGATTTGTTGGAAAGAATCAGAATGGCCCAGTTAGAAGATTCTGAATTGGTTAAAATTCGAGAAGATGTCTTAGCAGGCAAAGCTAAGGACTTCTCAATTTCTGACAATGGGATGCTGTTGTTTAAAGCTCGGGTGTGTGTCCCTGATATCAGTGAGCTTAAAAAGGAAATTTTAGAAGAAGCTCATACTACCCCTTACTCATTACATCCAGGAACCACCAAAATGTATCAAGACTTGAAACCCTATTTCTGGTGGTATGGGATGAAGAGGGATGTAGTGGACTATGTCACTAAATGCTTAACCTGTCACCACATCAAAGCTGAGCATCAACGACCGGCGGGGTTACTTCAGCCATTAACACTTCCAGAATGGAAGTGGGAAGATATTGCAATGGACTTTGTGGTTGGCTTGCCTAGAACCACAGGGATGTACGACTCAGTTTGGGTTGTGGTGGATCGTTTTACAAAGTCAGCACATTTCTTACCTGTTAAGGTAACCTATACAGTATATCAGTATGCTGATTTGTATGTGAAAGAAATTGGACGTCTTCATGGAGTACCGAAGTCAATCGTTTCAGATAGGGATCCTAAATTTACCTCAAAGTTTTGGGTGAGTTTGCAAAAGGCTATGGGAACTAATTTGAAATTTAGCACAGCCTTTCATCCTCAAACAGATGGGCAATCTGAACGAACCATTCAAATACTTGAAGATCTGTTATGAGCTTGTGTCATGGATTTTGGAGGGTCATGGAGTAAGTATTTGCCTCTAATTGAATTCTCCTATAATAATAGCTATCAAAGTACCATAGGAATGGCTCCCTATGAGCTGCTCTATGGAAGAAAGTGTCGTTCCCCAATTCATTGGGACGAGACAGGAGAACGGAAATACTTGGGCCCTGAATTAGTCCAGAAGACGAATGAAGCAATAGACAAGATCAAAGCTCGAATGCTTGCTTCTCAAAGCAGGCAGAAAAGTTATGCAGATCCCAAGCGACGGGATGTTACATTCCAACCTGGTGATCATGTCTTTCTACGAGTATCCCCAATGAAGGGAATCAGACGTTTTGGAAAGAAAGGTAAATTGAGCCCTAGGTTTATTGGACCTTTTGAAATTCTGGAAAAAGTTGGGCAAGTTGCTTATAGGTTAGCCTTACCTCCAGCATTATAAGCAGTGCATAATGTATTTCATGTTTCCATGCTGAGAAAGTACGTGTCTGATCCAATGCATGTTCTGAGTTACGAAACATTGGAGTTGCAACCTGACTTATCATATGACGAACAACCAGTGCAAATTCTGGATAAAAAGGAAAAGGTTCTCCGAACCAAAACCATATCATTAATCAAGGTACTCTGGAGAAACAGTAAAGTGGAAGAAGCCACTTGGGAATTGGAATCTGATATGAGGGCTCAGCATCCTGAGTTGTTCAGGTAGATTTCGGGGGCGAAATCCTTTTTAACGGGGGGATAATTGTAAAGACCGCATATGAATAATACTTTGAATTATTAAATAATTAGGGTTTATGTATGAGATTTTATTATTATTGATAATAATACAATTATGTGAATTTATTTGAGTTCGTATGTATTTATTTTGCTATTTTATGTTTAATTACCCAATTTCTGTGTTTGTGTTCGGAAGCGGTGGAAAGCGGCGTTGGGGCCTTTAGAGAATTGTATTATATGGTTTAGAATATTAGTGGGATGTTATAGTTAAATTTTAGAGGCGTTAGAATTCTCGGGGTTGTTATTTGACCAAATTACCCTTAAGAGTTTATAACTAAATTATTTAACTAGAAGGGGTAAGGAGGTCTTTTGGCAATAGTTATTTTGTCTTGTTGTGGGAATTTTGTTAGCTGAAGTTAGCTTAATTACTAAGAAAAGGGGGTTTTATCCTTTTATTACAATATTAAAAGAAATTCATTTTATTTCATCAATCTTCCTCTCTCTCTCTCTCTCTCATTTTCGAAACCCCAAGAACCTATCCTGGGTTTGATTTTGCTTGCTGAATCTTTGGAGTTCCTAGCTAAGTGGTGAAGCTTTAATCCAAGGTAGTGTACCCTAGCTTTTCTCTTTTGTTTTTAGTTGAAACTTAAGTTAGGTAATTCTTGAGTTCTTATTATTGGGGGGCTGTGTTGAATTTATTGTTTGAAATGGAATTCTGAAGTTTAATTAAGGTTACTTGAGTTATTTTATATTGTTTTGTTCAGTGTAATAAGATTTTATCAAGGTTTGAGTTTGAGAACTCAAACCTTGACCTCTAATGGTGTTTTTGGGATTTAAGTGAATTGTTGAGTTTTACTGCTTGGGATTGGTTTATTATGATGCATACAGGTGTTCTGGAGGTTTTTGTAAAATTTGGGATTAATTTGAGTTGTGGGGGTCGGATTTTTGGTTCCCAGTTCAGAACCGGAATTCCAGTTCCTGGGAGCCTGTGTCAACCGGTCGACCGGTTGGTCCCACGAACCGGACTTCCGGTTGGGAACCAGCCTGCCGGTAGGGGCTTTTTCCCGAGCCCTAGTTTTTCCCGTTTTTAAGTAATTTAGGGTATTGGCATCCTATTTATCGATAGGGTTAAGTTTAGTTTTTATTTTAAATCCCCAATAAGTGTTTTAGGGAGTCTCTCATCGGATTTTGAACATTATGGTTTAGGGCCCTGTAAAACGTCGAGCTGCACTTCCACTCAGGCTGACCGGCACACTTGAGCACGGAACGAGGTAAGATAGCGTAAGAATATATATATGAATGTGTATGCTTGTTTTGATTGTTATACTACTAGCACGAATATAAAATGAATATTAGAGTGTTAGTACAGTATTGTATGTTAATGTGGTTACGGTGTTACCAACACGAGTACCCAGGGTACGTCGTGTTCGTGGTACAACACTTAGTAATTTCCGGGAGTACAATTAGGGCTCTACCATCACAAGTACGGAGTTGGTACTTTAGTGCATTTGGTACAGTAGTCGTACTTCCCTTAAGAACGTTCTTAACCATTTGGTGAGCTTGGTTAGTGAGCTCAGGGCGGCTTAATCATAAAGCCGGCATTGCAGTACTTTTATATTTCTTCTTGCATATCTTACTGAGTCTGTTGACTGATCAGTTTGCTACCTTGTGTAGGTAAAGGAAAAGCAAAGCTGGAGGAACAGTGAGGCAGAACTCGGCATGATTGTACATATCGCGGCAGTGCAACCTGGAGGGTTTCGATTTCTTAGTATTTTGGAGTCTGTATTTTGAGGATGCTTGTCCGCTAAACTTTTTAAAAAAAAATGTATATGTACCTATTAGTAAAATACTTTTAATTTGTATTTTGATACTCGGGATCCCGACCCATATGTTTAATAAAATATAAATTATTAAAGTTAATTTTCGAGTTTATTAAATATAAAATACGGGCGTTACACATAATTACAGAAACAGAAAAGTAAATATTTTTCCCAGAATTCACAAACAACAATCAAACATCAATATGACACACAAAGCAACGTGATACCATCCAAAACACAAAAAAATCGTTTTAAGTCCAAATTTCTTGCAAGAAAATCAATTACCATGGCTCTGGTGCCAGTTGTTGGAAGTTATTTTACCAGGAACTTAGATCTACTCACAAGTATGTTAATTTAACAACCTAAGTATGAACTTCTAAAACAATGGAAAATTAAACACATAAAAGTATCAGAAATCTTACATTGGGTGCAGCGGAATATATGTCTCCTCCCACTCAGATCTCTAACCCTTGATTCCTTTCTGTCGCAGAGTATAATCAAGATCTGAGCCCGATAGTCCTTCTTTGTTGTTTCTGAATTCTACACAGCCTTCCTCACTATGATTGAGGTATTGCTTGATGTGTGTGGGAACTACTCTAACACTTATAGATTTTGAAACAGTGAAGGAAAAGAGAGAGAGAGAGAGGGTGGCGGCTCAAAGAGAGTTTTGAGTGAGAAAATTCTGTCAGAATAATGTGTTTTTAAAACTGAAGGGAAGCTTAAGTGGCCGACCTAGGCATTGTGGAAACAAGGCTTGCTACTTTTCCAACTTTCCTTTTCCTACATTGATAGTTTCCTGTTTTGTCAAAAACTGCCAATTCCTTTATTCAACCACATAAATGTCAAATCTAATTATTTAATAATTAAAATTAATTATCAAATAATATATTGTCATTTATTTTATTAATAATAAAACTAATTAAAGTTTCCTAATTAATAAATATGCCCTTCAAAATCTCTATTTACTGTTTTGCCCTTAATAAGTGATAAATTCTCAAATAGACACAGTCTATCTTGAGAATTATAATTGATTAATTAAAATCAATTAAATGAGTCTTACAAGTAATATTATCTCAACTAGTGGGGGGACCATGGGTCTATATATCCAAACTTCCAATAAGCAGATCTAGAATTTACTACTTAAATTCACTGACTTATTAATTCTTCGTTGAATCCACACATAGAACTTAGAATTGCACTCTCAGTATATAGAATGCTCTATATGTTCCACCATATAGACACATCATTAGTTATCCATTGTTATCATCCTAATGTGATCAATGATCCTCTATATGGATGATTTACACTGTAAAGGGACTTAATTACCGTAACACCCTACAATGTATTTTATCCTTAAAACACTTAACCCTGTATAAATGATATTTCAACTAAGTGAAATGAGTACTCCATCATTTATCTCGTTTGGTTAAGCTCGAAGGAAATCACCTTTTGCTTACTATTCGCCAGATAGAAGCTATAGATTCCATATTTATGTTAGCGCTCCCACTCAATCGCACTACCGTGTTCCCAAAATGTACGTATCACCCTGACCCAAAAGTAGGCTTAACTAACAAATCAAAGAACACGAATAACACTCTTAAGATTGAGCCTAACCATATCAGGATTTCGATCATGTGATCTAGGATCAACTTAGTGATATTAAATTGAATAGATATTTACGGTAAGTTTTATAAATCTATTTCAAAGTTCAATATCGGTCCATTCCAATGCATATTCCATACATCCAACATGAGCTTTACTTTAACCAATGTTCTGGAAAGAACATAGCATTTCTCCAAATGCAAGTAAACTCTGTTGTAGATTGTCATATCAGTAAAACCCAGTGTTCTGATAAATCTAGGAATTCTTTATTCACATAGTCACGTTTACTTTCCACTGTGTTGACAACACAATAAACATGATCAAGTATGTGAAAGGGGTTTGGGTGAATTTATAAATCAAATAAACAAACAATTGATTAAGTGAACCAAAACATACACAAATGAATGAAAAATACTTCTGTTACTTTATTGATATTGAATAATCTGGATTACATTGAAATAGAGTTTTATTTAGGGCATAAAACCCAACAGTACGGTGATAATATCATTAAATGTAGTAGTGAGTATAAGTGATACGGTAATGACAGTTATTTTAAAATT
Organism: Cannabis sativa; assembly: GCF_029168945.1. NCBI lineage: Eukaryota > Viridiplantae > Streptophyta > Magnoliopsida > Rosales > Cannabaceae > Cannabis > Cannabis sativa. Next base: position 64,916,024 of record NC_083603.1, on the reverse strand, counting down.
ATATAATGAGTTTTCAATAAATTTATGGTCTTCTTTCTGTTTTAGATTTATATTTTGTGTGAGTATTATTCAATTTTTAATTTTTTTGTATCATAATATATATTTGAAGATATTTTTTATGTATTTTATTTTGTATATGAGAAATTGTATGATGAATTTTATTTTAAAAAAAAATATTCTTTAGAGTTCTCTATATATAATTTTTTTTAATAAATATATATTTTAAAATTATATATAAAAATAAATTCGAAATTATTTTAATACGATTTTATTATTCAATAAATATTCATACATATAATTTAAAATTTTTATAACTAGCCGTATGTAAAGCGCAGTCTGTTTGACTAATTTATATACTATGGAGAATACACAAAATGTCACCAAAATTTATTTTGTATTTTTGTCTATATGTAAAATATAGATATAGATTACTATTATTAATTAAGTCTTTACCAATATTTTTTTTAAAAAAAAAATAGAAAATCTAATAAAGAAAATATAAACTAATAAATAAACATAAATATATAAAGACAAAAGTAAAACAAACAAATGTACCTTCCCTTTCATTTATTTTTTGATCGATCGCTACCAGCCTACCACAATTCCTTTTGATTGTAAGATCTACCACAAATTCAACCTAACACTTGACAAAATCATTGATATAGGTACTTACACGCTGCACCAACCCTTCTCACTTCTAACAAAAAAAAAGAAAAGTCTTCTCGAATCTCACGTGAAAATGAACGTTTCAACATTTTAATTATTAATTTCTCTCAAAAAAAAAAAAAAAAAAAAAACCACCCACATTCATCATTAATTATAATTATTATACTTCACTAGTTTTGTCTAGACTAGATGAGTACTAGGTTGTTTAACGGACAAAACCACTACTTACACACACACATATATTATATTTAATGGGATATGATTTTGTTCTGTTATTGTACTTTCACGGATTGTAATCCGTGATGTACTGTAGCCGTCAGATGAGGGAGTTATTTGATCTGACGGCTGAGATTGATCTTGGGGTAATTAGGGTTAAAAAGTAAAAACGTACCATAACACTCATTTAATGTACCCTGAGACTCATCTAATGTACCATGGAATACATTCGTGAAAGTACATCAGAGGACAAAATCATATCCTTATATTTAATAATCGTACATTTTACTTATTGTTATAATGATTTATAACTATCGATTTAATTAATATTTTATTTAAATTAACTATTAAAAACTACACCGTAATTAATATTTTTATTTATAATTAATTTTAAATATTAATAATTAGATCAAACTAACAATACTCCAAAGTTAACTCCAAACCTATTTATCTGATAATTTTTTTTAAAATTTTAATTAATTATTTTTTAATTTTAAATTTATATATTAATTTTATTTTCTACTCAACAATAATTATAGCTAAAAGAGTATAAAATATTCAAGTTATTTAGACTTTTCCCTCTCTCTCTCGTGTGCAGCTCTCCTGGGCTGGTGCTATGGCGAAGACTAGGGCGAGACAGGGGAAATTGAAATCAAAGATCAAGAAATCAAAAAAACGAGGGCCAAACTGCACTTCTGAGGTTCGTAAGATGAAGACAATTGATTTGATTATTGGTGTTGAACCAGTTGAGTTTTCTGAGGAAGAAGGGAATGATGGAACAGAGCAAGTGCGTGAAGATATTGATCTATTTCAGGCTCCATTATCACCAAAATCATCGTTGCAATCCATCAAGAGACAAGAAGACATTAGCAAGGATTTTGAATACTTCCTTCAAGGGAATCGAAGCTGTGCTGCAAGTTTAAATCAAGGTAATCCTACCACTCCTCCAATTCTTCGATCTGGAAATGTTGTGTGGAACTTAGAAAAAACCTTTAACAATTCTGGCAATTCTAGCAAGGTTAAAATAACTTTAGAGGATATTGAGGATGAGGTTCATTAATGGAGTTCTTCTATTGTTTGTTATGTTCTAGGTTCCAATCCCCCATCATTTGTGATTGATGGTTTCATTAGGAGGGTTTGGAAAGGGAAAGCTGACAAGGTTGGATCTCTGTCTTATGGGGTCTTTCTAGTTCGGTTTGATACAGTTGAGATAAGAGATGAAATACTCAATGGGGGATATGTGTTCTTCAACAACCGACCAGTTGTGATGAAGGCTTGGGATCCTGAAGTTAATTTTAAAATGGAAGGCATCAGACCAGTGCCAATTTGGATTCAGTTACCTGATCTCGTATTGAAGTCTTGGGGAGAGAAATCTCTTTTAAGATTGTTGGGCAACTGGGAAAACCACTTCAGGTTGATGCAATGACTAAAGAAAGTAATAAGTTGAGCTATCCGAGGGTCCTTATTGAAGTTGCTATTCAGCAAGATTTTCCAGAGAGAATACCATTTGAAGATGAGCATGGTTGTGATGTATTTGCTTCCATTACTTATGAATGGAAACCAATACTCTGTCATCATTGCAAGGGACTTGGGCATGCTACTGTTGATTGCAAGAAGAATATAGGAAAAGAGCAACAATGGGTGATTAAAGGTTCCAAACCTAAGGTAGATACTGCTGTGAATAATGAAACAAGGAATAAAGAAGGGGTACCTGATGTGCAACCTGATGTAGTGGATACAGATGGTTTCAAGCAAGTTACTAAAGGTGGTAAATCTAGAGGAAAAGAGGTAGCTGCTGAGACTCAAATAGATAGCTCATACACTGCTTTGGAAGGAGTTTCGGAGCAAGGTATTGAGGTTATTAATGGAGCAGATGCAATCTCTATTGGAACTCACAGAATCCATACAATCGACAAGACAAGAGGAGGGGGAGTACCTCCTCTTGGAGATGGATAAGATAGTGTGCTGGAACGTCCGAGGGATCAACGACCTAAACAAGCAAAACCAAGTCAAGAACATGTTACATGTTCATAAAGCTGGGCTTGTTGGTCTCCTCAAGATGAGAGTTAAGGCCCCAAAGCTTGGGGCCTTATATGTTAACATCTTCAAAGGGTGGTGTTTTACTTTGAACATAGTGTGGCATGAAGGAGGTCGAATCATCGTGGCATGGAATCTGTTCAGCTTCTCGGTGAACATTCTCAAATGTACCAGCCAGCTTCTCCATTTACAAGTAGCTACTTTAGATGGTAAGTTTGGTTTTCTAGTTACATTTGTTTATGCTTTTAATGAAGTTGAAGGGAGGAAGTTGCTTTGGGTAGATCTAAATCAGTTGAGAACTCAAGATCCTTGAATGGTATTGGGTGATTTTAATGACATTTTGTCCAAAGAAGAAAGAGTTGGGAAGAGGGTAAAATACAATGCAGCCACCGATTTTATTGATTGTGTGGGGCGTTGTCAACTAGAAGATATCAAGTATAGAGGAAGCTATTATACGTGGAACAATAAAAGGAAAGGAAGTGAAAGAATTTGCTCAAAGATAGATCGTGTTTTAGCCAATTCTCAATGGTTAAATAATTTTTCTAATGCTGAAACTATTTTTGCAGCGGAGGAATTATTCGATCATACCCCGTGCAACCTTAGTTGCCTCTGTCATAAATCTGCTGATGTAAGCTCGGAGAGGTTCTCTTGGTCTTTTCTTCAATTCGACCAGATCTCCTAAGTGCAACGGAAGTTGGCGAGAAGAGGAGAATTGTGCATGGAATTCTGAGGATAAAGCCTTCCATGAGTTGAACCTTCCGAGTGCCAACTTGAAATACCATTGCTGGGCGGCCTCTGAGAGGGTGGCAGGAAAAACTCTGCAACATACATCTCCTCGTACTCCTTGCAGTTCCATTTACATTTCAAAATACTTGAGGTGGGATAAGGGATCTTCCTTCCCAGTGTACAATTTCCAGGTTGGCATCTTAAATTTGTAAGGCAATTCTAAGACATTAATCTCTGGGGAGAAGGGGGATTCACGTGCTCGGTCCAACTCGAGGTCATTATTCCTCTGACCGGCCAGGCCTTGGAACATACATTTTAGCTCATCTAGTTGTGCCTGCACCGCTGGATTAACTTGTTCGGCCTCTTGGCCAACCAGAATCACGTCAGCATCTCTTTGAGCGCGAGCTCCGGGCTGAACGACTGGAGCGTCATGCTGGTCGTCCAACCCTCTCCTTCTGTTCAGATCATCTTAGAGATCATGAACTGTCCCCAATCGATTAAATATAGAAACACCCGGTTGTCTCTGTGACTGGTTGGTTTGGCCAATATGCTAGCCGACACCATTAACTTGAGTGGAAGTATTAGGTGTAACCTCTCCTGATGAATTGTTAGACAAGGTCTGCCCGCCTACCACTTGGCCCAAAGGTGGGACCTGTGACCGGGGATTGGACGACTGACCATTTATAGTTTGAGAGGTGTTCACTGTTGGATCTTCGTCTGTCTCGCCCAAGGGAATGACGATTGCAGGTTGTTGTCCGGTAGCCTGATAGGCTTTTCATATCAACACGGTGGTCTGCCGAGTTCAATCATCAATGGCTGCTTGCTGAGCCCTTAACATTTCCATCTCTTTGTCCCTCCATTCAGCGAACATGCGCCTCTGCTCTTCAAACGCGAGATTTATCGTAGTACGGAGTTCCTCCTGATTGTCATGCAGGGTGTTGGTATGACCTTGCATGACTCCAAGAGCAGCACAGAGGTTATGGATTTCAGTGTCATCTCCAATGGTTGTTCGAACATTTGTTACGGGCGGAACGACAGTGTTGGGAATGCCCTGATTAGCTGCTGAACTGGTATTTCCAGTCTCTTGCACACCAGGCGCGATTCCACTCACAAGAGTCGTCATGACGTGACCTACAATCGATGGTTGTTCAGGATTTATGGTTGGTGGAACCCTTGTGTTCTCTGGGTTCTGCAATGCAGGATCCACCGTGTGTGGATTTGCCGGATCAACCACGCCTCTGCGAGTCTGTACCACCATTGTATTTGTGATTAGATTTGAGAACGATCTTGAGTTCAACTCTCAATGAAAGTACCAAAATGTTGACCTCGCTTTTGGCCAACGACAGTGAGTCTAGATTGTAAGCTACAAGTAGTGTAATGTGTATGTAATATAATCAAGTAAATAGAGACACAAGAATTTTATAGAGGTTCAGCCCCGAGCAGTTCGGTAATAGCCTAATCCTCTTAGTTTGTATTGACTTATGAACAAGGAATATAATCCCTTTTCTTAGAGCTCTTACAATAGTATCTCTGAATATGAATTCTTAGACAAGTTTTTCGACCTTTGCCCAGTGAGTATGAATCACTATTTATAGGGCTATAAGCTTGAGAGGGAAGAATTTTCCTTCTGAATACAATTGATATATTTGGAAAGATTGCATATTAAATACAGAATACACTAATCAAGGGATTCGGACAACTTGCCATATCTCTGTGATCTGATCCAAAAATTATAGGCATTTCTTCGGTGACTCACGATGCGAAAGCTGAAATTACTAAGTGTTGGCGTGCTGTTCGGACTGCTCACTGCCCGGTTAAGAAGGCTTCGTCCGAGCGAATATATGTGGTGCTCTGTTCGACATATCTCTTGCGATCAGGTACACAAAGTTGATTCCATGTGTCACTATTGTATGATGCCATGTCAGTGTGCAAAAATTGGGATAACATACATGATTATATAAATAATGTAATTAAAGTAAATAATTAATTTTATACCTAATTTTTTTTTTGAGCCAAAAAATTAAACTTTATTAAATCAAATCAGCAACCAAGATAGCTTTCAAACCAGCAGGGACAAAACCCCCACGGAAAACACAGCCAAGAATAGAACCAAACGAGCTAAAAAGTTAGTCGCCTGGTTCCCGGACCGTTTAACAAAATTAATTGAAATAGGAAATAAAAGAGAGGATTGCATGAGAGCAACACAATCCGAAATCAAAAGTCCAACCGGAGACAACAACCGCTTCTTCTGTTAATTAATATAATATGATAAAATTTAAAATTATTAAATTAATTGAAATTTTAAATTAAATATATATAAAGAAAAAAATATTATTTTTAAAAGATTGAACTCATGACGTTTTGATTGTTTTAAGAGTGCTTATATTTATTACTAGGCGGATGGCCCGTGCTTCGCACGTGCATGATATTTTATATGTTATAATTTATAGAGTTAATTGCGGTAAACATTAGGGTTGTACATAAATTTTTGTAAACCGCCCAACTCGAACAATCTGCCTAAATCAAACCGAGATAACCAGATGAAAAATGCAAATCGAAAAGCCCGACGAAAATATAACCCACCCTATCTTTATATTGGGCGGGTTAAAAATAATATCAACGCGCCCAATTAATCCGACCAACCTTATATTTAAGAGAGTTTTTATATATATATATATATGTGTTCTTATTATATATAATCTATATATTATATAATTTATATACATATTTATAAAAAATAGATAGCTCAAACTATTATATTTTTTTATGAAGGATGATTTGAACTTTAAATTCAATCGTTATATTTATCTCATTATCACAATAACTAAAGTATAACAATTGAATGTGAAAAAAAAATATTAGTACTCAGTTTAGCCGAGTTAATCCGACTAAATCGACCAATTTATTGGGCGGGTTGAAACATTTTTTTTTAATTGGGTGGGTTGCACTTAAATTTTTGTAACCCGATCTTTACATTGGGTTAAATAAAATGTAACGTAAACGCAGTGACGGACCCATGATTTTTACTTTGTGGGGGCTTATTTATCATAAAAAATATATTTATAGCTACATTATAATCACTCTTACTAAATGTATCTAATTTTGTGGGGGCTTTACTACTATTTTAGCCTATAATTATTAAATAAAAAAAATTACATTTAATTTTTTAAAAGGCAATATTTTTATTCGTGGGGGCTATCAATCTTAATGGGTCCGTCCCTGCATAAACGGACCAAACCGACCAACGTACACCCTTAGTAAACATGCATATCTCAATATTGAAAAAATATAGTATTGAAATGCTCATTTTTTTATATATAGCAAAAATACTTAAATATAATAATATTTAAATACAGTAGAACCTCTATTTAAGAATACTCTATTCAAGAATAATCTCTAATTTGTTATAAAAATATCAAGTCCCAGTTTGGGTCAGTTATAAATAAGAATAACCTCTAAATTGTAATTAGTTATATATTTTCTAAGTCTCGTATTAACAAAGTATACCTCTATATAAGAATAATTACATCTTTATAAAATATATACATAAATTTTATAAATTTATTTGCATAAAATTAATAATTTTACTCCAAATTGTAATATATGTATTAACATTATATTTACTTTAAAACAATTCTATTATAATATAGTATTAATAATTATTTATTGTTATTATTGTTACATTGATATTTTTTGGTATTTTAATTGTTTTTTAGTGTAACTCTATTTAGTTATAACCTCTCAATTAAAATATAATTTGCTTAGTCCTAAGTGTATTCTGGAATAGAGGTTCTACTACTTAGATCTCCACTACCGAAATAATTATTACAAAGTTAATAAAATATTTTAATGTATATAAAATTACCTAAATTAATTGTAAAATTAAATAATAATTTTATTTAATATATAAATATTTTTAATAGTTATTTTCCTCTTTGAATAATTTGTTAATTATTCATTTCCTTTAATATTATTTTTTTGATAAAAATACATTTTTCTACAATTTCAAGGTTTTTATTATAAATTGAAAATATATTTTCATTAACTTTTTAAAATTAATTGGGTAGTCGAATGTGCAAAATTTAAAAATTTTAAAAATTCACTGCTACAATAGTTTAGGGTTTAGTAAAATTTGGGAATTTTTGTCCATCATTTTTATTTATATATATATTTAACAATGATTTTTTTAAATATTTGTTATATTTGTCACAATTATCCGTAATTTATATTTGTATTATTTTAACATGAAGAGTTAACAGTGTTCATTTTTAAAAATGTGATTCAAATCGTCCATTGTATGCGTGCCTATTCTATTTTAAACACATGCAACAACATATTTTACTTTACTTTTGTCACCATAATTATTAATTCTAAATTTTCGTAAAACGGTCAGAGTGGCTATTACAGCTACAATATACAATGTCATATGAAAAAATAGAATGTAATTTTTTAAAGCACTTGCAATAAAAAATGTTCCTATCTAAGAATCTTCATATATAACATGTATTTGTTCAATTTGCATTTTATCGTAAATTAAAATCCTAGCAAAAAGTGTAAAGATGACAAACATGTATTTGAGTTATTATTATTATTTTTAATCATTTATAAAAGCAAGAGTAGTTTGGTTGTAATTGAAAATATTTTAAATATAAATCAATTTTGATTTCTAATTTGAAATAATCTTTTAAAAAGTTATGATCCAAAATATAATTTTTAAAAAATTAATGTTATGATACTAAAATGTAGAACTCATAATATTATGATCATATTTTTAAAAATAAGGTCTTAATAGTAAACTTTTTTACAATACAAGGTTTAAAATTGAATTTTCAAAAATATAGAGTTTATATTGATAATTCATCAAAATATAATATTCAAAATGGTATAAATCTTATTTTTTTTTTAATAATTATATGTGTGTCATTTTTTTCTTCTAAAAAGTACATTAGCTTAAATTTTTATAAAAGTATATGATAATAATAATAGTTATATAATATATGTATGATAGTAAAGATTTTTTTTTTTTTTTGAAAAAATAAATAGAGAATTACCAACTGTAACAAAAAAAATGAGAAAGGCAAATTAAAAATAATAATAAAAATAATAACAATAAAAGAAGGTATATTAAAATAAAAAAATGACAATAACAGGAAAAAAAAATTAAAAATATTGAGTGACAAAAAAAAAAATGACAAAGGCAAACTAAAAAAAAGATAATTATAATAATAAAGAATTTTTTTAAAATTCTTAAATTTTTACAAAAATATAAAATAATACTTATAGTTATATAATATACGCATGATAAATATTTTTTTTTTTGGAAAATAAATCGAGAGTATTAGTTAAATGTGAAAAAAAAATGTGGGAAAGGAATATTAAAAAAAATATTAATGACAATAAAAGTAGGTATATTAAAAATAAAAAAAAAAAAAGTGAAAATTTTAAGAAAATGTTTAAAATATTGAGTGACAATAAAAAAAATGACAAAGGCATATTAAAATGAAATTTTTACATGAAAAATCCATTTTACACAATTTATTACAAAATTACTCACACACGCCTATGACTACATTTTTACTTACAAAGTTGCTTTTATTACACAAATACCACTTAGTCATCATTCCATCCATCATCAATCAAATCCTACTCTCTTCCCTCTCTTTTTTCATTTTCTATCAATCAATCCATCATTTCACTCTCTTTTTTTCTTCTTTTCTTTTTATTTTTAATTTTATTTCAGTTTTTAATTTTTTATTTTTAATTTTATTTCAGTTTTTAATTTTTTATTTTTAATTTTATTTTCAGTTTTTAATTTTTAATTTTTTTCCATAACAATTCTTCTTTTCTTTTATTTTTAATTTTTAATTGTAAAGCTAGTTTCTTATATATTGTCTAGGATTGACTTCTATCAATCAATCCATCATTTCACTCTCTTTTTTTCTTCTTTTCTTTTTATTTTTAATTTTATTTCAGTTTTTAATTTTTAATTTTTTAATTTTATTTCAGTTTTTAATTTTAAATTTTTTTACATAACAATTCTTCTTTTCTTTTTATTTTTAATTTTTAATTGTAAAACTAGTTTCTTATATATTCTTACGAAGAAACGGACCTTGATAACATATGGAGCAACTGTGTAGAGAATAAAGCCAGAAAGAGTATAGAAATCATTGTGCTTCTTATGTATGTTTGCTCAACAAATAATGCAGAGATTTCATTGTCAACGTTTCTGGGAAAAAAGCTAATGTTGGTGCTGATGTTCGAACCGAGGTTTGTTTTCGGTTTCTTTTTGGTTTTCTCCCATATTTGAAATTTTACACCTTCTATATGTATTTTTTTAATATGTTTTTTATCTAGTTGTTTCCTGTCCATTTTTATATCATCAATGGGTAACAATGAGATTTATCATGGATGTTGATGTTCAAAGAGTTTTTCCTGTATTTTAGTTTGTATACCGTTGTTTTGTAGTTTTATTATAGTTTTGCTACTTGCATATGTTATTTCACTATAAAATTAATATGCAACTATTTGCACAAAACTTACTATGTATAACTACTATTTTTTAGTCCCCATCAAATTAAATTCTTGCATAATATATAAACTATCATAAAACGATAATGCAACTATAAGGCAACTATTTGCACTTGCATACAGTTGTTTTGTAGTTTTATTATAGTTTTGCTACTGGCATATGTTATTTCACTATAAAATTAATATGCAACTATTTGCACAAAACTTACTATGTATAACTACTATTTCTTAGTCCCTATCAAATTAAATTCTTGCATAATATATAAACTATCATAAAACGATAATGCAACTATAAGGCAACCAAAACAAAAAATAAATCAAAATGTAACTGTATATAACGTAGATGTATTACTCATGAGGTTTTTTTAAAAAATTTCACATCATACATTGTTTTGAATTTGGTGGGAGGTCCAGATCTGTTTGTTACAGATCTATATTTCATGAATCTGGATTTCGATATTAGGGGGAGTTGTTTTGATCGAATAAAACAGAAAATAAATGTGTAATTTCAGTTTCTTCACAGTTTTTCTGATTTTTTTTTCGTCATTTTCAGTTTAGATCATTGCAGGTATTTTTTTCCAGTTGTTTTTGCCAAAATTAATAGTTGTATTTTTCTCGTTTTGGTTTCATTTTGGTTGTTTTGCGGTTTTGAAACGAGCGCGTATATTTATCTTCATGGTTCGCTCTGTACAGCTGAAGGCTTAGTGCATGTGGTATTTTTGTAAATATTTGTATGTGGACTGTATAAATGTTTAATGGGCCGGCCCAAAGTATTTTTGTAATTTTTTTTCCTTTTTTGTATATTTTTGTTTTTTTCCCTATTAAAATTCATAATAAAATAATTGACAACAATAAATTAGTTAGGACAAAGGCATATTGAAAATAATAATAAAAAAATAACAACAATAAATTAGTTGGGAAAAAATAGGTATATTAAAAATAAATAGAAATGACAATAATAAATTTAAAAAGAAAACATTTAAAAATAATGAATTATTTATGAGATATAATGAACAAAATAATAAAATAGCTACAAAATGACAAAATAAATTGACTAAACTAAGAAAACTCAAAATGACAAAATAAATTGACTAAACTCATCTAATTAATTTGATAAAATGACAAAATAATTTCACCAAATCAAAAAAACCTTCACCCATCTTTATTTATATATATATATATATCATAAATTATAGATTATAAGTTGAACATGTTATAATTTTCTACAAGTATAATTATTATTTTAAAATAAATTTAATTAAAATATTATAAATTAAAAATTAAAAAATATATATAATTAAAATTAAATTTTTAGTAGAGATTATGGTTTGGAGTTTTGTTAGTTAAATTTATAATTAATAATATTCATAATTAATTATAAATAAATAAATATATTAATTATAGTGTAATTTTCAAAATTTAATTTGTGCTGTTAGATTAAATTAATTATAAATTACTATCCATATCCTATATATATATATTACAAGTGATTCCTACGGTCCAAGTAGCATATCATTTTCCCACCACAACTCAACTCACGCACCAAATGCCGACAATCGCCGTAATTTTCCTCTCCACACTCTTGGCTGTCGGAGTGTACAGTCTCATCAAGAGGCTGCAAAGCAGAGGATCCTCACTCCCCCTGCCTCCAGGCCCACGACCATGGCCCATCATCGGAAACCTCCCTCACATGGGCCCCGTACCGCACCATGCCACAGCGGCTCTGGCTCGGAAATACGGCCCATTAATGTACCTCCGATTGGGCTTCGTGGATGTGGTGGTGGCCGCCTCGGCGTCGGTAGCAGCCCAGTTCCTGAAGGTCCACGACGCCAATTTCTCTAGCCGGCCACCAAACTCAGGGGCCAAGTACATCGCTTATAATTACCAGGACCTCGTTTTCCGTCCTTACGGTCCACGTTGGAGGATGCTCCGCAAAATCAGTTCTGTACATCTGTTCTCCGGCAAAGCCATGGACGATTACAGCTATGTTCGCCAGGTTCGCTTAATAAACAACTTTCTTATTAACTAATTTACATAACGCTCCTGATCTCATTAAATAACCATAAATTTCATTAATTGGTTAATTATAACTTGCTTTTTCAAAATAAATCCTTTCATTCCATCAACAAAATACACAAATTAGTAGTTTATTTAAGATAAATTATTAATTTATACGTAATATGACTTTTTTTTCAATAGTAAGAAATATGATTTTTGTTTCCAAATATCATTATCAAATCATTTCTTTGTTGAAAAATTTCATTTAACTTTGGGAATTCCGTTCAAATTTGACTAACATAGATTTGATGTGACATTGTCAAGTGATGATACATCAATACATTAATATTAGGGAGTACTTCGTTGATAAAGATACAAAAATAACAAAAAATAAGAATAAAAATAAGTTATTAAGATTTTAACTATTTTATAAAAAATATAGTATTTTTTTTTTTTGTATTTTTATGTTATAATTTTATTAATTTATTATTATTTGTATGTAATTTTTAATTGTTAATTTGATGTTGTTTAAATGTTATTTTCATGTAATATTTTTTTAATTTTCGTGTTGTTTTTATAAAATACTATAAAAATATATAAAAAAAAATATCTATAACCGTAAATAATATAAAACTTTATAAAAATAATATTTTATATAATTATTTCTTAATATTAAACGTATAAATAAAATAGTATATAAATTATAAAAATGATATATTAATATCAAATGTGCCTTTGGACATAAAACTGGAACTATAGAATATTAAAATAAAAAAATCTAAGTTTTTTTTTTTTATAGAATATAATAATAAATTTTCTAATAAAAATTAGAGTTCAGAGAAGATTAAAAAAATTAAAATAATACAAAACTTTTAAAAATAAACCAAATAAATTGAAATTCAATTTTTTTTAATTATCTAAGATATTTGTGGTAAATTTTTTTTAATATTATAATTGTTACACATATGATCCTAATAAAAAAAAATAGCGGTAAAATTATTTTATCTTACGATTTTGTTGTAGTTGTACCCCTTTTTTGGACATTAAGTGTTAAATATGTCGTCACGTGTATTAAATAAGCTAAAGAAATATGTCGTCGCGTGTTTTTGAACTAGCACTTATTGACACTTAACAACCAAAAAAGAATACGATTACAACAAAATTGTAATATAAGAGGTACTTTTGCCTGCACTTTTTAATTATAGTCATATGTATAACAATTGTAAATATTAAGGAGATTTCACCGCAAATATCCTTTATTTAAGCCTTACAAAATGCGTTTTAATTATTTATTTAATTTTGTTTTTTTGAATGAGAAGAGATAACCTCACTACAATAGAACAACTAAATCAGTCATTACAACATCGTTGATAGCGGAAGAAACATTGTTGCCAACAAAATTACAATCTGACTAACAACACATATCATGAACAAGACAATGAGCGGTGTTGTTAGTAGATTATTTTACAAAACAATTTTGAACATTAAATAGCGAATCAAGTAAAATTTTATACTCTAAAACAAAAGAACCAAACAAAGAAAGCATAATAATTGAGCTCTGGATCGCTTGGACAGCAACAAGCAAACTAGTTCCAATAATAACATCATGCCATCCTTTTTTTGACTCAACTTAGAGCCTCTTTGATGCCAATAATCTCAGCAAGATTGGGTTGAAGACAACTTAGTTTAAACAAGGTATAAAAGCCTCCAACTGTTAACCCTCATCATCTTAAGCAAGGCAACCAATTCCATAAGCATGACTAACTGAAAAATAGCTTCATCCACGTTCACATTGATCTTTGTTTACTTCTGGTTTAATCTAATGCTCAACACTAGTATTAGTATAAGAATGAACTAACAACGGGTCGAAACGACGAGAATGAGCATACCTCCACTGATCAAGAACCACTCGCACGGAGAAGACCTCACCTTGTTATTCCTAGAAGATCATTTTTGGCCTTTCATATAGACCATGAAACCAATAAAGCCTTCTCTATAATATTTGCACAATCCTTACTTAATAACACCATAAACCAAGCATTAAATGCAACAACATACAAAAAATCCAGTCAATACTCGACCTATTCCAACACAAATGGGCAAAAGCAAGACACTATGACATGATAAATTGATTCATCATCCCTATGACAAAAAATACAATTTAAATCCATGGGAACACGTTTTATACACATCTGAGTATGAGTTAGTAAACAACCAGAAAGTGTCTTCCAAGCAATGGAGAACGTTTGGAGGGATATTGGCTTTCCACAACTTACGTTAGATATTGGATTCTATAACAGTAGACCAAGCCCCTTTTTGCTCATGCAAATAATAGTATGTACTCTTAATTGTATGAAAACTAGAATTCTTATGCCTCTAAAACCAATTATCAACAACAACTGAAGAGCTAAGGAAAAGACTAAGAATAAGATCATGATCCGTACAGATCATTGACAATCTCCTCATCCCACTCCAAACAGTCCATGGCCAGTAATTGATTTAGCTTAGCATCAACAAGACTAGGATGTAAAGATATGACATAAGGACTAATTGCATTAGGCAACCAAGGAGAATTGAGAATATTCACACTCAATCCCAAGCTAATCCTAACATGAACCCCTGATTTAATAATATCTTGTGTCTCAAAAATACTTTTACATATAAAACTTGGATTTTGACCCAACACAGCAGAGAGAAAAGTTTCAGGAGGATAGTATATGGCTTCAAAAACCCAACTAACAAAAGAATTCTCAAAAGCAGAAGTCACCAATCTTGTTTACCGAGAAGAGTCAAGTTATAATCACGAAGACTTCTAAAGTCAAGATCACTCATGCTTTTAAACTTACACAAACGACTCCAGCTCATCCAAATAACACCTTTAGAACAGTTGGAATTACCCTACTAGTATTTAGACATCATTTTCTCAAGGTCAATATAGGTCTATAAAGGAAGAAGGAATACCGACATAACATAACTTGGAAGAGCATGAGCAACATTTTCAATAACCTCATGGTCTGCCTTAGAAAGAAACTTACCCTTCCAACTTTGTATCCTTTTCTGCATGTTCTCCTTAAGGAAACCCAAGATTGTTGACTTATTGCGACCAATGATACATGATAATCAAAGATAAAAACTATTCTCATCAACTGCAACCATGCCCAATCTTGTACAAAGCCTCACATGCAAATCAACATGCATATTGGAACTAAATAGATGGAGGATTTAGAGAAATTTACCCTCTACCTAGAGGAAATCTCAAACAGATGGAGCACTGTACGTATTTTATAAGCCTCTTCTTTAGTACTACGACATTACACATAACTATTATCTACAAAGAGAGAGAGAGAGAGAGAGAGAGAGAGAGAGAGAGAGAGAGAGAGAGAGAGAGAGAGAGAGAGAGAGAGAGAGAGAGAGAGTTGCTAAAGGGCACCTATGGTGCCTACCTAGCTCCTTATGAGCTATAATATTAATGTTATTTAATATCGACTTCTAATTATTTTATTTTAATAATGATTATAAAAAAACTGCCATATATTTATTTGGAGAAATGCTAAAGGGCACCAGTGGTGCCTAACACCCTCCTATGTGTCAATATCGCTATTGGTCTAACTAAGTATCGGGTCCCATATAATTTAATGTAATAGCTTTTAGGGAGTATCGCTAGCCAATCGCAACGCGACATGTCGAGAAGGTGCTAGGCACCACTGGTGCCTAATAACAATGCTCATTTATTTGGCACCACCTCATGGTGGTACTAGGCAACACCATAGTGCCTAAAAGAAATCATCTTACAAAAATAACCACTCATTTTGAACAAAATGTAACAAAAATATTCATTGATCTTAAGTATATTCTAATAGTTTCACACTTTTTTTCATAAGGACAGTAAAAAGGAAAATCCTAAGTCGAAACCTCACTCCGCCAATAAAAAAAGCTTTTTAGTTTTTTGACATATAAAAAACTTTTATTTTAATTAAATGTATCGCCAAAGAGAATACAACAATAAATTAAAGAGAATAAATTAATAACGCAACCTAAAAAATAATAATACACTCTACAGCAACAACATTACAGCAGAGCAACTAACTACAAACAAACAAAAACAAAGAGAATGCTAAAAGTTTTAGTGTGCTTGGATTATTACATTGTTAGCCCTTACATGCGTTTGAACAAAGAGTTTTAACAAAATATTTATCATCATCTTCTCCAAAGCATCCTTAAACTGAAATGTTCATCAATAAAATATTAATTTTCTCCAAAACATCTCAAAGAATTAACCAAATCAGATTTGCATTGAAAAAAAAAATAGTTCTATATGAGATCCCTTGCTCACGAAGAGTTTAGCACACTTTCCCCCATCGTCATCCTCTTCCTTCAGCGGCTTGCTAGAAGGTCTAAATCTCAAATCTAGTTCCATCATCTCTAACCTACATTCTCAAATTTAGTCATCTTCGAGCCTGCCGTCTCCATCTCCTATGACAACCACCCTTGAAAAAAGAGGAGGAAGATGAAGAGGACCAAAGATGAGAGAGGGGATGCTTTCAAATCATTTTTTTTTTTAAAAAAAAAAAACAAAAAACAAAAATGAGATATTCAATAAAGGATAATTACATAAAGTATTAATTTTTTAAAATTTATATTTTACGTTTAAAGATTTTTTTAATATTTTTACAGTATTTTATAAAAACAATACAAAAATAACAAAAAAACTACTTAAAAGTAACAGAAAAATAACATCTAAACAACATCATAATAACAATTAAATATAACATATAAATAACAAAAATTCACCAACAAATTAACAAGAGTACAACATAAAAATACATCAAAAGACCGTATTTTCAGTAAATAAAATTATAAAAATCGTAAAAATATTTAAAATTCCGTACAATCGTATTTTTTGTAATTTTTTTTATGTATTTATAAAATAATCCCTTAAATAAATTAAGGTTTTGTCATTTAAAACATATTTTTAATTATTAAAATTTTATTTAAAAAATCATATATCTATCTGTTTAATTCTATTGTTAAGCATATATAAATATATATAGATTTTTTTAAGGTGGGGAATTTAAAAAATATCCTATTTTTAGGACTTTTAATAATTTGTTCTAATTAGACAATTGCATTGTAATATCATAGTCTTGAATGAAACATATTTGAACTAGAATTGATTGAATTTTTTCGGTCTTATTCAAAAAAATAATTCAATAAGTAGTGCTAAGAAGACTCTATTTTACACTCTCTTTTTATTTTTACGACAAGTGTTAATTATTAAACAATGTTCATTTTTACTTAATATTTAGTCATAATATTATCATTTTATTACACTTATGTCATTAATTAAATCACTTCACTAATTTATAAATAACTTTATATTTATTTTTAATTGTCACATTGTTTTTTATAGTTTTTAAAAATTACTACCGTATAATACATAGATTATTATAAATTCTTCCTAAAAAATTTAATCAAATACACACATCACATGGCCAATATACTATATATATATATACAATTGTAATAATTCTATACATATAAATATATATATATATATAAACATTATAATGTAAGAGTTTTTACACCACATACTGAATTTTCAACTTTTTTATTTTTTTTACCGTGTGGTAGAATTTTTTTCAAAAATACTGTATAAGGTTTATACAGTGTACTGTGTTAAATTTTCACTGTTGTTTCACGGTTGTTTTTTAGTTGTTCCATAATTGTTTTAATTTTTCTATTTTGTTGTTTACGGTTGTTTTATATAAAAAAAAATAGTATTTTTGTAAAATATTTCATATGACAGTAAAATTGTACACTTTTGCTCAAGATCCAGTATTTTTGTAAAAATTCATATAATATACTTACTCATCACAGATAATAGGACCAAATAAAAGTCATACTACTAATTCATTCTTGGGCTATTTTTAAAAATATGGGAAAAATTATTAAAGTTATGATAAATATGACATAAAAAGTAAATGCCACTATATATGGCATTATCTAACCAATCAAACTAAAAATATGATTTTTTTTTTCTAAAAAAAACCATATAAAATATTAAAAAGAAATCTGAATTTAAAATTAAAAAAAAAATAAAAACTTAATTAAATTGCCATAAAAAATATTTAAATTTCCTTCATATTTATTTTTTTAAAAAAAATAAAACAAATAAAACTATAGTGATTGCCGAAGTTGTCACTCGTGCCGAAAAAGTCACCGGAGTTTAATGCCGCCACCGAAAAAGTCGTCGGAGTAGCCGCCGGTGCCGTAAAAGTCGCCGGAGTTGCTGCCGGCGCCGAAAAAGTCATCAGAATTAGCATTGTCGCTTGAAAAATCACCAAGAACTGGTTGCTTGAAACTGGTTTCTTGGAAACCGGTTTCTTTGTGATTTTTTTGGTAATTTTACCGGTGACAATGCCAAGTCCGATGACTATTCTAGAGTTTGATGTCGGTGCCAGAAAAGTCGCCAAAGTAGTTGCCGGTGTCGGAAAAATCGCTGGAGTTATTGTCGGCGTAAAAAAAGTCGTTAGAATTGGCATTGTCGCCAGCAAAATCACTAGAAAAATCACCAAGAAAGTGGTTTTTTCATCAAGAAACCGGTTTCTTCATCAAGGAATTAATTTTGTTACACAACAATAATAAACATTATGAAAACAGAACAAAAATGATATACACTAAAAATAATTGAAACCAGTTTCATCAATCAACCAAATAGAGAAAAAAAATTACCAAGAAACTGGTTGTTCATCAAGAAATTGGTTTCTTGATGAAGAAAAAAAACCAGTTTCTTGGTGATTTTTCCGGCGACAATGCCAATTACGACGAATTTTCCAGAGTTTACTGTCGGTACTGAAAAAGTCACCAGAGTAGCTGCCGGTGTATTAGTCGTCAGAGTTGCTACCAATGCCAGAAAATTCGTCAGAATTGCCATTGTCGTTAGAAAAATCACCAAAAACATGTTTTTTATCAAGAAACCAGAAACCAGTTTCTTGGTAATTTTTCAGGCGACTATACCAATTCTGATAAATTTTCCGAAGTTTACTGTCGAGTGTCGGAAAAGTCGCCGGGGTAGCTGCTAGCATCAGAAAAGTCGTCAGAATTGACATTGTCAACAGAAAAATTACCAAGAAACTAATACCGGTTTCTTAGAAACCAGTTTCTTGGTGATTTTTTCAGTGATTTTTCCGATGACAATGCCAATTCTGACAAATTTTTTGGCGCCGGCAGTAACTCCGACGACTTTCCCGGCATCGACTACTACTCCGACGACTTTTCTGACACCGACAGCAAACTCCGGTAACTTTTCCGGCATCAATGACAAATAAAACTTTCTAAACATATAAAAACATTAAATATGTGATTTGAAAACCTAATTACATATGTATGGCATATCAAATACCATAAAAAACTTAAAAATAAAAAAAATACCATATAAATTGGTCAAACTTAAATGTGTCATATTTATCATAACAACTTTTAAAATCCCATAGTGAGTGTAATTTCCTCTTAATTCTTTTTGATGAATTTGCCTACCAAACTAAATGTTAAAAACAAATAATCTAATGCTTTAAAAAATAAAATAAAACTAATCCCTCTTTAAACATTAAATTTAGATATATGCTTATCTAAATTATAATTAAATATTATTATAGTAATAAAGGAATATAATTAAATATTAATATTTTATAATAATAATTAGGCTTATTTTCAAAAAAAAAAAAATATTTAATAACAATAATAAAAATATTTATTTAGTGTGATATTTTGAAGACGATTAGAAATTTATTCTTCTAATTATTGTATGTTGCAACTGAATTAAAAATTTGTAACATTTTAAAAACGAAAAAAAATTATAATTTTTATGAGTGTAATATAATTAAAAAAATGGATTAAAAGTAATTATAAAAAAGTTTAAAATTATAATGTGACATAAAAAAATGAAATGTAGTATTTTTAAAATAAATATATAATTATTTATGACTAATTTAGTTTTGTCAACTAAAAAAATAGTGAAGTGATTAGTTAAAATGACATAAGTGTAATAAAATATCAAAAGAGTTTTTTAATTAATTTTTATAAGAAAAATCATCGTACTTTAATTTATTGTGTAATTTAAAAGAAAAAAAAAAGAAAAATGAGTATATTTTTTCTTACATCAATGAAACATAACATTAAATAAGTGAGATTCAGGTCAAAAGTCAATTATAATCTCTTACAATACACTATATTTTAGTGGCCATGAACGTTTTTTTACATCCACAAAATGCAATGAGACCCATTTTATTTTTAAATTCTTATAAATAAGGTATTTTTTTAAATCTCCACCATAGAAGAGTCCTGTATATATAATGGGTTGGAGGAGATCCAGTAGTGATATCTATGAAAATAATTAACAGATATACTAGAATGGGTATTAAGGAAATTAAAAAAAATAGAAAAATCTAAATATTTTTGCTATTAGAATTTGAGTTTTTTCTTCATTTTTTTATTTATTTTAATAATTATTACAAAATATCATTGAATATTGTTAGAATTTGGGAGAAAGTGAATGATCTTGCAACAAATTGACAATAGGAAGAGTAACCTATTCATCTTATATACAATAATTTATTTTTACATACTAACAATGTGAGGTTCCCTAATAAATATTTAGAAGATTTTATTTTTAATTAAAGTTAAACATTACTGATACTAATAACAATGTTGGAATAAATATTGCATTGATATATGAAAAAAATAATCAACGTTAGGATTTGAGATTGATAAGGGTAAGAATTTTCGTATCCTTATTCTATTGAGCAATGGTAATTTAATGTGCAGGAGGAGGCAAAAATGTTAGTACGAGCACTGGTAAATTCAAAAACGAGGGAAGTAAATTTAGGACAACTGCTAAATTTGTGCACGGTGAATGCTCTAGGGCGGGTGATGCTAGGGTATCGAGTGTTTGGAGATGGAAGTGGGGCGAGCGATGCAAGGGCAGATGAATTTAAGGCCATGGTGGTAGAAGTGATGGTCCTTGCAGGAATATTTAACATAGGAGAATTTGTGCCAGCATTGGAGTGGCTTGACTTGCAAGGTGTGGCTGCTAAGATGAAAAAGCTCCATAAGAGATTTGACACTTTCTTGGGGGGCATTATTGAGGAACATAAGACCAAAATTGCTCAAAACAAACAACACACTCATGACTTGTTGACTACTTTGATTTCCTTAAATGAAAATAGTGAAGATGAAAGCCAAAAGCTTACGGATACTGAAATCAAAGCACTTCTTTTGGTACCTACTCTATCTCTTTCTCTATACATTAATTTCTTTTTTGTGAATCGTACTTTTTTCTTTGTCTCACAATTAGTTTTTATGAAAGAATATCAGGTGGGATTTAGAGGATTTTTTTTTCTGAAAAAATATAAATTGCCATTGAGAAAAGACAAAATATATTTTTTTTTTGACAAAACAAAATAAATTTTAATAGATTATGTAATTGAATAATTTTCATAAGGCTGGAAATATTGTCAATTCTTTTTTTTTTTTTAAAAAAAAAAAATCAATATATTCAATTACTTTTGAAAATCATTTATGAAATCAATTTGTAGTTTTTCAAATGGTTTAAACATATCGTTAATACCACTTTATGATAATTTAAAATAAATAAATTCCTTATTTCGTAATGTATTTGTTTTCCTTTTGTGGCTACAACTACACTACAGCAAATCTAAAGTGATTTGTGTTAATATGATATTATACAAGCTTAATACTATTAGTAGTTACAACATACTGATATTACATTTTAAAATATAATTTACAGAACATGTTCACGGCGGGTACCGACACATCATCAAGCACAGTGGAATGGGCCATAGCAGAACTCATTAGACACCCAAAAATCATGGCCCATGTCCAAGAAGAGCTCGATCATGTTGTGGGTCGAGATAGGCTTGTAAGTGATGCTGACCTAACCCAACTGACATATCTTCAAGCTGTTATCAAAGAGATCTTTCGTCTACACCCGTCGACCCCATTATCCCTTCCACGAATGGCAAGCCAAGATTGCGAAATAAACGGCTATCACATCCCCAAGGGATCGACCCTTCTAGTCAACGTGTGGGCTATAGCTCGTGACCCAGAACAGTGGACTGACCCATTGGAGTTTAGGCCCGAAAGATTCTTACCTGGTGGTGAAAAGGCACATGTAGACATTAAAGGAAATGACTTTGAAGTCATACCATTTGGTGCTGGACGTAGAATCTGTGTTGGGATGACCATGGGCTTGCGCATGGTCAAGCTATTGACTGCGACCCTAGTACACGCCTTTAACATGAAGTTACCGAATGAGCTACTCCCTGAGAAACTGAACATGGATGAAGCTTATGGACTCACTTTACAGAGGGCTGCACCGTTGATAATTGAACCTCAACCCAGGCTAGCTCAGCACGTGTATGGCGCCTAATCTAAAAATTAGGCGTTAAAAATAAAAGCTTTTTTTTTTTTGTTATTCTTATTATTTATCTACGGTGCAAAATACATGTGTTGCAAAACTTTGTTATTTCACAATGTAGATTGCTCAAGTTTTTATATCCTTTGACCTTGACAACAAAAAATTAGGTCAAAGTCATTAAGAAACTAGGCAATATAGTCGCTCTTCGCGCGACTAATTTAATTTTTTTAGTATTATAATAAATAGTTACTTAAAAATATAATTCTAATATATAGTAAAATTATAAATATATTATTTTATTTCATATTATTATAAATAATTTATTTATTAAAAACTAAATGCACAATTTTATTAATTATTATTTAGAATTATTTATTAAGAAGTTTAAAATTTATTATATGTAGTATTTTAAATTGTTTTGTTAAAAGAAATTATTTTTATAAAAATAAATAAATAAGTTGGTATATAAAAAAATTACGGCGTTTCTCATAATGTATTTTTTTTTCATATCTCGATCATTCAAAACTATTGTTATTATTTTATCGCACTTGTTATCTCATTGTATCTCACTTATTTTCATCACCGTATCTCACCCGTTGTCATCACTGAATCGCATCCCTTGTCATTACCGTAGTTCACTTGTAGTTGTCACTATTGTATTTCCCTAATCTATATCTTAATCTTAGATTTCATCTCGAATTTTAAATATTTTTTAACATTAGAGAAAATTCATTAGTTCGTTCTTTTATTATTAACTAATATGTTTTAAAAAAGTGATTATTATTTTTTAAATATATTAATAAAAAAAAAAGGAAAATATAAAAAATGTGATATTTTAGTTATGAGAAAAGAAAAATAATTTTAAAAAAATTTTAGAGTATCATGTCACCGCTTTATGTCTCTATTATATATATATAGATATATAGATATAGATTTATATATATTGATTGATATTTTATGTATGTATATAAACAAAATTTACGATTAATTATTTTTTATTTAAGTTTTAATATTTTTTTTAAATTTATTTTTTATTTTCTAACTTTTTTAAAAATATTTTATATTTTTTTAATAGAAAATTAAAATAATAGTAAAATATAAATTTGTAGGTTTATGCTTTTTATAGAAAAATTATTTAAATAATAGTAAAATATCAATTTGTAATTTATTTTTTATTTTCTAACTTTTTCTAAAATATTTTATATTTTTATAGAAAATTAAAATATAGTAAAATATCAATTTGTAGATTTATGCTTTTTTATAGAAAAATTATTGAAATAATAGTAAAATATCAATTTGTAGATTTATGCTTTAATAAAATATTAAAATTGAGATATGCTAATTCAGCATTGTTACAACCAACAATCATGGGCTCTTGAATCAGAATGTTTCGGCATTGTTCTCGACTGATTCGCTATGTTGGGATCATGATTTAGTCATTGATATGTTCAATCCCAAAGATGATGCTCTCATCCTTGGCCTCCCGTTGAGTCATACTCTTGATGATGACTGTGGTACTGGAATGGTGAATCAAGTGGGAGTTTCAGTGTAAGTAGTGCGTACTCTCTGCTGCAACAAAGCAAGTCCTCTAGACCTGTACCTAACAACTTCGGGTTCTGGAAAGAGTTGTGGCAGCTGAAAATACCACCAAAAGTTAAAAATATGTTGTGGCGTGGCTTGACTAATTGCCTCCCAACTTGCCTAAATCTTGTCACCAAACATGTAAATGTTTCTATCCTTTGCCCCATGTGTGCTACACAACCCGAAAACACCTCTCTCATGCCTTGGTTGAGTGTTCTTTGGCTACTGCATGTTGGCAGCACCTTGGTGTTCATCGCCCGACTCCCCCAGGTACATTTGCATCTTGGTTTGAACTCACATTTACTTCTTCTGCAACCGAAGATATGTGTAAAATTGCTATGGTTTGTTGGGCATTGTGGAAAGAGCGGAATAAAAAAGTGTGGAAGAATCAAACTTCCTCTTTGAATGAGGTTATGGTATCGGCAAATACTTCTCTTGATCATTGGAGAAAAGCTCAGGATATTACTTCTCTCTCATCTATATTTTTTAACGATTTAGGTGATAGAAATGAGCTTTGGGTCAAACCGGTGTTGGAAACCATCAAGATTAATGTTGATGCCGCTTCATTTGAGCAGGAAAATTCCTACGGGTTCAGGATGGTGGCTCGTGACCATCTTGGCTCCCCTCTTCACATTTATGCTAAGTATCATGGAGGCTACTTTCCATCTGAAGCGATTGAAGCCATGGGTATCAAAGAAGCACTTAGTTGGATCAAGGCAGACCACTGGAAAGGTGTTACGATTGACAGTGACAGCATGCTCGCCGTTCAGGCTATTCATTCTACTCAGTTAATGACATCTGTGTTTGGTTCAGTTGTTAATGATTCTAGAACTTTATTATCCTCTCTTTCTGATGTTTA
Source organism: Cannabis sativa (assembly GCF_029168945.1). NCBI lineage: Eukaryota > Viridiplantae > Streptophyta > Magnoliopsida > Rosales > Cannabaceae > Cannabis > Cannabis sativa. Next base: position 64,890,978 of record NC_083603.1, on the reverse strand, counting down.
TTTACGTTTTGTTAGACGATCAACAAATCGTGTGGCCCACTATGTTGCTAGGCATGCAAGATCGCTAACTGGTCGTAGTATTCTGGGCTCTTCTATCCCCCGTGATCTTCAGATTATTTTGTATTCAGAATGCTAAATTAATGAAGTTGCAATTTTATGTCAAAAAAAAAAAAATTGAGAGAATTAAGGAGAGAAGAGAAAAATATAGTTTTAAAGTGATTTTAGAATGACATGTCACCGCCTCATACATCTCCTTTATATATATAGATTAGGAATTTTTTTCATTAATACATTTATAACAAATGTTTTATTCAATTTTACGGTAAATTGATTTTTTTTTCTAATAATACATACATTAAAGATATTTTTACACATTTACGACACACCAACTTCACCAACTTCTTGAAAGAAATATCTACATACACAAAATTTATTTAAACACAATATACGTAGTAATATCAATGTAATTTTTGTTTAAATCATTATTTTAAAATAAGTTTAGTGGTTTCTATTTGATAAGTAAAAATAGTTTTCTATTTTATAAAATGGGTTCTATCTTACAAATGAGATGATACTTTTCATTTTAATGATAGTAATTTTCATAATAGCTCAAATTTGCAACCTTCATCACAAAAATATCAATTTTTATTTCATTGTGTAATAACAATGATACTTAACGACTGTTGCCTTCGCGGCCGATCCAAGGCGGTAGGCTTTGCACTGACATGGCGGTGCCTTTGGTGGTTGAAATTCCTTGTGGCTACGGGTTCACTCACAACACGATCAAGTAACGGTTTATCTTGGCGGTCATCGAAATCGACTAAATCTCGGCAGATTCCAAGTGACGAAGAGGAACGGAGATGCTCCGAGTCCGACTGAGTTACAGGTGCATCATGTCGACCTAGAATGCCCTCCTTATTGTAGTTAAAAACAAGCCTAAAATACCAAAACCAGTCAAATTATAATTATCGATAGAACAACCATAATCTTCAAAAATGTTAATATATACCTAGAAACACATTGGCGAATATTTAATATATAAATAATATTTTATTATATATAAATAATATTTTATTATTTCATTAAATAAAAATATAAAGTCACCCATGAATTTCTCATAAACCAAGAATTTCAGTTATATAGACACTTTATATAGAATAGATATATAGATACTAGTAGTGGTGTCTAACACACTTAAATTATTAGTATAATTAGATATCGATTCTCATGTAATTTAAAATGTCGTATTAGGTCGTATTGCATTATATTGTATTATATTGAATTGGATTATATATCATATTTTATAGAATAATTTGCGGCATAACCTCCTTAAGTGGTCAGGTTTTTACAACTAACCCCCAATTCTAAAATTTTGGTGGTAAAACTCCCTAAACTCGTGTTCTGTTAGCAGTTTAACACTTCCATCCATTTTTAGCTGTTAACTGTCATGGTGGAATGTCCACGTGTACACAGTGTACACGTGACACAATTTTATTGGTCCACGTAAATAAATATTTAAAAAAATAAAAAATTAAAAAAATAATTTTAAAAAAATAAAAATTAAAAAAAAAACCGTTAATTCTTTTTCTTTTTCTTTTCCCCCTCCAATTGGCATCAGACAGAAGCAATCTCTCCCTACAATATCAATGTAAAAGAAAAGTTCACAATTCAAAAAATTTATAATAACCCATGTCATTATTCACTAAAATACTTTAGGGGTGATTACCATATATCATCATCATCATCATGTTACAAATACTACAGTAGAGAAAACATATATATGGGTTTCAAAATTCCACAATAAATAGGCAATGATAAGCACACATTTGAATGAGGAACAGTGAATTACAGACCTGACAAAATAGCTTGAATGGCGTCCAATTGCTTGCCTCTAAAATTCGCATACTCGAAATGCCAGCGCAAGAGCTTCACCAGAGCTTCTTTGCTGTAAATATGGTTGTCGTTCCTGCGACTCGATGAGCTCTGCAATGGCAACGGAGACTTCTTCATCATCTTTCAACGATAGCTTCGAAGATTCTCTCGTCTCTTTTGGTCACTCTGCTAATTCGCCCCCCCTTTTCAAGCCTTCTCCGTTACCACTCCCGCTTAATTGGACTCAACAGCCTAACCCCTTCTCAAATCTACTAGATTCAAGCACAAATCCAGTTCCAAAACCACCAACAACCACAATCCCATATGGGTTTCCAGCCTAGCCACCATGTCCTCAGCTTTTTGGGACCGAAACCTATCCCGATGAAGCAAGTGGGTTCTCCACTGAAACCCACAAAGCTTTACAGAGGGGCTAGGCAATGACATTGGGGGAAATGGGTCGCTGAGATCCCTGTCCCTAAGAATCGGACTAGGCTTTGGCTTAGCACCTTCGATATAGCGGAGGAAGCCGCCTTGGCCTATGACCGTGCCGCCTACAAGCTCAGAGGTGATTTTGCTAGGCTTCATTTCCCACACCTCCGCCACCAGGGCTCCACCGAGTTCGGTGATTTCAAGCCTTTTCACTCCTCCGTCGATGCAAAGCTTCAGGCCATTTGTCAAAACCTGGCCGAAAATTATTATAAAAATATAGTTTAAATTATTATAAATTATTTTTATCAAATGTGTATAAATTTATATTGTGAGAAAAAAAATTAAAAAATATATAAAAAATAAAAAATTTATATAACATAATTTTTTATATAAATTTATGATTATAATAAATTAGATTATAACATTCTCATTATTATAGTAGAATTATAAAAATTCAGAGCACTTTAAAATCTATATTTACCAAATACCCAACTTAACTTTTTTTCACAGTTTTGTTACAGCTGCTTTTTCTCACAGCATAGTTACAGCTGCTTTTTTACGCAGCAGAGCTATGCCAAACTGACCTTAGGTCTCTACCAATATTTTAAAAAAAAAATTAAAAAAATCTGATAAAGAAAATATAAACGAATAATGAAACATAAATATATAAAGACAAGACAAACAAATGTAACTTGTCTTTCATCCATTTTTTGATCGATGGCTACCACAATTCCTCTTGGCTGTAAGATCCCCACAAATTCAACCTAACACTCCACCAAATCATTGAAAATGAACGTTTCAACATTTTCATTATTAATTTCTCTCCAAACAAAAAAAAAAAATATTCATCATTAATTATAATGTACTATGTTTCTCTACATGGCTCTTCAAAAAAAAAAAAAATGTTTCTGTACATGGGTACTAAAGTCTTTAAGGGACCAAAACACTACTCACTACACATATCTTATCTTATTTTATATATAATAAGAGGCTTCTTCACCACCTCCGGCTTATTATACAACTAAATAATATAATTGTTCTTCGCAAGCCTAATTTAATTTTTTTTAATATTATAATAATTAATTTATTAAAAATATAATTTAATATATAATAAAATTATAAATATATATCTTATTTAATATTATTATTAATAATTTTATTTATTAAAACCTAAATGTACAATTTTATTAATTATTATTTGGAAAGCTTAAAATTTATTATATATAGTATTTTAAATTACTTTGTTAAAAGAAATTATTTTTATAAAAATAAATAAATAGGGTGGTATAGAAAAAAATTACGGTGTTCCCCATAACACATTATTTTCATATCTCGTTCGTTCAAAACTATTATTATTATTGTATCTCACTTGTTATCTCATTGTATCTCACTTATTTTTATCACCGTATCTCACCCGTTGTGATCACTGTATCTCATCGCTTGTCATTACCGCAGTTTACTTGTAGTTATCACTATTGTATTTTCTAAATTTATATCTTAATCTTAGATTTATCTCAAATTTTATATATTTTTTTAATATTTTTAAGACAATAGAGAAAATTTATTAATTTATTCTGTTATTATTAATTAATATGTTTTAAAAAGGTGAAATAATTTTTTAAATATCTTAATTAAAAAAAGAAAAAAATATAAAAAAAAAGTAATATTTTAGTTATGAGAAATGCTAGAAGACAATCCTTCTAAATGTCACTATTAATGTAATTAAACAGTAAGTCTCCTATAATATTTTCATTAATTTCTCTCCAAAAAAAAAAAAAAAAAAAAACCCATATTCATCTATAACAGACCAAAACACTACTCACTACACATATCTTATTTTATATATGATAAGAGGCTTCTTCACCACCTCCTGCTTATTATACAATAGTAACCTTCTATTTTAATTTTTATGAGGACATTATAGTACATTTATTTCATCAATATTATTTTTCTTTTATTTATCAAAATAGCTTTTATGTATTTCATTTTTTTAAAATTTATCTTGTCCAACTTCACCCTCATTTTCACAGTGATCATCTACACTTTTACTATGTGTTGCCATTTCTCTCAACACCTATAATTTATTGACGAGCAATTAAATTAGGACATTATTTCCAAAAAAAAAAAAAAATTAAACTAGGACATTTAGAAATTTTACTTATCTATTTAAACTTTTAATTTATCAAGGAGGTTTACAATCTCCATCTTAGATCACTCTAATCAAATGAGCTAAATTTAAGTTATTATAACTCATTCTCTAAAATACAAGAAAAGTGATAAAAGTTATTTTCCATCAAATGAGCTAAATTTGAACTGTTAGAGCATCTCTAATAGAGAGTTATAAATGTAGTATATTGTTATTTTTTGATGTATTTTATTAAAACTTAATTTTAATAGTAATGTAAAATGTGTGTCAAATTTAACCCAAACTAAAAGTACATCATATTTTGCTTTTTTTATTCAAAATTCTCCCAATTAATTTAGTGGTTTGATACTTTGATGTGTTTTGAATTTGTTGAATTCATTTGTATATGTTTTAATATGATAACCTAGACTAAGTATATTTATTCGATTAAAAGTATAATACATATATAAAATATTTCTACTGCAAATAAGGAACAAATTATTTGTGTTGATTTTTTTTTATTTAATTGAAGCTTTGCTCCATTAATTTATTAGATTTAAGTTTTATTGTATTATAAAAGAAATATATACGTGTTATTGTTTAGCATTAATTATATACGTGTCATTGTTTAGCATTAATTAGTTCCCTAAAAGCTACTATCTTTTAGATGTGGATATAGACTTTTCATATCATAAGATGAAAGATCAAAGTTTTTAACTTGTGGTTCTCTCCCGTCTCTCCAGTACTATTATCACACTACTTTCTTATTGTGTTACATCATGTCACCTTCTTTGATCTTATTCATATAGATAATATTGTGGTTCTTGAAAAAAAAAACTTGTAGTTGGATGTTCTATCAGCTAACTTTTGTTGTTTTTGGATTGCTTTTCTTATAAAAAAGAAATAGAAAATTGATTCATTTTAAGTATCAATTTAGACCATTTCTAATAGATGATGTATATTTTAAGTAAAATTTGATCCAAAATATATCATAAAGTTATATTTGGCCCAATTTTTATATTTGTGCTATAATATACAAAGTGCAAATTAGCTATAAAAGTTAATACTACCACTAATACTCATTAAAACTATACAAAACAATTAAATACTTATATTATTTTAATACCTTATAAATATAAAAATATATTTTTATTAATGAATAGTATTAATGAGTATCAAAGAAGTAATTAAAAAATAGAGGAAATTACACTACATACTGCTTTTAACTTGATGTCTTTAATTTTTACCTTCTTTTTCAAAATTTATTATGTTTACCTTTTTTTTCAAAATTTATTATGTTTACCTTTTTTTCAATCATTCTACTAATTTTATCCATATCACTCCACGATAGTTTTCATTCTTCTCTAATCAAAATGTTAGGGAATTTTACAAAAATACTGTTTTTGGACCAAAACTTTACAATTATACTGGGACACGGCAAAAATAACATTTTTACTGCCCCAGCCCAATTTCATTACTTTTGTACTGCCCAAGCCCAACAGCATAACATTTATACTGTGTGTGTGGGGAAACAACCTTCTTCGTGCGTGGGGAGACGCCGGAGACGGAAATCACCAAGAAAAAACCATTAAAACCGGCAAGAATAAACAAAAGCAGTAAAATCGACGTCAATAAATAATCATGGCAAAACAACAGTAAAACAACACTAAAACAATCAAACAAAACAAAAGAAAAAAATGATTAAAAAAAACAAACAATCTGCTGCACAACCTCAACACCAGATGCAAAATCAACTATATTTGCAAGTCTATTCCTAGAAAATTATAAAAAAAAACTACTAAAACAACACTGAAACAACTCAAAAACAAATGAAGCAAATATAACTACTTAGAAAAATATAAAAGAAACACACACCTCAAAACTCTCTTGTGAGTGAGCTCGTCAAATATATTTATAGGAGAACCAAAAGAAAAAAACCACAAAAATAGCCAAAGAGAACGAAGAAGAAATGTATTTATAGCCTCCATCTTCCACACTCACAGACATAACCATCACAACAACACAAGAACACCCAGAAAATACCTATTAATTCAAATAAATAAATCATGAAAAACAACAGTAAAACAATACTAAAACAATACTAAAACAAAAAAAACAATAAAAAAAAATGATCAAAAATTAACTATGTTGTGCACATCCTCAATACTAAATGCACTATATTTGCAAGAAAAGTTCTAGAAAATTAGAACAAAAAAAAACCACACTAAATCTTATATTTTAAAAAAAAAAACATAACTAAGAACTTCAAAAAATTTAAAAAAAAAAAAAAAGAAGAAGAAGAAAAGAAAAGAAGATGAAGAAGAAGAACTAAGAACTATCACCTTCATGGTCTTCCTTCCCCTCATCATCTCAGCCATGAATTATCTCATCATCTCAGCCGGTGTTCTAAGTTTCTTTCTTTTCCTTCAATATAATTTTTTTTTTTGAATGGTTCCTTCAATATAATTAAGTATATATAATAGTAGAGTTGGACATCATATATATATGTTGATAGGAGAGGAGATGTACGTGGCAAGCATGCATGAATGTTATGATGTTATAACATATTAATTTTCAAATTTTAAATGCAAACAAAAAAACTATAAAAATGATTAAAATGCTTGTCACTTTTGTCACATCCCACATCCAATCAACTTTTCTAATAAAACAAAAAACTTTAAATATTGATGTGAGAAAATCTTATAGAGATATGTACACAAAAAAGTCTATATTGTTGATTCAAAAAAAAAAAAAAAAAAAAAAGTTGGCAGCCGAAAAAAAAAAAAAAAAAAAAAACAGTACAAAAGTTATTTTTGGAGTGTAACAGTATAAAAGAAAGAAAATGGGAAAACACAGTAAACTGTGTAAATTTCCCAAATGTTATCCTAACTTTTTCACAAACCTATACATCAGGGTCGGCCCAAGCATTGGGCAGCTTGGGCCATTGCACAAGGCCCCCATTTTTCTAAGGCCCAATTTTTTTTTTAAAAAAAAAGGCCTATTTTTTTTTTCTTTTTTTCCTATTATTTATACATAAATAAAAAAAAATTAATTGAAAATTTATGAAGTATTTTTTTTTAAAAAAAAAAAAACTACTAATAGAATTGTAGTTTTAATGTACATGGTTTTTTTTTTTTTTTTTTTTTTCTAAAGGGCCCAATTTTAAAATTTCGCACAAGGCTCCCAAAATGCTTGGGCCGGCCCTGTTATACATCCATCTACAAATTATATTTAAAATTATGTATTAGTTATGTGAGTGTCTGAGTACAATACTCATAAAAAGAGTTATATTTGAATTGAATTTTATTTGGAGGTAAATATGATTGATTTATAAAAAATAAGTATTCTTCAACTTTTTCCTGAAAAAGTATGGTATTTATTATATGCTAAAATTTGGTTCATGCTATCTTTTGTGCCAAATTTGGCATAATTTTTAGCTTTGGTCAAATTTTGTACACATTTTACATCACTATTGGAGTTAAGTAAGAGTATTTACAAAATACCCGATCCAATCCAATCCAATCCGCAAAGTGGGAATATCTACATTTATGCGGATTGGATTAGATTAGAAAATTCAAAATCTATACTTGTGTAGATTAAATGTTGATTGATATCAGGGGCGGAGCTATATTGAGCTCCACAGGGGCCATGGCCCCCTCATCTTGCAAAAAAAATTATTGTATTTTTATATATTGTTTGTGTTGACTTTTCAAAGTTTTTTTTCGAGATCAATAATATATATGTATAATTACTGTATATGTGGAGATCAATTTCTTAATAAAAAATAAAAGTACACCTAATAAAACAAATATAAATAATTAATATAAAGAGTTTAGTGTACAATATATTCTTTTTTTATTGTATTTCTATTAATAAACTTTATTTGGCAAAAATTTTTAATTCTACACCGAAAAATTTATTCGTTGTACTCTTATTGAGTTCAAGAAATGTAAAAAATTTTAAATTTTGTAGTATATTAGTAATATTAGGCGATTTTAAAATTTTATTTGAGCTCAGTGATTTTCTAATGTGATCCATTAATTTCTTAAGTTTATAATTTTGATATACAATATATAAAAAATTATATCGTTATTTTAATTTACTATTTAATATATTTAAATAATGTCGTATTCATGTAAAATTATCTTTTCTTAAATTTAAAATTTTATTATTATCACATTATATATTATTGGATCGATAATAATTTTTACTTATTTGATAGTTGCATGAAAAATGTAATATTTTATAGAGTAAATACTATTTTGAACCTTATGTTTTTCAAAAGTTACCGATTAAACCCTCTGTTTTATTAAATAATAAATTGAACCCTGTATTTTTTAAAATGGTACAAAATAGTATCATAAACTGATTTTTTGTCAAAATAAAAGTTAATAATAACCCGAGCTAAAGTTTTTATGACAAAATTGTGTGTATTTTCTACATCAGTTCGTTCTAGAAATTATCTTCAAGTTAGTTATATTAAAAAAATTTATTGAAAATTGAGCTTAGAGTACTAGTATTTTGTACTATTTTAGAAAATAAGGATCTAATTTGTCATTTTACAAAACAAAAAATTTAATCGATAACTTCTATAAAATACAGAGTCCAAAATAATATCAATCCTATTTATATGGGGACTAAATAATTTAAGATCTTGAAGAGTATATTGGCCTCCCTAGACATCTAATCCTGGCTCTACCCCGATTGATATGTAAAAGTAATCGATCTAATCTAATCCTCACATATTTATACATATTTTTTAAAAAAATCATATATGCAATTATTATTTTAATGCAAAAAAAATAATAATTTAAGAATCTAATATATATGATATAAATAAATTTTAAAATTTAATAAATTTAATTTATATTTTATTATTATATTGAAAAAATATAATTTAAAACAAAATTAGTCATTTCTTTCCATAACAATTTTTTTATTTAAATTTGTTATTTTATTTATTTTAATTTGTTCACTACAAGAAAACCATCTTGGCAAAGCTTATCTGGGAAGCTTGGTCGATAAAGGATTTTTTACCGGCGCGTAGAGTAAATGCGCCGGTAAAACTTCCTTTTACCGGCGAGAAATCGCGTCGGTGAAAAAGAAGTGTCGGTGTTAAAAAATATCTTTATCCGCTATGAACCTGCTTTGATAAGCTTTTGTCGGCGCAATAGTACGCCGCTAAAACTATTGGCGCCAACCGTCAGATTGGCGCTAATAGTTTTGGCCACTTTTTACCGGCATAGGAATGCGTCGGCAAAAGTATTAATTTTTTTTTTAAAAAAAATAATTAATTATAATATTAATTAATTAAATATAATTAATTAATTTTTTTTAAATAATTATAATATTATATTAACAAAAAAAACCAACATAATTTACATTAAAAGATAAACCAACATTAATTATATTATGTTCTACTAAAATCAGTATATAAACAAAATGTTAAATGTTCGAATCGGGTAATAAAAAAAGTAAAGTTCTATAGGCGGGTAATGTCGTCATCGTTGTTTCTCTGAGTCTCGGGAGGCTGCGATGACGATCCAGCACCAGGAGTGGGCAATGGTGGAAGATCCATGGGAGGCAAGTTGAAACCAAGCACAGCTCGAGAAAGATACTCAAACTGATCTTGGAATCGTCTAAGGTAGAGTTGTTGTGTCTCATACTGCTGCCTCGTATGTTGAGTTGTTTGCTCCGCTTCCTCCACTTTTTTTTGTAAAGCCTCGTACTGTTCCATTGTAACAGTCGGTGGGGCTGAAGGATGCGTGGCAGGTGCTCTTTTGGCCCCAACTCCCTTCAGTCTGGGGAGATGTCCAAAGCCTCTAAGATGTTGAGATCGTTCCCCGAGTACTTGCGTCATAACAGGTAAGTCTCGGGGGTACTGTGTAGGATCGACAACAGGCTCATCGGGCTCATCTTCAGTGGGCGCTGGTTGAGTTGTCGCTATTTCAACCATTTGCTCCTAAAACAAACTAATAAGTTAAATGGTTAATTTTAATACAAAATAAATTGAAAGAAATAAATAAAAATTGAATTAAAATGTAAACTTACGTAAGCTTGTTGCGCGAACTCGTTGCGCCAATTGTTGCCTTTATGGTGAAACTTTTGAAAAGTTTCCACCGCAGTTGGCAGTTGTCCTGTGTCGGGGTTAGCCTATTTTCAAGAGAAAATATATTAGTATTGTTATTTTAGTAGAAAAATTTAAATGAATGATAGTTAAATATAAACTTACCCCCTCGACAACATGTGAAACAATAAGCTTGGAGCCCCAGCCTCCTAGAAGTTTCATCTTACCCCGAGTTTCTTTATTTTTCGCTGCTCTCGCCTGAAATTAATAATTTTTCTAACAATTAATTATTTATTATTGACTATATAAATTAAACATTACTAAAATTAGAAATTTTTAAAAATGTACCTTTTGTTTGTTTGTGCTCAAATAAGCGATGCAGTCACTCCACACCTCTTGAGTTACTCCCTCAGGAGGTGACATGTCGGCCCTCTCCTGTCCAAGCTCCTCAATGTTTTGTATCCACTTTTTCTTGCAGTCTTCCCTCCAGTCACGTAAACCCTTTTACATCTCGTAGTCACCGTAGTCTACGAATGTAGGGTTATCTCGTGGGAGGACAAACTTGGTCTCCAAAAAGTTACACATTAATACATTAATTACAATTTAATAAGAGTATAGTAATTTAGAAATTAAAAAAATTATTAAGACATACCTCAAGTCTATCCCAGAGTGCATTGATGTTAGCTCTACTAACATCTTCCCATTTGAATTTATTAATGGGGATAGACATCCGAGTCATCCATTTAGCCATATTGTTGAATTTTTTCCGTTTTTGCCGACGGGGGTGCCAATCTCTGCGTGCAGCTCAATCTGTAACTTGGCAGATTGTGTTTTGGAGAGCTCCTCCTCAACATTCTTGCCTTTGTATTTACCTCTGACCCCTTTCTTTTTCGAACTGCTGCCACCTGGTGTAGACATACTACATATACAACACATATTGTTTATTTAAAATAAACTAACATATTGAAAACATATTAAAGAAGAAGGGTTGTAATTTTTATTTTATTTAAAACACTATTTCAATTACAATTCATCATCCTCATCAATAGTTACATATACAGCATTATCATCACTGTCACTCTCTAATTCTAAGGAGTTGTCTTCTTCGGTATTTAGACCCTCGTTGTCATCATCGACAATGAAATCATCTAATTGTTGAAGTTGTGAATTCACACGATGGATGTTTGCAACTTCAGTTGGGTCGACATCATGGCGAACATAGTCAACGTCATCCAACTGTGAAAGTTGAACAACGAATTCGGTTTCAGCTGAATTTTTTTCTTGTACAAAGGGTGTCTCCCCATCAGTGTCCGGAAAGTCCCAAACATTTCGCGGTATGTACTCATTTACAATCAGTCAGTCTTTACCGTTCTTCAAATCAGGAATGTAATAGATCAATTTTGCTTGAGATGCAAGTATGAACGGTTCATTTTGGTACCACTGTCGGTTGACGCAAATGCTAGTAGTAACACCGTCACTATCCATTCTACTCCCGTTAGTGTCAAACCACTTACACAAAAATAAGAGAACACTGCAGTCTTTTAAATAAGTGAACTCCATAATTTTTTCAAGCGTGCCGTAAAAAATTTGTCCATCTTCACCGGGGACCATAACACCGCTATTTTGTGTTTTGCGGTTATCATCCCTTTCCTTGACCAAAAATTTAATACCGTTCACTATGCACCCTGGATAAAAATAAATTGTTGCATTCGCTGGGTTAGCGATAGCATACAACTCATCTGACACTGCACCCTGGTTGCTCAACCATAGTTCCTTAATCTACATATCAGGAAAAATATTAAATTAAGAAAAGTTGAACAGTTATTGAGAACAAGATTAAGAGTATTGAGAGGCAACAAGGCTTACTCGAGTTTTGAACCATTCAGGGAACTCAGTCTCTTGCACTTTTTCAATATTGCCTACACCCCTTGCTTGAAGCAACTCCTTGTGCTCACTATATAATATAATGCACTTAGTAAGTTAAGAATTTTTTAGATGAAGTCGACTATTGTGTGTTTGTGTTTATGGAATTTATACTTACTTGATGTACGGCTCAACCTCTGTGCAATTGTTCAAAATGTACCACTCCGCCTTACGCTTGCTTTGCATGGGTAAGGTGTCGACTGTCCTCATACCGAGGGGTCGGCCAACATGCTTGAATACAGAAAATTATCGAGTTGGCATGTTTTGGACAATGTCATTGTTCCGGTCAGGACGGTTGAATCGAGTTTCCACTTCTCGAAAGTACATTGAGCAAAAGGTTAATGCCTCATTAACCACAAAAGATTCAGCAATAGAGCCTTCCGGATGGGCACGATTCTTGACATATTGCTTGTACACAGACATTGACCGCTCAATGGGATACATCCACCTGTACTGCACTGGTCCACCTAGTATAGCTTCTTTAGGGAGATGCATAACTACGTGAACCATTATGTCGAAGAAAGCCGGTGGAAAAATTGTTTCTAACTTGCACAAAATAGTTAGAATATTTGTTTGCATTTTTTCTAAATTCGAAACATTAAGTGTTCTTGAGCATAATTGTTTGAAATACACACACAGCTCAATGATTGTGTCCCATATTTATTTTTTCAAGAACTTACGGATACCTACCGGTAGTAAACGTTGTAACAACACATGACAATCATGTGATTTGAGCCCGAAAATCTTGCCCGTATCCAAATTTACATTTTTGTCTAAGTTTGCTGCAAAACCGTCCGGAAATCGTACAAACTTTATGAAGTCTGCAAATTCAATCCGTTCTTGAACACTAAGTGTGTAACTAGCTGGAAGCTTTTTCCACTTCCCATTTCGGTCTTCATACAACCACAACTCTCGTTGTATTTGCAAGTCTTGCAAATCCATTCTCGCCTTGTCGGTATCCTTTGACTTCCCGTCGATACTTAGAAGAGTACCTACTAAGTTGTCACACACATTTTTCTCAATGTGCATTACATCAAGATTATGTCGTAAGGACTTTGACTTCCAGTACTCAAGCTAAAAAAAAAATACTTTTTTTAGACCAATTGAGCTCTTCAGTAGAACGCTTCCGTTTCACACCCCCGAACTGTTTGTGTTTTCCAGGCAAACTCAATGGACTTCGGTCTAATTGAGATAAAATATCATCCCCCGTCAATACAGGAGGTGGTGCTCTCTTCTCAGGCTTACCATTGTACTTTTTGCTTCTCCTTCTCGGATCACTTATTTCGAGAAAAGGTCTGTGGCCAACATATCCAATCTTACTATTTAGGCCAATGGAAGGAGTATGTTCATTTCAAGTGGGACACGCCATATACCCTTTTGTGCTCCAACCAGACATTAGAGCATAAGCAGGAAAATCATTTATTGTCCACAACACTGCCGCACGCATTGAAAACACAGTTCCGTTGTAGGCATCTCGGGTTTCAACACCCGTCTCCCACAATTGTTTCAGTTCATCAATTAACGTTCTCATGAATACATCTATGTCTTTCCCAGGAGATGATGGACCTGGAATTAATAAGGCCAACAACAACGATTCAGAACTCATACACTTCCACGGTGGCAAATTATATGGGACACAAATAACTGGCCACAGGCTGTAAGAGTTGCTCATGTTGCCAAATGGATTAAAACCGTCAGTCGCCAATCCCAGTCTGACATTTCTAGGTTCAACAACAAAAGACGGATGAAGGCGGTCAAACTACTTCCATTCTTCAGCATCCGCAGGATGCCTAAGCACACCGTCTTCTTTTGGTCTCTGCGAGTAATGCCACCGCATATCCTCCGCAGTGTGTCTTGAGCAATATAATCGTTTTAGTCTCGGTGTGAGTGGGAAGTAACGCATAACTTTGTGAGGAACTTTTTTCCCCTTACCCTTTCTTTTCACCCATCGTGATTCGCCACATACAGGGCAAAACTCCTTCTTCTCATTCTCCTTCCAGAAAATAGCACAATTATACTTGCACACATCTATTGAGTCATAACCCAAACCTAGATTGCGCAATCGCATCTTCAACTCATAATGCGACTTCGGTAATTTTGTCCCCTCTGGAAATAGATCAATCAAGATGGACAACAACATATCGAAAGAGTAGTTACTCCATCTATTCAAAACCTTGCAGTGCATAAGCTTTACTAGTGCATTGAGGGCTGATTTTTTGCAACCTGGATATAACTCAGCCTCCATCTCCTTAAACAAGTCATCAAACTTGTTGTTGTCATTGATAGGGGTTCATTGAAAGAATCAGTATTGTTAGCAGATTCGTCAAACCCAGGATCCCCTCTTAACATGTCCGCCAACACATCTGCCATCTCCTCTTCGTCATTTTCAGGAAGTTCAACTGCGGGCTGAGAGAAAGTCTCCCTGTGGAAATACCAGGGGTTGTACGAAGGTTGGATCCCGCTGAGAAATAAATGAACCCTTATAGTTGCAGGTGTGTGGAAATTCACATTCAAACACCGCATGCATGGGCATCGAGCTAATCCGTCAGAATTCACGTGGTTCGTTGCAACCGCAACGAACTCGTCAACGCCACTTCGAAACTCTGCAGAGCGCCGGTGCGCCTTCATCCAACTTCGGTTGGTAGGCATCTTCCACTATGAAGTAATTAACAAAAAAAATTTAAAAACAAACAAGAAAATGTGCAAGTGTCCTAATCCACCTTCTCACTCCATTACTAAAAGGGTAAAGAACCTATCCCATTCAGGTTTGTAATATACATATAGTACAATCTACGCTCTTAAGATTATTTCATTTTTGTAAAAATTTCGAAGATTTTCCCCACAGTTCTTATAAGTTAGCAAACTTGTAGTAATTAAGTTTGCCGACTTACAAGAACGTGTAAGAAGACGTACCAAAATATCTACTAATAAAATAATCAAATAAGCAATAGATCATACTATAAGTATAAAAAAAGCCCAAACTATCCATGCGGACAAACAGTCCTGGATAATTTGGAGAAGCGTATTTAAGAGTCATTACTGACTCAGCCTCTCCAAACGGGTCTAAGGTATTTCGTGCATGTGTAAAATTAAAAAAAAAAAAATTATCACTATGTGATAATACAAATACAAATACAATTGTTCTATCCTATCTTTGGTGTATAACCAAAGAGATCAAGAAAAGATAATAAAAAATTAATTTTATGCTATTTTAATATCTTATGCTCATTTGTACTTGCTTTATAATTACACTTACTTTATGATAATTAGATTAAATTCTTATAATAATTACTTTAAAATTTTATTTTATTTTATTTTTAAATTATAAGTATAAATATTATAAAATATATAAATATCACTTCATTACATTTTAAATTTTATAATAAATATTAATTTATAATTTTTTATTTTATTTATTTAAATTACAAATTACAAACTTTTTAATCTTCAAAATATCATTTGCTTACATTTTCAATTTTGTAATAAATATTCATTTATAATTTTCTATTTTATTTATTTAACTTAAAAATTACAACCTTTTTAAAGTTGATAATCTCACTTACTTACTTTTTAAAATTAAACAATAAATAGTAATTTATAATTTTCACATTTATTCAATTAAATTAAAGATTACAAATTTTTAAAAATAAAAAAAAAATTGATTACCTATTATATGTTATAATATATACTAATTTTTAATTTTTAATTTTATTTATTTAAATTAAAGATTACAAATTTTTTAAAATAAATAAGATATTTTGATTACCTATTATATTTTATAATATATACTAATTTATAATTTTCAATTTTATTTATTTAAATTAAAGATTACTAAAACAAATGTTTTGATTACTTATTATTTTTTTTAATATATACTTCATTATATTTTTCTATTTTATTTATTTAAATTAAATATTATAAAGTTTATAAATTTTTTAAAAAAAATTTGCATACTTTTCACATTTTATGATATACATTATTTAATAAAGTTTTATTTAATTTATTTAAATTAAAAATTACATTATTTAACTATCTACCAAAATTTGGGCAGCATAACGGCTTAAAAAGCGTAAACCCAAAATTTTCAAAACCTATGAATATAGCACAAACAAACTTTCTATAACAACATATGAAAAACAATAAATCACACCACCGATCAGACTGCAGTATTTTATCACAGAACCTACTTCACTAACATGTATGGGCATACTAACTTATAACAAAACTATTAAATTTACAATACTAATATAAAGAAAAAAAAAACAAACCTGAAGCAGTCAAAAAGTGACAACAACAAGCAGGAAGCGGTGCTTCGGGCCGGTAAACGGGACCTAATTTCACGAAAATAAAACCCAATTAAAATATCAACATACATATACACACATAAATATATATACATTGTTGTATACCAAAATGGTACGTTTTACATTTATCAACTCGCAAGCGCACGAATCTTTATTGTAGTATTGAGATTGTGAAGAACGAGGTCGAACCCATGGGAATTGCGTGAAATTGAAGAAAATACTAATTTAATCTAAGCTATTACAACTCTAACCTAGTTCCAAAAATAATGAGTTTTTTTTGTAACAAAATAAAATAAAGTGTTTAAATGATAAAAATGACAGTAACAGATATTTTCAGAAATATTTTAGGATATTATTAAGGGTTCAGAATCCACTTAATGTATACAAAAATATTTATGTTTATATTGATTCTCATAATTTAATCAGTAATCAAACCAATTATTTTCTAATAAAAAATAGATTTTCCTTCGCTTTAAAATTATAACTTCTAAGCATTAAATGTGAAACAATTTAATGTAAATACAAAAAATCAAAGAATATTATTTTTAATAAAATATGGAACCAAGCATAAATAATTTCTAACTATCAAAAATACTTGATATTAAAGATGAAAGAAATTATTTTAAGAAGCGAAAATCATAAGCATATATTGTATTGAGAATCAAAATAAAAATAAATACTTAATTAAATACACTAGGTTTCATCGTCCTCCTTAATAATAAGGGAACTTAGAAACCCATAAGAAAATTAACTAAGAAAGCAGTAAACTAACACTGAGCGCTCTGAGCGTTTTCTCTGGATTTTTCTGTCTGAAACTGAAACTGTAACTGAATTCTAAAAACCTAAGCTTCTATTTATAGAAGGGTAAAAGGACTAATACGCAATTAAACTTATTACAAATTGCATGTGGGTAAAATTGTAAATACAAAAAGTTAATTTCGGAGTGCCACGTGTCAAGCTCGGATTGGTGGCTTTGGTGTGCAACTTGACACGTGGCGAGAGGAGAGAAAGCCACGTGGAAAGTGGCTGGGCTGCTGAAGGGAGGCGGTCATAGAGGAAGGCCAGCCGCGTGGCTGGCGAGTGCAGCAAACGCAAGGCCCAGGAGGGGCCGTTTGCTCCACGCGCGCGTGGGCTTCGGAGGAGACAAGGCGCTGACGCGCCTTCTGCTGGGCTTCTGCGGACGAATGGCAGACCGCCACGTGTCGTGGCTGTTGGCTGGGAGAGAAAGAGGGCCAAATGGGCTTTTGTCCTTTTGTGCTCTCTTTTGGGCTTCAAAAATGCCATTTTTCATTGCTTTGGATCACATTTTTACCATTTTTCTTTTTCTTTTCCTTTCTTTTCACAAATGCTATTTTCTCAATCAAACACAAATAAAATTAAATCCAAACAAAATATTTTCAACATAAAATATATCACAATAATTTTAATGAAAATATTTATTTAAAATTTAATTAATTTGTATTTCTTTAAATAAATACAATGCATTTTCTTAACTTTTTATTTTTCTTTTTCTCAATTATGCCATAAATACTATTATTATTTATAAACAAAGATAAAATTAATCTTAAATAAAATATTTTCAATATAATAATATATTGCATTAATTTCTTGAAAATATTATAAAGAATTAATTTTATTTTGTATTTTTACACTATAAAATATGTAATATTTTGGCATTTAACACAACCCCCAACTAGCTTATTGCTAGTCCCTAGCAATTCAAGCGGATAACAAAATATTACCAAAAATGAACAAATCAAACAAACTCTGACTAATCGAAACAAAATAAAATATTGGTGTAAACTCTAGAAAATACTATATATAAAAAATTACAATAGATATAATTCCAGATTTTTTTGTGTGTGTGTTTCAAATCATATTCTTTGCTTTAATCATAACACAGATAATATTGAAAAATCTTTAAAGTAAAAAGTCTCAACTCCAAATCCTCACAGGTATTGAAATATTTGAAAAGAGGAAGGGTTGTCACTCTTGGAGCTGGAAAGATATATTAATTGACGCTCAAATGGATAAAGATTTTTAGGACGAACAATGTAAACAATTATTGACCCATAGATAGGCTAACCAAAAAATATTTTGAAATTCAAATGACAAGTTAACTTTCGGGATTTCATTACAATATCTAGAGCCAAAATAAAGAAATAAACAACGAATTTTTTTTTTTTTTTTTTTTTATATATATATTTCGTGACTAAAATTTACGAAAAATAAACTATAGCAAAGTCTCTTTTGATTGATGATGATATATTATATTTTTTATTTTTTTTTTCTATATATATATTATGCATATATATTTTTACCGGTATATATATATATATTTTTACTTTGCTAAATGATTAAAACTAAGATATTGCTCTTCATATGATATATATGTATTTTTTTTTAAGGGCAATATCCACAATAATTATTTACCGTAGCAAAATTTTATTTGGTATATTTTGAATTTTGACCAAGCTACGCTGAAAGAGAAATGTTGCTCTTGTTTGAATTTTGTTTTTTTTTTTTATCTATATATATATATAGTATGTAAGATATTGCTCTTTATATGATATATATGTATTTTTTTTAAGGGCAATATCCACAATATATATATCTTTACTTTTTTTTTTTTTTTTTTTTTTTTTTTTTTTTTTTTTTTACAAGAGGCAACATGTGATAAGAAAATATAAAGATAATAAATTTACAATTAGGCTCAATTCTAAAAAAAAAAGTTTCCCTCTAGTAATTGTCATATTTTCAAATTTCAAAAAATTTCGATTTTACCAATTCAGAAGATCAATATATGTTCAAAAAATCGTTTTCTCAATTCTCACTTCTCACAAAAAAAATGAAAGCTTTTAACTTAAGATTTTTCTCAATTAAATGTGTTAAAAACAATCAAATCATATGTTTGGTTTGTGCAATTTTTACTGGAATTACTATCTAAGTAACTAAATATAGTATAAACTAGTCTAACACAATATTTATTTATTCACATAATTAGCAGCAGAATTTGACTCAAAATTTTCAAAAAGGTAAGAAATTTATCGAACTTAACGCAAGAATATACTCAGTACCCCCAACTAAAATGAGACAGTGTCCTCAATGTCTAAATATGTATATGATAAGAACATGAGATGAGAACCGAAAGAAAAAACAGAGAATATGCACAGTGATAGATGTTAATTTTCTAAAAAAACAAATGACAGAAAATAAACTAAAATACTGAAAAATAAAGAAAGCAATTAAAGATAGGACCAGTAGTGAAAGAATTCACTAACCTTGGTAAATTGGATCGTGAAGGAGTGTTTCCTCCACTTCAGGTGGTGTTAATTCTAAAAATGGTTTCAACCGTTGTCCATTGACTTTGAATATGTTACCAGTTTTAGAATTTTCAATTTCAACAGCTCCATGAGGAAAAACAGTACGAACAGTAAATGGACCAGTCCATTTAGAACGTAACTAGGAAACAGATGAAGGCGAGAGTTGTATAAAAGAACTTTCTGACCAGTGGAGAAATCTTTTCGCAAGATGTTCTTATCATGATACAACTTTGTACGTTCTTTGTAACTTTTTGCACAATCGTAAGCATCGTTTCTCAGTTCTTCCAATTCATTTAATTGGAGCTTTCTTTTCTCTCCCGCTTTGTCTAGAGCAAAATTCAGTTGTTTAATTGCCCAAAAGGCTCTATGCTCTAACTCTACAGGTAAATGACAGGCTTTTCCATACACTAGGCGGTAAGGTGACATTCCAATGGGAGTTTTGTATGCAGTACGATATGCCCATAAAGCATCAGTTAGTCTCAGGGACCAATCTTTCCTAGTTGGGTTGACTGTTTTTTCTAGGATGTGCTTTATTTCCCTATTAGAGATTTCAACTTGACCACTAGTTTGAGGATGATATGGTGTAGTGACTTTGTGTGTAATGCCATAATTTTTCATGAGATGTGCAAATGGCTTATTACAAAAATGTGTACCTCCATCACTAATGATAGCACGTGGTGTGCCAAAACGGGAAAAAATATTTTCTTTCAAGAAACGAACCACCACTTTGTGGTCGTTTGTGTGACATGCAACAGCTTCGACCCATTTTGAAACATAATCAACTCCAACAAGAATATACAAATTTCCAAACGAGTTAGGAAAAGGTCCCATAAAATCAATACCCCAAACATCAAATACATCAATAATAAGAATAGGGTTTAAAGGCATCATGTTTCTTCTAGACAGACTTCCTAACTTTTGACAACGTTCACAGGCTTTACAGTATGCATATGTATCACGAAAAATTGTGGGCCAATAAAAACCACATTGTAAAATTTTTGCAGCAGTCTTTTTACTACTGAAATGGCCTCCACAGGCATGATCATGACAAAAAGATATGATTTTAGTTTGATCACAATTCGGGATACATCTACGTACTATCTGATCAGGACAATATTTAAACAAGTATGGATCATCCCAGATAAAATTTTTCACCTCAGAATAAAATTTATTTTTATCTTGTTTAGACCAGTGAGATGGTATTTCACCAGTAACAAGATAATTTACAATGTCAGCATACCAAGGCAGAGAAGAAACATGCATCAATTGTTCATCAGGAAAAGTTTCGGTGATAGGGGTAGGCTCTTTACTAGTTTCAATAACTAGCCTAGATAAGTGATCAGCAACAACATTTTCAGACCCTTTTTTATCACGAATTTCTAGATCAAACTCTTGTAAAAGAAGTATCCAACGGATTAAACGTGATTTTGCATCTTTCTTTGACAAAAGATATCTTAAAGCAGCATGATCAGAATAAACAATTATTTTAGATCCTAACAGATAAGACCTAAACTTTTCTAAGGCAAAGACTACAGCAAGCAATTCTTTCTCAGTTGTGGAATAATTTAATTGAGCATCATTTAGAGTTTTGCTAGAGTAGGAAATAACATGTGGTATTTTATCAATTCTTTGCCCTAAGACAGCTCCTATAGCATAATCAGAAGCATCACACATTATTTCAAAAGGAAGGTTCCAATCAGGAGGTTGAATAATGGGTGCAGTAGTTAGCATAGTTTTCAATTTCTCAAAAGCAATATGACAATCATGATCAAAAACAAATGCATTATCTTTTCCAAGTAAATGGCACAGAGGCCGTGAAATTTTGCTAAAGTCTTTTATGAATCTCCGGTAGAAACCGGCGTGACCTAAGAATGATCTAATTTCTTTCACAGTTTTAGGTGGTGGAAGTTTTGAAATAAGATCAACTTTAGCTTTGTCAACTTCTATTCCCTCAGATGAAATCACATGTCCTAAGACAATTCCACGTTTTACCATAAAATGACATTTTTCCCAATTTAGCACTAAATTCTTTTCTTTACAACGAATCAAGACAAGAGACATGTGGTGTAAACATTCATCAAAAGAAGATCCATAAATAGAAAAATCATCCATAAAGATTTCCAAAAAATGTTCAACCATATCAGAAAAAATTGCAATCATACACCTTTGAAACGTCGCAGGTGCATTGCATAAGCCAAAAGACATGCGTCGATAAGCAAATGTTCCATAAGGACATGTGAAGGTGGTCTTTTCTTGATCCTCGGGTGCTATCGGGATTTGGTTGTATCCCGAGTAACCATCGAGAAAACAGTAGTACTCGTGACCAGCTAATCTTTCAAGCATTTGATCAATGAAGGGTAATGGGAAATGGTCTTTTGTGGTGAGGCTATTCGGTTTTACGTAGTCAATGCACACTCTCCATCCAGTTTGGATTTTAGTGGGGATTAATTCATCGTTTGCATTCTTGACTACAGTAATTCCAGACTTCTTAGGAACAACATGGATCGGACTGACCCATGAACTATCAGAAATTGGGTATATAATACCCACATCTAATGTTTTAAGTATTTCATCTCTCACTACTTCTTTCATATTTGGATTTAACCTTCTTTGACACTCACGGGATGGCTTTGCATTTTCTTCTAAATGGATTCGATGCATGCACACCGAAGGACTAATTCCTTTGATGTCAGCCATGGTCCACCCTATGGCTTCTTTGTGACTCTTAAGAACTTGTACCAATTTCTCTTCTTGTTTCTTGTCTAACGCAGATGCGATGATAACAGGGAAGGTTTCTGACTCTCCTAGGAATGCATATTTTAGATCTTCGTGGTAAAACCTTTAGATCTAACTTTGGTAGTTCAGGGAGTGACTGTGATTCTAATTGGCGAAAGGGTTCAATTGACTCAACTTTGGTGTTCCACTCTTCTGTGTTTATCAATGGTGTAGACTCTAACAAAGAATTTACACTATCAAAAGAACTTTCAAAATTCATACCAAAATGACTTACACAATTTTTGAAAGAATTATCTTTGTTGAGCATGAAATCATGTGTGATAGAATCAATAAAATTTACCTCATATACATCATCGCATTCAACAGATTTATTAGCAGCATTAAAAACATTCAACTTAACAGTTATATTTCCAATTGATAATTTAAGAACACCATTACGATAATTGATGATTGCATTTGATGTGGGTGAAAATCAACCCAAAATGATAGGAATTTGAGCACTTATGTCTTCAATAAAATGAGTATCTAGCATAATGAATTTAACAGGAAAGTAAAATTTATCTACCTTTATGAAAACATCTTCTATGAAACCCCTAGGAATTTTTACTGAACGATTAGCTAACTGAAGTATCATAGATGTTAGTTTTAGTTCCCCTAGACCAAGTTGCTTATAATCAAAATAAGGCAACAAATTCACACTAGCTCCTAAATCAAGTAAAGCTTTGTTAATCACGTGATCACCAATAATACATAGAATTGCGAGACACCCCAGATCTTTGTGTTTAACAAGACTTTTATATTAAATTATGGAGCTAACTTATTCTGTTAAAAATGCCTTTTTCGAAACATTTGTATTTCTTTTTGCAGTACAAAAATCTTTCAAGAATTTAGAGTAGGCAGGTATTTGCTTAATGACATCTAAGAAAGGGATATTTATACTTACTTGCTTGAATACCTCTAAGATGTCACCATACTGACTACCTCTTTTGATCGGGAGCAATCTTTGTGGGAATGGAGCTTTTGGAATGAATGGTAAGGTTTGACTCGATTCTTCAACCGAATCTTTGGAATGTGAACTTTCATGTTGACTATTTTCATTTTCTTTCAATGAGTCTTTGTTCATTTTGGCATCAGGTTGAGGTATGTAATCAAGTTTTTGAATAATTTTTCCAGACCTGAGGATAGAAATTGATTTAGCTTCCTCAGTAGGTCTAGATGTACTTACCTCGTACTAACTCTTTAGATTGGGAATGGGTTGATTGGGAAGTTTTCCCTTTTCCCTTTCAGGTAGGGCAGTAGCAAGCTTAACCATTTGTGTTTCAAGCTTTAACAGGGATTGAGAATTTGTGTGTAAAGCTTGTTGGGTGGTTTGCATGAACAGTTGAGGGTATCCTCTAAAGATGGATTGCTTTATTGTTGAGGATATGGCATATGAGGCTAGGCATGACTCTGATTAGGCGTGTTGTACTGGTGCCCTTGATTCATTGGAATTTCTCCAATTTGGATTGTAGGACTGAGAAAATGGGCTATCAGATAATTTCCCATAAGTTTGAAGAGCATTTACTTCTTCAGAAAAATCCCTCTTGGTATATAAGCAATGATGGACAGGACTGGGCACTATGACTTGTACTATAGCATAAGGAACAAATTTCAGTCCTATGTATAGGAGTATTCATGGATTGACTTAATGACATAGCTTCAACTCTCCTAGTTAGATTTGCTAATGATGTTTTAATATCTACGTCATCTTTGACATCGTAAATTCCACCTCTCTTAGGTGTATTGGACGCTCACGTTCCAGGATCTTGGCAACTCCACTGTTGAGAATTTACAGAAAGATTGTCAAGAGACTCCTAAGCCTCTTCCCCTCTAAATTGCAAAATTTTTCCAGTATGCATTGATTGTACCATTTTTCAGTTTGAGGGAGATAATCCATCATAAAAGTATTTTACCAATCTCCATTTTTCAAAACCATGGTGTGGACATTTTAGCAATAAATCTTTAAATCTTTCCCAACATTCATAAAATTCTTCGTGATCTTTCTGATAAAATTCGGAGATTTCTCTCCTAATATTATCCGTTTTAGACATGGGAAAAAATTTGGACAAAAATTTATTAACTAATTCATCCCAAGTAGAAATGGATCGGGCTGGGAGTGAATTTAACCAGGCTTTAGACTTATCTTTTAATGAGAATGGAAAAAGTCTAAGCCTAACAGATTCATCAGAAAAATTTTGAAATCTAAAAGTAGAGCAAATTTCTAAAAAATCTTTTACATGCATGTATGGATCCTCTTTACCTAACCCATAAAAAGATGGCAAAAGTTGAATTATGGAAGGTTTCAGCTCAAAATGTGTAGCATTTGTTTCAGGAAAAATAATGCATGATGGTGGATTAGCAGAAATTGGAGAAAAATGATCAATAAGAGTTTTTTCTTCCACATTTACTTGATTTGGTTCCATGATGTCAGAATTTTCACTTTTAATTTCAACCCACAATAATTTTCTTTTTACCAAACGATTTTTAGAATTTCGTTCCCAGCGAATCATACACTAAGTATCACAAAAATTAAAATAACATGAAAAAATTAGGAGGCGGTGCCTACCATATAATTGCGTAAATAAAGACTGAATTTAAAATATAGCGGGAAATAAATAATATGTATATTTGACAGAAATATAAATACTAATATTAATATATGTGCAGAAATAAAGACTGAATTTAAAATATAGCGGGAAATAAATAATATAGATATATATTTGACAGAAATATAAATATTAATATTAATTATAATTTATAATATATAATTATATTAATAATATGCTTTTCTTAATAGTTAAATAATGTATATATAATAATAATATAATATAAATTTATATATATAAAAATAATTAACAGTAAGTAACGTAAGTTACTTACTGTAATATATAATAATAATAATAATAATAATATTAATAATAATAATAATATATAATTATATATATAAATCTTACTTCACTATTAAGAAACGTAATATATAATATATATAATATAATAACTAGTAGAAGAATTATACCAACCTGAATTAAAGTAGTTTTTCTTCTTGCAGTTCCCCGGCAAC
Organism: Cannabis sativa; assembly: GCF_029168945.1. NCBI lineage: Eukaryota > Viridiplantae > Streptophyta > Magnoliopsida > Rosales > Cannabaceae > Cannabis > Cannabis sativa. The sequence goes on along the minus strand of NC_083603.1, from coordinate 64,865,099 downwards.
GGCGCCAAAAACTTGTTGTATACCAAAATGGTACGTTTTACATTTATCAACTCGCAAGCGCACGAATCTTTATTGTAGTATTGAGATTGTGAAGAACGAGGTCGAACCCATGGGAATTGCGTGAAATTGAAGAAAATACTAATTTAATCTAAGCTATTACAACTCTAACCTAGTTCCAAAAATAATGAGTTTTTTTTGTAACAAAATAAAATAAAGTGTTTAAATGATAAAAATGACAGTAACAGATATTTTCAGAAATATTTTAGGATATTATTAAGGGTTCAGAATCCACTTAATGTATACAAAAATATTTATGTTTATATTGATTCTCATAATTTAATCAGTAATCAAACCAATTATTTTCTAATAAAAAATAGATTTTCCTTCGCTTTAAAATTATAACTTCTAAGCATTAAATGTGAAACAATTTAATGTAAATACAAAAAATCAAAGAATATTATTTTTAATAAAATATGGAACCAAGCATAAATAATTTCTAACTATCAAAAATACTTGATATTAAAGATGAAAGAAATTATTTTAAGAAGCGAAAATCATAAGCATATATTGTATTGAGAATCAAAATAAAAATAAATACTTAATTAAATACACTAGGTTTCATCGTCCTCCTTAATAATAAGGGAACTTAGAAACCCATAAGAAAATTAACTAAGAAAGCAGTAAACTAACACTGAGCGCTCTGAGCGTTTTATCTGGATTTTTACGTCCGAAACCGAAGCTCAGAATCGAATTCTAAAAACCTAAGCTTCTATTTATAGAAGGGTAAAAGGACTAATACGCAATTAAACTTATTACAAATTGCATGTGGGTAAAATTGTAAATACAAAAAGTTAATTTCGGAGTGCCACGTGTCAAGCTCGGATTGGTGGCTTTGGTGTGCAACTTGACACGTGGCGAGAGGAGAGAAAGCCACGTGGAAAGTGGCTGGGCTGCTGAAGGGAGGCGGTCATAGAGGAAGGCCAGCCGCGTGGCTGGCGAGTGCAGCAAACGCAAGGCCCAGGAGGGGCCGTTTGCTCCACGCGCGCGTGGGCTTCGGAGGAGACAAGGCGCTGACGCGCCTTCTGCTGGGCTTCTGCGGACGAATGGCAGACCGCCACGTGTCGTGGCTGTTGGCTGGGAGAGAAAGAGGGCCAAATGGGCTTTTGTCCTTTTGTGCTCTCTTTTGGGCTTCAAAAATGCCATTTTTCATTGCTTTGGATCACATTTTTACCATTTTTCTTTTTCTTTTCCTTTCTTTTCACAAATGCTATTTTCTCAATCAAACACAAATAAAATTAAATCCAAACAAAATATTTTCAACATAAAATATATCACAATAATTTTAATGAAAATATTTATTTAAAATTTAATTAATTTGTATTTCTTTAAATAAATACAATGCATTTTCTTAACTTTTTATTTTTCTTTTTCTCAATTATGCCATAAATACTATTATTATTTATAAACAAAGATAAAATTAATCTTAAATAAAATATTTTCAATATAATAATATATTGCATTAATTTCTTGAAAATATTATAAAGAATTAATTTTATTTTGTATTTTTACACTATAAAATATGTAATATTTTGGCATTTAACACAACCCCCAACTAGCTTATTGCTAGTCCCTAGCAATTCAAGCGGATAACAAAATATTACCAAAAATGAACAAATCAAACAAACTCTGACTAATCGAAACAAAATAAAATATTGGTGTAAACTCTAGAAAATACTATATATAAAAAATTACAATAGATATAATTCCAGATTTTTTTGTGTGTGTGTTTCAAATCATATTCTTTGCTTTAATCATAACACAGATAATATTGAAAAATCTTTAAAGTAAAAAGTCTCAACTCCAAATCCTCACAGGTATTGAAATATTTGAAAAGAGGAAGGGTTGTCACTCTTGGAGCTGGAAAGATATATTAATTGACGCTCAAATGGATAAAGATTTTTAGGACGAACAATGTAAACAATTATTGACCCATAGATAGGCTAACCAAAAAATATTTTGAAATTCAAATGACAAGTTAACTTTCGGGATTTCATTACAATATCTAGAGCCAAAATAAAGAAATAAACAACGAATTTTTTTTTTTATTTTTTATATATATATTTCGTGACTAAAATTTACGAAAAATAAACTATAGCAAAGTCTCTTTTGATTGATGATGATATATTATATTTTTTATTTTTTTTTTCTATATATATATTATGCATATATATTTTTACCGGTATATATATATATATTTTTACTTTGCTAAATGATTAAAACTAAGATATTGCTCTTCATATAATATATATGTATTTTTTTTAAGGGCAATATCCACAATAATTATTTACCGTAGCAAAATTTTATTTGGTATATTTTGAATTTTGACCAAGCTACGCTGAAAGAGAAATGTTGCTCTTGTTTGAATTTTTTTTTTTTTTTTTTATATATATATATATATAGTATGTAAGATATTGCTCTTTATATGATATATATGTATTTTTTTTTTAAGGGCAATATCCACAATATATATATCTTTACTTTTTTTTTTTTTTTTTTTTTTTTTTTTTTTACAAGAGGCAACATGTGATAAGAAAATATAAAGATAATAAATTTACAATTAGGCTCAATTCTAAAAAAAAAAGTTTCCCTCTAGTAATTGTCATATTTTCAAATTTCAAAAAATTTCGATTTTACCAATTCAGAAGATCAATATATGTTCAAAAAATCGTTTTCTCAATTCTCACTTCTCACAAAAAAAATGAAAGCTTTTAACTTAAGATTTTTCTCAATTAAATGTGTTAAAAACAATCAAATCATATGTTTGGTTTGTGCAATTTTTACTGGAATTACTATCTAAGTAACTAAATATAGTATAAACTAGTCTAACACAATATTTATTTATTCACATAATTAGCAGCAGAATTTGACTCAAAATTTTCAAAAAGGTAAGAAATTTATCGAACTTAACGCAAGAATATACTCAGTACCCCCAACTAAAATGAGACAGTGTCCTCAATGTCTAAATATGTATATGATAAGAACATGAGATGAGAACCGAAAGAAAAAACAGAGAATATGCACAGTGATAGATGTTAATTTTCTAAAAAAACAAATGACAGAAAATAAACTAAAATACTGAAAAATAAAGAAAGCAATTAAAGATAGGACCAGTAGTGAAAGAATTCACTAACCTTGGTAAATTGGATCGTGAAGGAGTGTTTCCTCCACTTCAGGTGGTGTTAATTCTAAAAATGGTTTCAACCGTTGTCCATTGACTTTGAATATGTTACCAGTTTTAGAATTTTCAATTTCAACGACTCCATGAGGAAAAACAAGATACGAACGGTAAATGGACCGATCCATTTAGAACGTAACTTACCGGGAAACAGATGAAGGCGAGAGTTGTATAAAAGAACTTTCTGACCAGTGGAGAAATCTTTTCGCAAGATGTTCTTATCATGATACAACTTTGTACGTTCTTTGTAACTTTTTGCACAATCGTAAGCATCGTTTCTCAGTTCTTCCAATTCATTTAATTGGAGCTTTCTTTTCTCTCCCGCTTTGTCTAGAGCAAAATTCAGTTGTTTAATTGCCCAGAAGGCTCTATGCTCTAACTCTACAGGTAAATGACAGGCTTTTCCATACACTAGGCGGTAAGGTGACATTCCAATGGGAGTTTTGTATGCAGTACGATATGCCCATAAAGCATCAGTTAGTCTCAGGGACCAATCTTTCCTAGTTGGGTTATCGTTTTTTCTAGGATGTGCTTTATTTCCCTATTAGAGATTTCAACTTGACCACTAGTTTGAGGATGATATGGTGTAGTGACTTTGTGTGTAATGCCATAATTTTTCATGAGATGTGCAAATGGCTTATTACAAAAATGTGTACCTCCATCACTAATGATAGCACGTGGTGTGCCAAAACGGGAAAAAATATTTTCTTTCAAGAAACGAACCACCACTTTGTGGTCGTTTGTGTGACATGCAACAGCTTCGACCCATTTTGAAACATAATCAACTCCAACAAGAATATACAAATTTCCAAACGAGTTAGGAAAAGGTCCCATAAAATCAATACCCCAAACATCAAATACATCAATAATAAGAATAGGGTTTAAAGGCATCATGTTTCTTCTAGACAAACTTCCTAACTTTTGACAACGTTCACAGGCTTTACAGTATGCATATGTATCACGAAAAATTGTGGGCCAATAAAAACCACATTGTAAAATTTTTGCAGCAGTCTTTTTACTACTGAAATGGCCTCCACAGGCATGATCATGACAAAAAGATATGATTTTAGTTTGATCACAATTCGGGATACATCTACGTACTATCTGATCAGGACAATATTTAAACAAGTATGGATCATCCCAGATAAAATTTTTCACCTCAGAATAAAATTTATTTTTATCTTGTTTAGACCAGTGAGATGGTATTTCACCAGTAACAAGATAATTTACAATGTCAGCATACCAAGGCAGAGAAGAAACATGCATCAATTGTTCATCGGGGAAAAGTTTCGGTGATAGGGGTAGGCTCTTTACTAGTTTCAATAACTAGCCTAGATAAGTGATCAGCAACAACATTTTCAGACCCTTTTTTATCACGAATTTCTAGATCAAACTCTTGTAAAAGAAGTATCCAACGGATTAAACGTGATTTTGCATCTTTCTTTGACAAAAGATATCTTAAAGCAGCATGATCAGAATAAACAATTATTTTAGATCCTAACAGATAAGACCTAAACTTTTCTAAGGCAAAGACTACAACAAGCAATTCTTTCTCAGTTGTGGAATAATTTAATTGAGCATCATTTAGAGTTTTGCTAGAGTAGGAAATAACATGTGGTATTTTATCAATTCTTTGCCCTAAGACAGCTCCTATAGCATAATCAGAAGCATCACACATTATTTCAAAAGGAAGGTTCCAATCAGGAGGTTGAATAATGGGTGCATTAGTTAGCATAGTTTTCAATTTCTCAAAAGCAATATGACAATCATGATCAAAAACAAATGCATTATCTTTTCCAAGTAAATGGCACAGAGGCCGTGAAATTTTGCTAAAGTCTTTTATGAATCTCCGGTAGAAACCGGCGTGACCTAAGAATGATCTAATTTCTTTCACAGTTTTAGGTGGTGGAAGTTTTGAAATAAGATCAACTTTAGCTTTGTCAACTTCTATTCCCTCAGATGAAATCACATGTCCTAAGACAATTCCACGTTTTACCATAAAATGACATTTTTCCCAATTTAGCACTAAATTCTTTTCTTTACAACGAATCAAGACAAGAGACAGGTGGTGTAAACATTCATCAAAAGAAGATCCATAAATAGAAAAATCATCCATAAAGATTTCCAAAAAATGTTCAACCATATCAGAAAAAATTGCAATCATACACCTTTGAAACGTCGCAGGTGCATTGCATAAGCCAAAAGACATGCGTCGATAAGCAAATGTTCCATAAGGACATGTGAAGGTGGTCTTTTCTTGATCCTCGGGTGCTATCGGGATTTGGTTGTATCCCGAGTAACCATCGAGAAAACGATAGTACTCGTGACCGGCTAATCTTTCAAGCATTTGATCAGTGAAGGGTAATGGGAAATGGTCTTTTATGGTGAGGCTATTCAGTTTTCTGTAGTCAATGCACACTCTCCATCCAGTTTGGATTTTAGTGGGGATTAATTCATCGTTTGCATTCTTGACTACAGTAATTCCAGACTTCTTAGGAACAACATGGATCGGACTGACCCATGAACTATCAGAAATTGGGTATATAATACCCACATCTAATGTTTTAAGTATTTCATCTCTCACTACTTCTTTCATATTTGGATTTAACCTTCTTTGACACTCACGGGATGGCTTTGCATTTTCTTCTAAATGGATTCGATGCATGCACACCGAAGGACTAATTCCTTTGATGTCAGCCATGGTCCACCCTATGGCTTCTTTGTGACTCTTAAGAACTTGTACCAATTTCTCTTCTTGTTTCTTGTCTAATGCGAGATGCGATGATAACGGGGAAGGTTTCTGACTCTCCTAGGAATGCATATTTTAGATCTTCAGGTAAAACCTTTAGATCTAACTTTGGTGGTTCAGGGAGTGACTGTGATTCTAATTGGCGAAAGGGTTCAATTGACTCAACTTTGGTGTTCCACTCTTCTGTGTTTATCAATGGTGTAGACTCTAACAAAGAATTTACACTATCAAAAGAACTTTCAAAATTCATACCAAAATGACTTACACAATTTTCAAAAGAATTATCTTTGTTTAGCATGAAATCTTGTGTGACAGAATCAATAAAATTTACCTCATATACATCATCGCAATCAACAGATTTATTAGCAACATTAAAAACATTCAACTCAACAGTCATATTTCCAAATGATAATTTAAGAACACCATTACGACAGTTGATGATTGCATTTGATGTGGCTAAAAATGGTCTACCCAAAATGATCGGAATTTGAGCACTTATGTCTTCAACAAAATGAGTATCAAGAACAATGAAATCAACAGGAAAATAAAATTTATCTACCTTAATCAAAACATCTTCTATGACACCTCTAGGAATTTTCACAGAACGATCAGCTAACTGAAGTGTCATAGATGTTGGTTTCAGTTCCCCTAGACCAAGTTGCTTATAAACAGAATAAGGCAATAAATTCACACTAGCCCCTAAATCAAGTAAAGCTTTGTTAATCACATGATCACCAATAATACAAGGAATGGTGGGACACCCCGGATCTTTGTGTTTAACAAGACTTTTATATTGAATTATGGAGCTGACTTGTTCCGTTAAAAATGCCTTTTTTGGAACATTTGTGTTTCTTTTTGCAGTACACAAATCTTTCAAGAATTTAGAGTAGGCAGGTATTTGCTTAATGGCATCTAAGAAAGGGATATTTATACTTACTTGTTTGAATACCTCTAAGATGTCACCATACTGACTACCTCTTTTGATCGGGAGCAATCTTTGTGGGAATGGAGCTTTTGGAATGAATGGTAAGGTTTGACTCGATTCTTCAACCGAGTCTTTGGAATGTGAACTTTCAGGCTGACTCTTTTCATTTTCTTTCAATGAGTCTTTGTTTATTTCAGCATCAGTTTGAGGTATGTAATCAGGTTTTTCAATTATTTTTCCAGACCTAAGGATAGAAATTGATTTAGCTTCTTCAGTAGGTCTAGATGTACTTACCTCGTACTGACTCTTTGGATTTGGAATGGGTTGGTAGGGAAGTTTTCCCTTTTCCCTTTCAGCTACAGCAGTAGCAAGCTGACCCATTTGTGTTTCAAGCTTTAACAGGGATTGAGAATTTGTGTGTAAAGCTTGTTGGGTGGTTTGCATAAACTGTTGTAGTGTATCCTCTAAAGATGGTTTTCTTTGTTGTTGAGGATATGGCATATTAGGTTGGGCTTGACTCTGATTGGGCGTGTTGTACTGGTGCCCTTGATTCATTGGAGGCTGGTTCTGTCTCCATGAAAAATTTGGATGATTTCTCCAATTTGGATTGTAGGATTGAGAAAATGGGCTATCAGATGATTTCCCGTAAGTTTGAAGAGCGTTTACTTCTTCAGAAAATGCCTCTTGGTATATAGGCAATGATGGACATGACTGGGCACTATGACTTGTACTATAGCATAAGGAACAAATTTCATTCCTATGTATAGGAGTATTCATGGATTGACTTAATGACATAGCTTCAACTCTCCTAGTTAGATTTGCTAATGATGTTTTAATATCTACGTCATCTTTGACATCGTAAATTCCACCTCTCTTAGGTGTGTTGGAAGCTTTCGATCTAGGATCTTGGCAATTCCACTGTTGAGAATTTACAGAAAGATTCTCAAGAGACTCCCAAGCCTCATCCCCTCTAAATTGCAAAAATTTTCCAGTGTGCATTGATTGTACCATTTGTCGGTTTGAGGGAGATAATCCATCATAAAAGTATTTTACCAATCTCCATTTTTCAAAACCATGGTGTGGACATTTTAGCAATAAATCTTTAAATCTTTCCCAACATTCATAAAATTCTTCGTGATCTTTCTGATAAAATTCGGAGATTTCTCTCCTAATATTATCCGTTTTAGACATGGGAAAAAATTTGGACAAAAATTTATTAACTAATTCATCCCAAGTAGAAATGGATCGGGCTGGGAGTGAATTTAACCAGGCTTTAGACTTATCTTTTAATGAGAATGGAAAAAGTCTAAGCCTAACAGATTCATCAGAAAAATTTTGAAATCTAAAAGTAGAGCAAATTTCTAAAAAATCTTTTACATGCATGTATGGATCCTCTTTACCTAACCCATAAAAAGATGGCAAAAGTTGAATTATGGAAGGTTTCAGCTCAAAATGTGTAGCATTTGTTTCAGGAAAAATAATGCATGATGGTGGATTAGCAGAAATTGGAGAAAAATGATCAATAAGAGTTTTTTCTTCCACATTTACTTGATTTGGTTCCATGATGTCAGAATTTTCACTTTTAATTTCAACCCACAATAATTTTCTTTTTACCAAACGATTTTTAGAATTTCGTTCCCAGCGAATCATACACTAAGTATCACAAAAATTAAAATAACATGAAAAAATTAGGAGGCGGTGCCTACCATATAATTGCGTAAATAAAGACTGAATTTAAAATATAGCGGGAAATAAATAATATGTATATTTGACAGAAATATAAATACTAATATTAATATATGTGCAGAAATAAAGACTGAATTTAAAATATAGCGGGAAATAAATAATATAGATATATATTTGACAGAAATATAAATATTAATATTAATTATAATTTATAATATATAATTATATTAATAATATGCTTTTCTTAATAGTTAAATAATGTATATATAATAATAATATAATATAAATTTATATATATAAAAATAATTAACAGTAAGTAACGTAAGTTACTTACTGTAATATATAATAATAATAATAATAATAATATTAATAATAATAATAATATATAATTATATATATAAATCTTACTTCACTATTAAGAAACGTAATATATAATATATATAATATAATAACTAGTAGAAGAATTATACCAACCTGAATTAAAGTAGTTTTTCTTCTTGCAGTTCCCCGGCAACGGCGCCAAAAACTTGTTGTATACCAAAATGGTACGTTTTACATTTATCAACTCGCAAGCGCACGAATCTTTATTGTAGTATTGAGATTGTGAAGAACGAGGTCGAACCCATGGGAATTGCGTGAAATTGAAGAAAATACTAATTTAATCTAAGCTATTACAACTCTAACCTAGTTCCAAAAATAATGAGTTTTTTTTTGTAACAAAATAAAATAAAGTGTTTAAATGATAAAAATGACAGTAACAGATATTTTCAGAAATATTTTAGGATATTATTAAGGGTTCAGAATCCACTTAATGTATACAAAAATATTTATGTTTATATTGATTCTCATAATTTAATCAGTAATCAAACCAATTATTTTCTAATAAAAAATAGATTTTCCTTCGCTTTAAAATTATAACTTCTAAGCATTAAATGTGAAACAATTTAATGTAAATACAAAAAATCAAAGAATATTATTTTTAATAAAATATGGAACCAAGCATAAATAATTTCTAACTATAAAAAATACTTGATATTAAAGATGAAAGAAATTATTTTAAGAAGCGAAAATCATAAGCATATATTGTATTGAGAATCAAAATAAAAATAAATACTTAATTAAATACACTAGGTTTCATCGTCCTCCTTAATAATAAGGGAACTTAGAAACCCATAAGAAAATTAACTAAGAAAGCAGTAAACTAACACTGAGCGCTCTGAGCGTTTTCTCTGGATTTTTACGTCCGAAACCGAAACTATGCGAATTCTAAAAACCTAAGCTTCTATTTATAGAAGGGTAAAAGGACTAATACGCAATTAAACTTATTACAAATTGCATGTGGGTAAAATTGTAAATACAAAAAGTTAATTTCGGAGTGCCACGTGTCAAGCTCGGATTGGTGGCTTTGGTGTGCAACTTGACACGTGGCGAGAGGAGAGAAAGCCACGTGGAAAGTGGCTGGGCTGCTGAAGGGAGGCGGTCATAGAGGAAGGCCAGCCGCGTGGCTGGCGAGTGCAGCAAACGCAAGGCCCAGGAGGGGCCGTGCGCTCCACGCGCGCGTGGGCTTCGGAGGAGACAAGGCGCTGACGCGCCTTCTGCTGGGCTTCTGCGGACGAATGGCAGACCGCCACGTGTCGTGGCTGTTGGCTGGGAGAGAAAGAGGGCCAAATGGGCTTTTGTCCTTTTGTGCTCTCTTTTGGGCTTCAAAAATGCCATTTTTCATTGCTTTGGATCACATTTTTACCATTTTTCTTTTTCTTTTCCTTTCTTTTCACAAATGCTATTTTCTCAATCAAACACAAATAAAATTAAATCCAAACAAAATATTTTCAACATAAAATATATCACAATAATTTTAATGAAAATATTTATTTAAAATTTAATTAATTTGTATTTCTTTAAATAAATACAATGCATTTTCTTAACTTTTTATTTTTCTTTTTCTCAATTATGCCATAAATACTATTATTATTTATAAACAAAGATAAAATTAATCTTAAATAAAATATTTTCAATATAATAATATATTGCATTAATTTCTTGAAAATATTATAAAGAATTAATTTTATTTTGTATTTTTACACTATAAAATATGTAATATTTTGGCATTTAACATACATACACTTACACTTACACTTAAACTTACATATATACACATACATATACATACACACACACACACACATAAACACATACACATACATACACACACACATAAACACATACGTATATACACACATTTACATATACTCTCACATACACATATATACACATATACATATATATACATACACCTATACACATACACATACACATATACATATATATACATACACCCACATGCACATATACATATATATATATACATACACCAACATACACAAACAAATACATACATACACATATACATACACCCACATCCACATACACATACATACATAAATATATATACATATACATACACATACATACAAAAATACATATATATACACATCTATACACTAATAAACCCATATACATACACATTATTACACTAATCCATACCTATATATAAACATTTCAAAAAAAAATTAAAATTAAAAAATTAAAAAATACCTTCCACAAATAAGAGGATGTGGGGCTTCGGGTGGTGTGCGGTGGTGGCTGCTGGCCGACTGACGGTGGAAGGGTGGCTGTCGGTGGTGATTTTTTTCCTAAAAAAAATAAAAAATTTTGAGAGAAATGAGAGGGATTAAGAGAGTTTGAGTGAGATTGAGTGAGAATGAGTGAGATTGAAAGAGAGGGATGAAGGAGGAATTGAGAGAAAAAAAAATTTCTGAAAAAAAAAGGGAAATGGGGTTTGCTCGTCGAAGGATCATATATGAACACTTTTATCAGTGCATTGAATTGCGCCGGTAAAAGTGGTCATATAACCCTAAACCCAAACGTACCGTTTCCTTTAACACTTTTACCGGCGCATTAATGTGCCGGTAAAAGTAATCCCACCTACCACCACTTTCCACGCGGGATTTTCTCCCCCCAAAATTTCACGTGGCCGGTCAAGATTCCCACCAAAATTTGCTAACTTTTACCGGCGCAATTTTGCGCCGGCAAAAGCCTTACAGAAGTGGACATGTGTTCGCCCCATTTGGCGGTTCATTGTTTATCTTTTACCGGCGCATTTTATTGCGCCGGTAAAAGTTATTGCTGAATCCAATATGAAGTTCAACATTTCATTTATACTGACAACTTTTGCCGGCGCAATTGACCAATTGCGCCGGTAAAACTAGGCTTTCTTGTAGTGGTTCTTGGAAACATAAAAGAACCCTAATTTATTTTGTTTTGTTGTTAGTTATGTGAAAAGAAAATATTTTTCAATAAATATTGAATAACTTAATATTAAAAAAAGTAACCAATCTAAAGTAACAGATCCATTGGATTGGATCCAAAATATAAAATCTACATTTAGTGCGAATCAAATGTACTATGACTAAAATAGTACAGATCGAATGTACTATGAGTAAAATAATACAGATTGTATTAAATGAACACCCTAGAGTTAAATTTTAACAAGATGCTGTAAGAAAATAACAATACACTATATTTATATTTATAGTTCTCTATTCAAAAATATTTTTACACTTTAATTAATTTTTCATCTACTTTTCCACTAAGATTATAAGGGCACGTGCCACACGCACTTACCCTACCACTAGTATATATATAACTAGTAAATGTTTCGCGCTTCGCAGTGGATATATAAAATATTTTAAATTATATATAAAAAATAAATGATGTATTTTAATTAATAATAATTACTTAATAAAATTATATTAAAATTTTAACTTTACTATTAAAAAATTTGTAACATAAATACTTAAAATATTAAATTTGTTGCTAATAAATACCGAAATTTAAAAAATAGTAACATAAATTCTCATTTATGGTTTAATTTTTATTTTGATGTGTGTGTTAAGTTCTAGGTTTGAATTTTATTGTGTGCGTTTTTAATATTTGAGTTTTAGTATAGGGATATTTGCGGCATAAATACCATAAGTTTTTTGTTTTATACACTTAAATACCACATGTTTGTTTTTCGACGGATTAAATACCTAAAGTTACATTTTCGTTACTTCCGTCACTACTTTTCTATTAAATCCTATCAAACATAGAGTATTTGCGGCATAAATACTTGATGTTTTAAATTTCATACAATTATATACCACGTGTTTTTTCTTCAGATACTTAAAGTTACATTTACATATATAAATGTATAAAATCTAGAACATCAGGTATTTATACGCAAATACTCGTGTGTTTGAATAGGATTTAATAGAAAAGTAGTGACGGAAGTAACTATAACTTAAGTTATTTTATCCGTGAAAAAAAAACATGTAGTATTTAAGTGTATAAAACCAAAAACTGATGATATTTATGGAGCAAATATCCCTTTAGTATATAATCCTAGTGAGTCGACTGGTCCAAGTAGCCATATCATTTCCGCCACCAGAACAACTCAACTCACGCACCAAATGCCGACAATCGCCATAACTTTCCTCTCCATACTCTTGGCTGTCGGAGTGTACAGTCTCATCAAGAAGCTGCGAAGCAGAGGATCCTCACTCCCCCTACCTCCAGGCCCTCGACCATGGCCCATCATCGGAAACCTCCCTCACTTGGGCCCCGCACCGCACCATGCCACAGCGGCTCTGGCTCGGAAATACGGCCCATTAATGTACCTCCGATTGGGCTTCGTGGATGTGGTGGTGGCGGCCTCGGCCTCGGTAGCGGCTCAGTTCCTGAAGGTCCACGACGCCAATTTCTCGAGCCGGCCACCAAACTCAGGGGCGAAGTACATCGCTTATAATTACCAGGACCTCGTTTTCCGTCCTTACGGTCCACGTTGGAGGATGCTCCGCAAAATCAGTTCTGTACATATGTTCTCCGGCAAGGCCATGGACGATTATAGCTATGTTCGCCAGGTTCGTTTAATAAAGAACTTTCTTATTAACTAATTTACATAACGCTCCTGATCTTATTAAATAAATATACATTAATTTTTTTTATAACCATAAATTTCAATAATTGGTTAATTATAACTTGCTTTTTCAATTTTATTTAGCAGTTTATTATTATTATTAAATAGCCGAAATTTAAGGGTGTGCATAAATCATCCAATGACAATTCACTAATTCAATTACAACTAACCGCTAAATATTGGATATTCAATTGTTATCTGATCGGATTGAATGTTATTTTTACATTTAACATCCAATCGAACTAAGTAATTAAATTTTATATTGTTAATATTTATATATAAAAATTAATATTAAAATTTTACTATATTTTTCTTAGATTGGATCCAATCCAATACATATTGGGCTTAAAATATTTGATCGATCCATCCTAAAAATACTTAGTCTAAAATATTGAATAAATTTAAATTAAACCAATATATATACATATAAAATAATTCTAGAGGAAATTACACTCTATACCCTTTTTATATTGTCCTCTTTTATTTTTACATTCTTTTTTAAAGTATCATTTTTACCTCTTTTTTTTAAATAATGTACCAATTTTGCCCTTGTTACTTTAAAATACTCTCAATTTGACTCTTATATCAGAGTATTTTGGGTACAATACATATGAAAAGAGGTATATTTCAATTAAATATAAAATTAAAGGTAAATTTACTTAATTGATTAATAAAAGTGTTACTTTTCAACTTAACCCATAATCTAACAAATAGAACCGATTCAATTGGATTAGATCAGATGGTAAAATTTAACTTTTAATATATAATTAGATCGGATTTACATAGTACTAAAAATATTAAATGTGGTCCAATAAACACCACTTCAAAAGAAAACTCTTGATTTTATTTGTTTATATTTATTTAAGATAAATTATTAATTTATGAGTAATATGTTCCTTTTTTTTTGAATGGTAAGTAATATGATTTTTGTTTCCAAATAATATCATTATCAAATCATTTCATTGTTAAAAAATTTCTTTTAACTTCCGGGAATTCCGTTCAAATTTGACTAACATAAATTTGATGTGACATTGTTAGTGATGATACATGAATGCTACAGATATTTAAATCTACACACTTTTTTGTCTTCATAACATAAATATATATATATATATATACTAGATGAGAGTTACGTTGCGAGCCACGTAAATTTTAGTTTTATATAAGTTCTACTGGTTTTTGTTTAAGAATTCAGTAATTAAGCAACGACAACAACAATGGTAGATAGATCTATTTAAGTTTTTCATATTTGTAAAGATTATAAATCTAAACTTTTAATTTTCTTGATTTGAGATTTTGAATTGTTCTGATTTACTTGTTTATGAATTTATTAAAATACTTGAATATTTATTTGTTCTGATTTTGAATTGTTTTGATTTATTCATACTTAAATATTTATATTGATGATTGTTAATGAAATTAGTCTGTAGCTTTATGTTTCTAGAAAAAAAAGAAAATGTATTTTTTAATATAGAGTTTAAATTTTATATTGATGATTGTTAATGAAATTAGTCTGTAGCTTTATGATTCTAGGAATAAAAAAGTATTATTTTATATAGAGTTTAAATATAAATTTATATAAACATATTTATTTTTAAAAAGAGTAATTCATCAAAAAAAATTGAAATTAGTTAAATCCACCCAACAATAAGAAGAAATATAAATTAACAAACACGTAAGCTTCAATAATTTAACAACATATGATATGAAATTAATAATACTTGTTCCGGCTATGACGAGGATCTTGGAAAAAAAGATTTTTGTAGATTCTCTTGATAAATAAAGTGGGAACAACAACATAAAAAATAAAGTAATAATAAAGAGAGAAAAAGATGGAAGGAGAAACCTTGATTTACACTACGATCCTTCAAATGCTCTCCATTCTTTCCCCCAAATAAATTTGTAGGTGTGGAGCCTATTAGTGAAGCAGGTCTGCGGTTACAAAGAACTATCGTTTTAAGATTGTATGCCGAGAAAGCATGAGGTCAATATATTACCTTTATTATTGATGGGAAGTGACAAATTATTGCCATTCACAATTTTACTGCTTTTGAAAGACCCTTGCATAAGATTTGTTAGAGTTGGAAATGCTCTCCTTTCATTTTCTTCTTTTCCCTTTTCTTCAAGTTCTTACTACTTCACTGTCATTCGTTTTTGTTTTTACGTT
The DNA here is from genome assembly GCF_029168945.1 of Cannabis sativa. Taxonomy (NCBI): domain Eukaryota; kingdom Viridiplantae; phylum Streptophyta; class Magnoliopsida; order Rosales; family Cannabaceae; genus Cannabis; species Cannabis sativa. The sequence continues at coordinate 64,849,320 of NC_083603.1, read as the reverse complement.
TCCAGTTTTTTCAATGTTTAGTGATATTCTCCCAAGATAGATTTGTTAGAGAGATATGTGACTAAGATGATTTTTTTTTAATTTAAAAAGAGATTATTAATATTTAAAAGATTGTTTAATTTTTTAGATTTAATTATTGAGTTTATTTGTTCACGAGAGATAAACCTATTAACATCGTTAAATTTAACAGAATATTCTTTTATTTTTAAGTATATTCTGTTAAACCAAGAAATGCCGTTAGATAAGCACTTTTAATATATAAAGATATATTTTTTTTTTTGAAGAACTTGTAAAATTAGGTAACTATACATAGAAATAATAAAATAAAATAAATATTTTTTTTTCTAACTTAAAAAAAATTAATTACACCGCTAATTTAGTCTTAAAAATTATACTATTGCGATTTAATGTTGAATATAATCATTTTGAGATGTGAAAACTATATATTTTCTTATCTTCTTTAGAATTAAAGTAATTATTTAATTGCTTACAATACTAATTATATACTCATTAATTTTTTTTTGCAAGATATATACTCATTAATTAAATTGCAATAATGTATACAAATAATTATAGAAGTAAAAATTTTATAAACAAGTAATTGGTGTATAGGATTAACTTACTAGTTAAAATATCATTAGTCCCCACTAAAAATTCCACCATCACAATATTTTTTAAATCATTTTTGTGCTGTGTGTAGAAAAAATAACATCATAGTTACTTCTAAGTGTCATTTTAGTTATCACAAGCAACTAAATAGTTGATTTATTAGTTGCATATTTTTTATATGTCAAAATGTCTATATTCAAGAGTAGATTATTTCTCTATTTAGTTAACCAAAAAATAACTAAATTTTTAAATTAAACAAAATTTAATATACAAACCAAATTCAAAGGTTGCTAAAATATACTTTTAATTCAAAAGATTTATTAACTTAATAACTAATTTATATATTAAGATGTTTACGAATAATTTTTTAAAGTAATTAAAACGAATTTTGGATAATATGATATAAAAATAAAGAAACCATTTTTTTTTAAAAATAAATACATAAAAAATGGATAACAAAATGTGTAGTTTTAATATGTTGAATGACTACAAAGTAATTTTTTGATAGCATGATAATTTGTTTATTAGTTATGAAAGGTTACTAAAATGTACTTTAAATAATATAAGATACATAATATAATTTAAATGTAACTAATTTTTAAAATAAATTTTAGAAATAACTAAAATGTATGGCAAATAATATAAACATAAAATAAACTTTTATAATTGATCAAAAATTAGTGACGGTGTATATACTATATAATTTTTTTATAACAACCCTTAACAACCTTAACACCTTAACAACCCTTAGCTACAGTTAACAACAACCTTAGTTTACTTGCAGTACGAGTAAGGTAAGTATTAGTCCTCTAAAAGAAGCAATTAAGGGGTAATAAAGGTATCAAGTATTTCAGTGCAGTTCTTAACAAGGTCCCTCGGGACTCATACCCATATATATTGTAATTTATTAGTTTCTAAGTTTGAAAAGAATACAAAAATCAAACAATTTATAAATTTAAGCTTCAATTAATTAATTAAAATAAAATTGCTTGTATAGATGTAATTATATTATTTTATTGATATAATAAGTAATCAATTGGTTTATTTTAATTTTGAAAACAATGATAAAATATATACTTTCTACATTTTAAAATGATGACCTTAAAAAGCAGATTATGAAAGTATCATTTTTTTAGCTCAAATAATAAATAATATGGTCAGAATTAATTTTTGAAGTTTTAAGAAGTGAGAAAGAAAGAAAAAAAAATCTGGATGGCTTGTTTAAGATAACAAACAAACACTAAACTCAGGGATGTAATTAATTTTATTTAAGTATAAAATAGTTGACGTGTTACTGTAATTGTGTAATATTAATTTTGTATGTCATAATCGTTATTGATTTAATTATTACATATTGATATAAAAAATTTCCAGTAATATTAAGCCTATGGCAGATTATATTTGCACCCGCAAATATTATAACTATACTCTATTACTAAATTTACTCCAATTAAATATCATTTTTTATAACCCCACCCTACCCTATTTACCAAAAGGGTATTATTTTATACACATGAAAACTTCTCATTTTAAGTTTTATTTTATTTTATTTATTTATTTATTCATTTTTTTGGAAAAAAACCCTCAAAGAATGGAAGGACTTCGCACCATTAAATTTTCTACATTCACCAAATCGTCCCTCTGCATTCTCCAAATCCACAATTTTTCATTATAGGAATAATGTAAAGGCACATTTGTATATAAATTAGTGTATTAAATAAAGACATGAATATCATTCAACATCACAAAATAAAGTCAAAAACAAAAATAAATCCCATAAAACACTATTTACAAGAATATATATATATATATATATAATAAATTTACTTTTTTATTCATTCCTCTATTGATAAAATCTTAATTTTTTTTTTGACAAAGTGATTAGAATCACTTATGAATTTACGACGCAGATGTCCGCCACCGGCATTAGAATCTCCTCGAACTAGGATAGCTCATCGTCTAACCGCAGAGCATGCTTTGCCAAACCATGGGTCGCTATATTCTCAAAGCGAGCCACATGGGACAAAACTGCCCCTAAAAATTTAGACAATAAAACTATAATATCTTTAAACAACGCTCCTAGCTCATTGAAATACACCTGAAAAATAGCAGAAAACCAGAATAAAACTTTTATTAGAAAATTATCGAATTGATCAAAATCTACCAAATAACAAGAACTAAGCAACCAGAACCCCACTAAAATTACTAGAACTAGCTAATCCTTTTGGCTAGTAGCAAGTGAATTATAGCACTCTACTTCATAACCTTCTTAAAGTCACTACCCTTACTCAGACCATATCGTCTAAAATAAATTTTATTGTGTAATTTAGTAAAAAGCAATGAACCTAAACCTTACTTTACATTTACAATAAAATTACCACTTGATCCATTTCTATTATATCAATCATAGAAGTTGACTCTCTTGTTTGGTAAAGATCTTCCAAAAACAATCTTGGAAAAAACTAAGCTTTCTTGATTGACATTACCAAGGGTAAACACTATTATTTGACTCTATTGGAGTAGATTGTATTATAATATACTACTAGTAGTATTAAGATATATACATGTCAGAGAAAAATAGTAATGTATATCTTAATGCTTTCCTAATACTATATATTAACACGAAACAGAGAGAGAATGGAAAAACTTTTTATTTACTGAATGAAGAAAATACAATCTACTTAAATACAATTGAAGAAGAACACCGATATATATACAGGGAAGTAACCGACATTTAGACAAAAACCAAATCAGCTAAAAGATAGCTAATTTAACAGAATAGACTAACTAAATTAACGGTAAAAACTATAACTAACAAACTATCAGTAGTTGATGGCAGTAGGCTAATTCTATTATAATTCTAATATTCCCCCCTTGAGATGGACTGTATATGTCATATACAGACATCTTACGGATATGAGAAGAAAGAATTGTGGATGGAAGAGGTTTAGTGAAAGTATCTGCAAGTTGGAGAGTAGTGTTGATAGGAATGAGTCGAATTGCAGAGGCCTTTATCTTTTCGCGTATGAAATGGCAGTCTAATTCGATGTGTTTGGTGCGTTCGTGAAAAGTGGGGTTGTTGGCGATGTGAATGGCGGACTGATTATCACAATAGATGAATGCAGGAGCCTTTTGAGGAATTTGTAAGTCGTTAAGCAAGTATTGGACCCATGTAACTTCACTGCTAGCAGCAGCGAGTGCTCTATACTCTGCTTCAGCAGAACTGCGAGAAATTGTTGTTTGTTTCTTGGTTTTCTAGGATATCAAACAGTCTCCTATGAAGAGGCAAAAACCTGATGTTGATCGACGTGTTGTAGGATAGGAAGCCCAGTTCGAGTCTGAGAATCCCCGAAGGTGCAATGATGAAGTAGAGTTGTAAAGTAAGCCTTGTCCAGGGCACCTCTTGAGGTACCAAAGTAAGTGGTGAATAGCCTGCATGTGAGGAGTACGAGGGGTTGACATAAATTGGCTCAGGGCATTTACAGTATAGGTGATATCGGGCCTAGACAAAGTGAGGTACAATAAACGGCCAACAAGTTGAAGATAGGCAGAGGGGTCATCTAGAGGTGTTCCTTCACTGTCATTAAGTTTTGTCCTTGGATCCATGGGAGTTTTAGGAGGTTTGCTACCTGTAAAGCCAGTATCAATGAGAAGCTATAAAGTATATTTTCTCTGAGATAAGAAAATGCCTTCAGATGATCGTGCGATTTCGAAGCCAAAAAAATATTTTACTGGTCCCAGGGCCTTCAATTTAAATTGATTGTGAAGTGAAGCTTGTAGTTGGTGCAATAGAGCATTGTTGGGGCCTGCTATGATGATGTCGTCGACATAAACCAATAGAGCAATTAAGCTATTTCCTGTCCCTTTAGTGAATAAAGTATAATCAGCTTGAGATTGTTGGAAGCCTTCCATGATAAGAGCGTCTGAAAGCTTGGTATACCATTGTCGTGAAGATTGTTTTAAACCGTAAATCGATTTATGCAGCTTGCAAACAAGATTAGAGGCAGTACCATCTGTGTTTGGGGGAGTTAAACCTGGTGGAATGACCATGTAAACTTCTTTGTTTAGGTCGCCGTTTAGGAATGCGTTGTTTATGTCAATTTGTAAGGTGCGCCAGTTTTGGATTGCAGATATGGCAAGGATAAGGTTGAATGTAACCATCTTGGCTACTAGTGAGAAAGTATCAAAGAAGTCGAGACCTTCTTGTTGAGAAAAACCTTGTGCAACTAATCTTGCTTTGCACCTTTCAACACTCCCATCACTGTTATATTTTATCTTGTAAACCCATCGACATCCTATAGCTCTCTTGTTTGGTGGAAGCTTGACATAAGTCCATGTTTTGTTTTTCAATAAAGCATATAACTCAGTTTGCATTGCTTGGTTCCACACCTTGTGCTGGCTGGCTTGTTTGTAATTCTGAGGTTCAGAAAGAGCTGTGACAGCAAGAATAAAGGCTCGATGAGTAGTAGATAATTTTTCATAGTTAATAAACTTACTAAGTGGATGAGGCGTAGAGGATTGGTCTTGTAAAATGGAGTTGCATTCGTAATCCCTCAAGTATGCAGGAGATTTTGTTTGCCTAGTTATTCTTCGAAGAGGAACTTCATTTGTGGCAGGCGTGTTGATGTTGTTGTTTGTGCTGTTGTTGTGATCTGGTATGGTAGAGGCAGGAGCCATTTGTTCTGGTTCACTGGTTTGATCCTGAGAGATGTCATCTATGTTGATATCTTGATGGTTATCTACAGGAAAGTCACTCACGGGTGTATTAGAAATAAGACTAGAAGGAAACACCATATTAGAGAAAGGGTCAATGTGATTTTTCATCAGTATATAGCCTTTGAAAAGGGTAAATGTGTTCATGAAATATCACATTTCTTGAAATAAAAATCTGTTTGCTATTTAAGTCATAGAGTTTATATCCCTTGACACCTTGTGGGTAACCTAAGAAAACACAAGGTTGGGCCCGAGGAGCGAATTTAGTTCTATGAGCCGTGAGGGTAGATGCAAAAACAAGACAACCGAAATTTCTTAGATTAGTGTAATCAGGTGTAGTACCAAATAAAAGTTCATAAGGTGTTTTATTTTTAAGAAGAGGACTAGGGGTGCGGTTTATTAGAAAAGTGGTTGTCATAATACACTCGGACCAGAACTTGATAGGCATATTAGCTTGAAAATAGAGAGCACGAGCAACATTTAATAAGTGCTGATGTTTTCTTTCAGCTATAGTATTTTGTTCAGGCGTCTCTATACTAGTGAAATCATGCAATATACCAAGTTTAGCAAAGAGATCTTTAAAAACTAATTCAGGTGCATTGTCAGATCGAAAACGCTTGATAGTGCAATGAAATTGAGTTTGAACATAAGAAATGAATTGTGGCATAATGCTAGCAACTTCAAATTTTGTTGCATAAGATAAATCCAAGTGAATCTAGTGTGATCATCTTCTAGAGTAAGAAAATACTTGTAGTTTGAATGAGATGGGATATGATAGGGGCCCCATGTATCACAATGAACAAGATCAAATCTGTTATTAGCAAAAGAATTCTTATTAGGAAAAGGTAATTTTCTTTGTTTTGCCAAAGGGAAAATATAACAAGGAGTATGTTTATGTAGAGTATTAACATCACAATTCAATTGATTGCTTAACAGAGCCAATCTTTTCTGGGATAAATGTCCTAATCTAGAATGCCATAGGTCAGCAGTGACAGATAGAACATTCTCAGATCTGGCAGTATCCAAGGTGTAGAGGCCACTGTTGTTGCTACCTCTGCCAATCTCCTTCAGATGGAGTTTGTCCTGTATGTGAAAATTGTTAACAGTAAAATTGACATTAATCGAATTGCAGCTGGTTAGACTACTCACAGAGATAATATTGTATTTGAAACTTGGTGCATAAAGAACATCAGTCAAAGTGAGATCTTTGTTAATAACAATAGAACCACTTTGTTGAACAAAAAGAAACTCATTATTAGGTAGAATTAACCTGACTTTAAGGATAGGACAGACATATTGAAAACTCTTAATGTTGTTGCAAATATGTCTTGTAGCTCCCAAATCTATTATCCATGATTCATTTTTAGGATTGACATAATGATTGGACAAGATAATACTTGTTGCTCCCAAAGATGAGCTAGGATCAGTAGCAGTTATATTACTCGGCTGATTAGCTAAAAGATTCAGCCGTTGCTGATATTGGGACACACTGAGTTGAGGTAACAAGGTGTGACTTTCTTCACTGGAAGGATTAGATTCAGCATTAGCCTGCACTTGGTTAGTTGTTGCATCTTTCGATCTGTTGCTCTTGAATCCTGGTCGATAGCCATGGATTTTGTAGCATTTTTCAATCGTGTGACCATGTATGTTACAATGAGTGCAAAATGGTCGATTCTTTCTTGGAGGATGGTTCTTGTTTCCCTGTGAATCAGACTTAGATGAAGCATTCCTGTCATTCTGAAAGGCAAAAGCCAAGTTAGCATTATTCGAATCATTTCCAATGTTTTGATTTCCCTTTTGATTTTCCTCTTGAGTAACCAAGTGAAAAACTCGATTGGCTTCAGGTAAAGGGTCCATCAGCAGTATGCTACTACGGATTTGAGTGAAATTATCAGATAATCCCATCAAGAAAGACATTATGTATTCCATGTGGTGGTGTTCTTGAAGCTTTTTTACACCACCACAAGTACAACCATTGCAGGTACAACTAGGCCTGTAATTGGACAGTTCTTCCCATATTGTCTTTAGCTTAGTGTAATACATGCTGATGGTTTGATTCTCTTGTCGGAGATTCATCAAGCCTTTTCTCAGATTATAAATGTGAGGACCATTTCTTTGATGGAAACGAATCTTAAGGTCAGTCCACATTGCGGCTGCAGATTCATCATACAACAAACTAGAGGAAATTTCTTTAGACACAGAGTTAAGGATCCAAGATATAACAATGTTATTATTCCTAATCCAAGCATTATAAAGATTGAATTCAGTAGGAGGAGGTTTAGGAATAGAACCGTCTAAGAATCCTAGCTTGTTCTTGACTGAAATGGCTAGTTGCATCGCACGGCTCCATGAAATATAATTGTCTTGTCCCGTAAGTGGCTGAGCAACAAGAATGTTTCCAGGATTATCACCATGATGGAGGTAGTATGGATCCGAGGGGTCTTCAACTGGATTTCTTGATCCTTGCAACTGAATATTCTGGCCACTTTGATCGATGATTTGCTGTAGGTTTCTGGTAATGATAGGAGTAGGAACTCCTGTTTCAGTCCCTGCTTCTTGATCATTGTTAGACATAACAGAGACAGGGAAGAAGAACGAAAGATCTTGGAAGAGGAAGAGAAGACGAAGGGAGAATCGTCAGAGAAAAGAGAACTGGATCACCAGCCTTGGATGAGCGCCACCATTGCCGAAGAAGAAGACACGACTTAGGCAGGAAAGCGGAAGCGATTAAGGTCAGAAGTGGGAAAGCATACTCTCCCGCTCTGATACCATAACACGAAACAGAGAGAAGATGGAAAAACTTTTAATTTACTGAATGAAGAAAATACAATCTGCTTAAATACAATTGAAGAAGAACACCAATATATATACAGGGAAGTAACCGACATTTAGACAAAAACCAAATCAGCTAAAAGATAGCTAATGTAACAGAATAGACTAACGGAATTAACGGTAAAAACTATATCTAACAAACTGTCAGTAGTTGATGGAAGTAGGCTAATTCTGTTATAATTCTAATATATATAGCTATTCATATTAGTATCGTTCAATACAATGAAAAATAATAAAACTCATACTGCTTTAATGTCCATTTATTTTAGCATCTTATAGGATTAAATCAAAATTTTTTAATTCATTATTAATGTCCCCTATCTCCCATTGATGACGAAATCCTCACATTTATAATTTATTTATACAATAAAGCTATATTATATTATTTATCTATTTATGGTGAAAATCATATTTATAGTCAATATAAATTAATTAAAATTAACTAAAATAATCACAATCTTATTCGACTTAATTATTTCTTATTTATTATCTATACATATGGGTTGGAATACCACTGGCATACCACCATCATAACCAATACTAAAATCTTCTAATTAATTATGTCATTCGATTTATTAAAAAATCATTCATATTGGTATTTATCTTTACAACGAAAAAATAATAAATTCAATACTCATTAACCTTTAGTACTTATTTATTTCAGTATTTTCCAATAGTAGAATAAGAATATCCCCAATTCACTATCAAAGTCACCACCTCCCATTGATTATGAACTCTCCACATTTATAATTTTTACACCAAAATAATATTATGTTATATAAAGTAAAACTCATATTAATTGGCAATATAAATTCCCATAAATTGAATTAAAATGAACTAATTAATTTAATCACAATCCAATTTGAGTATTATGACTTAATATTTCCTTATTTACTGTTTATATAGATGGATTGGAATACCCACACCAAACTAATATTAAAGCCCTTCTAAATAGTATTGCCACTCAATTTACTTAATTAATTTATAAATATATCCTTAGAAATTGATAAATACAATTTTTGAAAACTTCCCCCTATTTGCAAATTGGTAGATTCCAATCCATCCTAAATAATACATAAGTCAATTACAGTTATTACCATTTAAACCTTTAATCATCTTAAATAATACAACAAATCATTTTAAATCTTTCCTTAAATTACAACTTAGCCCAAATCAACCCTACATAACAATTAGTAAAATCAGAACAACGTATAATTTATTAACATTAAAGTTTTATTATATTTTTAAAATTCATGATATCGTGATATTTTAACTAAATTACCCTAAATAATTAGGGGCCAACCATATTATAGGTGCAAAAGCCTTAAAAGGTACCAAAACTATTAACAATGGCGCAACTCAACCATCAAATTGGTACTAAATTAAGTAAGAATAATCTGCTAAATATAAATATATAAACTATTAATAGGGTAGAAATACAATAGTTTAAATCAAGAAAATAAATTAAAATAAAATATTTAGTTAATTATTTAATATATTTTAATTATTTAAAAGAAAATTAATAGTTTGACTAACAAAAATAAATATATTTTAAACAATACCATATATATAATAAATATAGTTATAAATACTGAATTAATATGGTTAAAAATTTTAAAATAAATAAGATCACAGAAATTATGATTCTGTCTAAAAAAGAATAATAAGTATATTAAATTATATTATACCAAAAAAAAAACATGTTATATAAAGTATAAGTAAATACAAATTAAATGTACATAATATTATACATATAATATGATACATAAAGTAACTAATATATAATTAAATAAAATAATAAAACTATAAATACCATAAATTCAATGCTAATAAAATCATACATTCTACATGAACTACTTTAAAAAAAAAAACTATAAAAATATTTCAAAAAAAAAAAAATACAATAACTGTAAAATTATTATAGTAAATTATACTATTAAAAGTTATAATAAAATGTAAATATTCATTATATTTTTAAAACTATAAAATAATAGTTGACTAATAATAACATAATTAACTGGCTTAAATAAAATAAAATTAATACGATAAATATTATCACATATTAATTTGTTGAAAGATTTGGCTAATAGAGAAATATTATTGCATATACCAAATATATAATATAATTAAATAAAAGTTATAAATTATAATATTTACGCTATTAAATTGATTAATTTGAAAATTTCTCTAAAAAAGAAATGGTCTGAAGGACCCTGCTTAGTGATATAGTTTCAGAACTGCAATATGATTGATCTTTTCGTATTCATGGTGTGTATGGTTACTGGAGGTTGTGTGGGGGAATCGAGTGAGATTGTGGATGACATTGTGTCAATGACGAGTAAACTGGGAGTTAGTAGTGAGGAGGGTTGGGAGGAGAATGAGGAGGCTGCGTCATCGTTTGGCGAACTGTCTCTGGTAGGAAAAATGATTGCTAAGAGGGAGATCAAGGAATCATTATTCACTACAATATTTGGCTGAATGTGGAAAGGTATTGGAGGATGGGAAGTTAAGATTTTGGAAGAAGATGGAGATGATTCCTTCTTGGGGATATCATTCAAGAGTCGAGAGGAAGCGAATGGAGTATTGAGCAAACAATCGTGGATTTTCAACAGAGGACTTTTACTGCTGGAAAAATGGCCTAGTTCGGGACAATGGAGAGATGCAAAGCTTGCCAAGATATTTTTTTGGGTGAAGATGAAAGGATTATCAATTAAAGCTTTTACTCAAACCAATGTTACTCGTTTAGGGGAGATGGCTGGTGAAATCCAGGAGATTCAGTGGATTAATGAAAATAAGATGTTCTTGAACGGATATGTGCGGATGAAAATCGGGTTTCCATTAAAACAAAGTATCTTTGTGGGAAGGTATATACCTTGTGGTGGAAGGAGATACTGGATCCAATTGAAATTTGAAAGGCTACCAACACTGTGTTTTGCCTATGGGTTATGGGGACATGAAAAGAGAGACTGCCATAAGGAGGTTTTGATGGAAAAATCAGAAGGTGGACAGCAAGTTCCTAAGTATGGCCAATGGTCGAGAGATGAAGACCCCACACCTAATTGTTTTATTGCGTTCAGTCAGAATCGATCACAACCTCATGAACAAAATAGGAGGAATGGTGATAGAGTTAGGGAGCGGTTGACTGATTTGGAAAATTTAGATGGACACGTTGTGGTAGCGCCGCCGGCACTAGTAACTGATAGAGAGGAGGCTCCGATTATACGTAATCATGTAACTGTAAAAGGTAGTGGAGCATTTATGGTTGATAAGTCTCCAATCGTGGGAGATGGTAATAAACCAATTAATAGGGCTACTACAGTTGAGATTCATGTGCAAATAGGGGACTCGACTCTTAGAAAGGATACGGTGGGGACTGAAAGTGAAGCAAAAAAAAGAAAGAATGGAGGGAAAGATGGTGAGGTTGAGGAAGAGAGAGATCGAAGGGCACTTACAAAGGGAAAACAAATATTGAGTGATCAGGAGGTAAGTGTTTCTTCTAGGGTTGTCAATATCAGTAATGGGGAGGGGGAGAAGCTGGGAAAATCAAGTTCTAATGGGCAAAGGAAAAAAGTGTCGATTAAGAATCATGCAAGGAATCATGGTAAAGGAATGTCGATGGTGTCAAACGCTAATTCAGGAGTGTTGGCGAGATCCTTGGCTGGCATGGATTCTACTTCACAGGGGAAAACGTTTGTGTTCGGTTCAGAAGATGTAATTGGAACAGAGGATGTGGAGACTAACAATGAGGTGAGTATTTCTAATTATGCTGATTTATCATCTCACTTTTCAACTGAAGGAGAGGCGAGTCTTGCTAGGCAAGACCGCCGAGAGCAATGAAAATACTAAGTTGGAATGTCCAAGGGATTGGGAATCCTTGGACATTACGTACTCTCTAATCCCATATTCGGGATCATGACCCGAGTATTATTTTTTTTTAGCTGAAAGTAAATTAACAAAGTTACAAGCTCAGAAATTATGTTTGACTTAAATTTTGGGCAGAATTATTGGGTTGGTGATAGAGTTGGTATGAGTGGGGGTTTATTACTGTTGTGGTTGGAGGAGCTGAGTGTGCGAGTTGACTCAAGTTCACCTGGTCACCTGCTTGATAGGTGGCGGGTAAAGACTTCTTTCCATGGACCCGTACATGTTTTTATGGGCATCCTGATGCTACGCAAAGGAAGTTTTCATGGGAATTATTAAGGAATATTGAGGAGGAAGTTCATGGGTCGTGGCTGTGTATAGGGGATTTTGATGAGGTGGTGAGTTTGTCGGAGAAGGTTGGGGGTAGAATAAGAAGGGATGTGGCTATGGAGGACTTTCGGAAAGTGATTGATGACTGTAGCTTGATTGATTTCTGCTCTTCTAAAACGGACCTTACTTGGTGTAATGGACATGAGGTGAATCCGGTTATGGAGAGGTTAGATAGGGGGCTGTGTAATGAGGAATGGTTGCAGAATATTGATGGAGCTGATATTCTTGTTTTGGATTGGTGGGAATCGGACCATAGACCGTTAGTAGTAGAGATGCCGAATGTTGCCGAAAGAGAAAGGTGCTTGAAACGAAAGAGTAGATTCCACTTTGAAGAAGCGTGGTGTGAAGAACCAGAGTGTGGAGAGATAGTGGAGAGGGTGTGGAATAATGAAGAAGTGTGTTGGCTTCTCCAGGGGATTTAAGTTGAAGACAAAGAAGGTGGGGGATGCTCTCCGTGTATGGAATAAAAACAAGAAGAAGACATTACAGGTTAAAACAAAAAAAATTAAAGAAGGCTATTTTGGAATTATCGCCTCGACAAGATTCCAGTATTTGGGGGGAGTTGAAAACATTAGAGAAACAATTAAATGTAGTGCTTGAGAAGGATGAGAAATATTGGAGACAGTGAAGCCGGACATTGTGGCTCAAATGGGGTGACTTGAATACTAAATATTTTTATCGTAAAGCTTCGGCCAGAAGGAAGAAAAATGAGATCAAAGGACTAGTGGATAGTATGGGTATATGGCAGACTGACACTACTATGATCAAAAAGTTGATAGAGGATTATTTTGGGAATCTCTTCTCGGCTTCAAATCTAAACATGGATCAGGTTGATGAGATGTTAAGGAGAGTTAGGCCTAAAGTTACAAATGATATGAATGAGGTACAAATGCATCCGTTTGCAGCAGAAGAGGTGATTAATGCTGTGAAGAATATGAATCCAGTTAAGGCTCCTGGAGTTGATGGATTACCAGCCCTTTTTTATCAAAAGTTCTGGGGTAAATTGCAAAATGAAGTTGTTGAGGTGTGCTTGAAGATTCTGAATCATGAGGCTAATTTGGCTTGCTTGAATGAAACAATTATTGCACTTATCCCCAAAGTTGAGAAACAAGTCAGAGTGGAAGAATTTAGGCCGATAAATTTGTGTAATGTTATTTATAAGATTGTATCAAAATGTCTTGCTTGCCGATTGAGGACAACTATGAGTGCAGTCATTTCCGACACCCAAAGTGCTTTTGTACAAGACAGATTGATACATGAAAATGCTATTATTGCCTATGAAGGACTACATTGCATGAAGAATAGATTTCGAAATGGTACAAAGATGACTTTAAAGTTAGATATAGAAAAAGCTTATGACAGGGTTGAATGGCCTTTTCTTCGGGCAATGATGATACGGTTGGGGTATGACATAGCTTGGGTAGATAAGGTGATGAGATGTGTTACTTCAGTAAGCTTTTCTTTCCTGATTAATGGTGATATTAAAGGGAAAGTTATTCCTGAAAGAGGATTAAGGCAAGGGGATCCTCTCTCACCATTTCTTTTTCTCTTTTGTGCGGAGGCATTCTCAAATCTGATTCAACATGAGGAACTTGAGGGTCGTATGAGAGGACTTCGGTTTGGTCGACGAGGGCTGTCGGTATCGCACTTATTTTTTGTTGATGATAGTTTAATTTTTCAGGATGCTGAGATGGAGAGCTGCCAGCGTTTTAAAGGACTTCTAGATTCATATTCGGCTACCTCTGGACAATTGGTTAACTATCATAAATCTAAAGTTTGTTTTGGGAGAAATGTGGGAAGGGAGGTTCGACAACAGCTTGCTACTTTTATGGGGGTCTGAGAGGTTGAGAACCATGGTAAGTATTTGGGATTGCCATCTTTTGTTGGACGAAACAAAAAGGAATTTTCGGACCGAATCAAGAACAAAGTGTGGGCTAAAATGAAAGGGTGGAAAAGCTCTATCTTCTCAATGGCGGGCAAAGAGGTTCTCATCAAAGCGGTGGTTCAAGCTATTCCGACATATGCCATGTCTTGTTTTTGCCTATCCAAGAAGACTATCTCAAGTATACACCGAATGGCTGCGAGGTTTTGGTGGGGATCTTCTGATAAGGATAAGAAGATACATTGGTGTAAGTGGGCACAGTTATGCAAACCAAAGGATAAGGGTGGCTTGGGTTTCCGTGATTTGGGGTTTTTTTAACCAAGCACTTCTAGCCAAGCAAGTGTGGAGATGCATTCGGTATCCGAATAACCTTTGTAGCAGAGTGCTTAAAGCATCATATTTCCCCAATAAAAGCATCTTGGAGACTAAATGTGGAGTACATGCGTCCTTTGTGTGGCGGAGTTTGATGTGGGAGAAGAAGGTGATTGTCAATGGCTATAGATGGAGAGTTGGAAATGGGGAAAATGTTCGGGTTTTGGAAGACCCTTGGCTTCCAAGACCGGTCACATTTGAGATATATGATAAGCCTCTTCTTCCGGAGAATCTTTTTGTGGCAGATCTGAAATTTGTGGATGGGAGTTGGGATAAAGACTTTATCCGTGCGGTGTTTAATATGGAGGATGCGGAGCTAATACTTTCTATGCCTAGTATGGGGTGGGAACTCGAGGATAAGATAATGTGGCACTATAGCAAGAATGATGAATATACAGTCAAAAGCGGCTATAGGATGGCAAGTTCGTTAGCTACAGAACAATATCAGTCAAATGATCAAGTGTTGGTGGACTAGTGGAAGGCATTATGGCGACTTAAAATTCCACAAAAATCAAGCATTCTGGCCATGTGGAGGAAACATCATTGCATGCGTTATGGGAGTGCAAAACAAGTAAGGAATTCTGGGCAGCAAGTGGTTTGAAGGAGGACATGAAACAAATTCAGGGAGAGGATGTGCTCTCTTTTTTGATGAGGATGGCTCGGCAGTGGGAAAAGAACAGGTTTGAATTTTTTATGGTGATCACTTGAAATATATGGAATGTTAGAAACAATGTAGTGCATGGAGGGGCTGCTCCTATTGCAAGCGATATGGTGGACTGGTGTAGGAACTATTTGGTTGAATTTCAGGGAGGGGGAGATATTAAAGGGAGTCGAAATCAACATGAAACTTCTAAGTGGGGGGCACCTGAGATGGGACGAGTAAAAATAAATGTGGATGCAGGGGTCAAAGGTGGAGGAGGTGTGGGGATTGGTTGTGTTGCTCGTGACAGTCGGGGACGGTCTCAGTTTGCGTCCTCTATTGTGATTAATAGGGAGATCGCTCCACTTCAGTTGGAGTTGAGGGCTATTTTATTGGGATTACAGATGGGAATTCAGCACAAACTCAATAGATTTAGCATAGAATCGGATAGTTTACAAGCCATTCAATTAATCTAAAAGAAGGACGAAGGTTGCCATGATGTCGATTGTTTGCTAGATCAAATTAGAGCTTTATTGTTGTATGATTGTGTTGATGGTATCTCGTTTGTATTTTGTGAGGCCAATAGAGTAGCTCATGCTTTAGCCAATTATGCTTTGACTCACAAAGCTAGTGCCATGTGGATTGGGGTTGAACCCTCTTATGCAAGTCAGGAGATCTCTCTTGACATGCCTAATCCTGTATGATTCTGTTATTAATGAAGATTTCCATTTAAAAAAAAATTGATTATGTTTCCAATTCTTTCTTCAAACGGAAACCATCACGTGCTCCACCACTCTCCCCCCACCACTCAGTCATTGGAAGCACTAACCAACCCTTCATCACTTCCCTGTTACCATTTTACGTTGGTTGCAGTGGTAAATACTCCCACCGACACTTATAACACCAAAGATAAAAGTTTGAAATCTCAATATAAAATCTTTAACATAAAATGGATAAAAGATCTAAACACAAAATCAAAGAACTAAAAGAGAGTATTCATGAACCTGAAAAATTAGATCTAAAGCTAAAACACAAATACAAAACAAACCCGGTTTGTGACATTGTTGATTTGAGGAGCAAACGTCGATGGTCCAAGGAGTAGAAGAACTCAAGTTGTTAGCCTGGTGAGTCCGTGCCAACCTAACCCAAAGATGCCACCTTTGGTCAAAACAAAACAAAAATTTTGATCGCACGGTCCCAACGTCGTTGCTGCCATCACTTGAGGAAAGGAGTCGGAGTTGGCATCTCGAAGGAACCACCAACCTGACGGAGCTCACGTCTTGAAGTGCCAGATGGACCTCTGGCCTTGACGGAGTCGGCGTCTGAAGGGACCTTTGGTTGTGACGGAGGTTTCTGCAGTCGTCGCCTCAGGTCTGAGTGCCTCGCAGTGCTGAAACCGCGTTGCCTGAAGCCGTCGTCAGTGGAAATCGCAGACGGTGGGGGACTCGAGAGAGACCTTATTACTTAATATACATATAAATTATAAAATATTAAATTTTTGAAAGAATAACAAACAGTTTTTTTTAAGAAGTTGTGGGGTGTACTTATTAAGAAATAAAATAATAAGAATAAAAATTAAAGATACCTATTTTGGTCATTTTATAATAGGTTAAATATGTAGTTAAATTTTTGGGGTGTAGTTATAGTTTTGAGGGGTGTAAATATAACTTCCCTAAGCATATAAATAAAATAATATATAAATTAAAAAAATAATATATTAATAACAGATTTGCCTTTGGAGACATAAAATTAGAAAGATAGAAAATTAAAATAAAAAAGCCTAAAGATTTTTTAGAATTTTTTTGAGCTTTTTACATCACATACTAAAATTTTTCACATTTTTTTTACCGTGGGGCAGAATTTTTTCAAAAATACTGTGTTTTTTTTTTTTAAAAAAATATTGTGTACTGTGGTAAGTTTTCTTTGTTGTTCCACTGTTTTTTTAGTTGTTCTATTTTGTATTTTACAGTTGTTTTATAAAAAAATAGTATTTTAAATAAAAATCGTGTATCAGTATTTTTGTAAAAGTTAACCTCAATTCCAATATTTTTGTAAATTTCCATTTTTTTTTATATAGAATTCGATAATAAATTTTCCAACAAAAATTAGGATTTTTATAGAGAAGATTAAAAAATTAAAATAATACATAACTTCTAAAAATAAACCAAATTAATTGAAATTCAACTTTTTAATTATCTAAGATATTTAGAGCAAAACTCTTTTAATATTTACAATTGTTACACATATGACCATAATAGAAAAAATCGCGGTAAAAGTACCTTATCTTACGATTTTGTTACAGTCGTACCCTTTTTTGGTCATTAAGTGTCAACTCAAAAACACATGACGATATATTATTGGACTATATATTAAATAAGCTAAAGAAATATATTATCACATATTTTTGAGCTAGTACTTTACAGACTTAATTGACACTTAACAACAAAAAAAGTACGATTGCAACAAAATCGTAAAATAAGGGGGTTTCGCCGCAAATATCTTTTTATCTAAACCTTAAAAAATCTATTTTAATCATTTATTTAGTTATTTTTGAAAAAAAAAAAAAAGAGATAACCTCACTACAATAGAACAACCAAATTGGCCATTACAACATCGTTGATAGTGGAAGGAACATTACTACCAACAAAAATACAATCTAATTAACAATACGCATCGCGAACAAGACAATGAGTGGCGTTGTCAGCAGATTGTTTTACAAAAAAAATTGAACATTAAATAGTGAATCAAGTAAAATTTTGTAATCTAAAACTAAAGAACCAAACAAAAAAAGCATAACAATTGAGTTCTCAATCACTTGGACATCAACAAGCAAGCCAATTCCAACAATAACATCATGTCATCCTTTCTTTTTGACCCAACTTAGAGCCTCCTTGATGCTAATAATCTTAGCAAGTTTGGGTTGAAGACAACCTACTTTAAACAAGGTATAAAAGCCTCCAACGGTCGACCCTCATCATCGTCATCAAGGCAACCAATTCAATAGGCATGACTAGCTGAAAAAATAGCTCCATCCACGTTCACCTTAATCTTATTCACTTTTAGTTTAATTTAATGCTCAACACTGCTATTAGTATTAGAATGAACTAACAACGGCTTGAAACGATGAGAACGAGCATTCCTCCATTGATCAAGAACGACTCACGCGGAGAAGACCTCACCTTGTTAATCCTAGAAGATCATTTTTGGCATTTCATATAGACCATGACACCATTAAAGCATCCTCTATAATATATGCACGGTCCCTACTTAACAACACCATAAATCAAGCATCAAGTGCAACAACATACAAAAAACTCAATCAACACTCGACCTATTCCAAGATAAATGGGCAAAAGGACAAGACACCAAGACATGACAAAATGATTCCTCATCCCTATGACAGAAGATGCAATTCAACTCCATAGGAACACGCTTAGAACACAACTGAGTACGAGTTGGAAAACAACCAGAAAGTGCCTTCCAAGCAAACTGGAGAACTTTTGGAGGGACATTGACTTTCCACAACTTACGCTTGATATCAGATTTCGTAGCAGCAGACTAGGCCCTTTTTTGTATGTACTCTTAACTGTATAAAAATCAGAATTCTCATGCCTCCAAAACCAATTATCAACAACAATTGAAGAACTAAGGGAAAGACTAAGAATAAGATCATAATCCCTTGGCTCAAACATATCATTGACAATCTCCTCATCCCACTCCAAACAGTCCATGGCCAATAATTGACTTACATTAGCATCAACAAGACTAGGATAAAAAGATATGACATAAAGACTAATTGCATCAGGCAACCAAGGAAAATTGAGAATAATCACACTCAATCTTGAGCCAATCCTAATACAAACCCCTGATTTAATAATATCTTGTGTCTCAAAGATATTTTTCCATATAAAACTTGGATTTTGACCTTACACAGTAGTGAGAAAAAGTTTCAGAGGATAGTATATGGCTTTAAAAACCCAACTAACAAGAGAATTCTCAAAAAGCATAAATCACGAATCTTGTTTACCAACAATAGTCAAGTTATAATCCCAAAGACTTCTAAAACCAAAATCACTCGTGCTTTAATGCTTACACAAACGACTCCAAATAATCCAAATAACACCTCTAGAACAATGGGAATTGCCCCACTAGTATTTAGACATCATTTTCTCAAGGTCACTATAGGTCTATAAAGGAAGAAGAAATACTGACATAGCATAACTTAAAAGAGCATGAGCAACGATTTTCAACAATACCTCATGGTCTGCCTTAGAAAGAAACCTACCCTCCCAACTTTGTATCTTTTTTGCATATCCTCCTTAAGGAAACCCAAGATTATTGACTTATTGTCACCAATGATATAAGATAACCAAAGATAAAAACTATTCTCATCAGTTGCAACCATGCCCAATCTTGTACAAAGCCTCACATGCAAATTAGTAGGCATATTGGGACTAAAATAGATGGAGGATTTAGAGAAATTTACCGTTTGCCTAGAGGAGATCTAAAACAGATGGATAAGTGTAAGTATGTTATAAGCCTCTTTTAGCTCTTTATGAATTGTAATATCAATGCAATTAAATATGGACTTCTAATTATTTTACTTTAATAATAACTATAGAATATCGCCACACATTTATGTGGCACCACCTCATGGTGGTATTAGGCACACCATAGTGCCTAATAGAAATCATCTTAAAAAAATAATCACTCATTTTGAATATAATTTAAAGAAAATATTTATCTTGATCATTTTCTCCAAAACTCATAACAAAAACAGATTATAAACTATTTTATTTAAAAAAATAAACATTCATTAATCTTAGATATATTTTAATAGTTTCACACTTTTTCATAAAGACACTTCTGTAAAAAGAAAAATCGCAAGATTGAAATATCACTCTGCTAATATAAAAAAAACTTTTATTTTGATTAAATGTATCGCCGAAGAATTACAACAATAAATTAAAGAGAATAACTCAAGAATGCAACCCAAAAAACAATAATTCACTATAGCAGAACAACTAACTACTTGATTACATTGTGATGAGCCCTTGTATGCGTATGAACAAAGAGTTTTAACAAAATATTTATCATCATCTTCTTTAAAGCATCCTTAAACTGAAATATTCATCAATAAAATATTAATTTTTTCGAAAACATCTCAAAGAATCAATCAAATTAGATCTGCACTAAAAAAAATGGTCGCCAAGAGTTTAGTTAACGTGCTCCCACCGTCTTCCTAAATCTCAGATTTTGATGTCTTCCATCATCTCTAACTTGCATTCTCAGATTTAGTCATCTTTGAGCTCGCCTCCATCCCCAATGGCAGCCACCCTTGAGGAAAGAGGAGGAAGATGAAGAGGTCCCAAAGATGAGAGAGGGGATGCTTTCATATAATTTTTTTTTAATAAAAAAAGAAAAAAAAGAAATATTAAATAAATTAAGCTTTTGTTATTTGAAACATATTTTTAATTATTAAAAAAATTATTTAAAACATTATATATCTATCAATATAATTCTATTGTTAGCATATATATATATGTAATAGGTTAAAGGAGATGGATCAGTAATATCTATGAAAACAATTAAGAGAGAGTATTAACAGAAAACAGAGTACAAAAATGGAATGAATGAGTAAAAATGTTCATCATCTTTCATTGATTGAAAACAGGGTATTTATACAGCTCAAACTAGTAGAATACACCGGAACTAGAGAGTTAGCTACATAACTAACTCATAACCAAAAAATAACAGCTCAATACAGCTCACTTAACTAACTAACTGCCAAGCCTAAGTACACAACACTTTAACATCTTTAATACTCCCCCTTAAGGTGGAGTGTATATGTTACAAAGCCCCATTTTTTATTTTAAAACATGAAATTGAGCAGGAAGTAAGGCCTTAGTACACATATCTACAATTTGATCTTTGCTGATGTGTGAGTTGTTTTTATGAAACCCTCTTGAACCTTTTGTCTAATAAGGTGACAATATATCTCAATATGCTTTGTTTTCTCGTGAAACACAGGATTGGCTTCAATTTGTTAAGTTGCCTTGTTGGCACAGTGTAGTATAGGTTGTCCATGGTGCTCAATATTCAGTTCTTTTAGTAGAGAAATTAGCCAAAGAACTTCACATGTTGTATTCGACATGGCTCTGTACTCTGCTTCAGTAGAGGATCTAGACACCGTGTGTTATTTCTTGCTCTTCCAGGACACAAGAGACTTGCTAAGAAATGCACAAAAACCAGTTGTCGACCTCCTAGTGGCTACACATGCTGCCCAGTCAGCATCAGTGTAGGCCTCGAACTTGATTTCTAATTCTGGAGGATAGAACAATCCTTGTTCTAGGCTGCTTTTCACATACTGCAGACTTCTTTGTGCAACATAAAGGTAGTTGACTCTTGGAGAGGACAAAAACTGACTAAGTTTATTCACAGGATAGGCTAAGTCAGGCCTTGTTATTGTTAAATATTGGAGTTTCCCAATCATTCTCCTATACAACTTAGGGTCTGCCAGTTTTTCTTCACCTTCTTAACTTAGTTTTAGATTGGTTTCCTTGAATGTGTTGACAGGTTTGCTTCCTAGAAAACTAAAATCTTCTAGCAACTGTAATGCATAAGGTCTTTGTGACAAAAATATTCCTTGTTTAGGTCTTGCAATTTTATCCCAAGAAAATACTTCAAGTCACCAAGATCCTTGAGTTTAAATCTGTTGTTAAGTCTGGTTTTCAATTCATTCATTGCTGTAAGATCATTCCCAGCAAGAATGACATCATCCACATAGACAAGTAGGATGATAATGCTTGCTCCATGCTGTCTTATGAAGAGAGAATGATCTGAAATAGAATGCTGAAAACCTTCTTCATTAAGAGCTGTAGAAAACTTCTCAAACCATTGTCTTGAGGCTTGTTTAAGCCCATACAATTATTTTAAAGTTTACAAACAGCATTAGGTGGAAGCTCCCCCTTAGGACTATACCCTTGAGGTATAGTCATATAGAGTTCCTCATGCAAGTCACCATGCAGGAATTCATTGTTGACATCAAGTTGGTAAAGAAACCATCCTTTGATGGCAGCCAAAGCAAGGATAAGTTTGACTGATACCAATTTGGTAGCTACAGCAGAAGTTTCATAGTAGTCAACCCCTTCTTGTTGATTGTAACCCTTGGCAACTAGTCTATCTTTGTGTCTCTCAATGCTTCCATCAGCATTATACTTGATTTTGTATACCCATTTACAACCAATAGCATGGTGATGAGGGGATAATGAAACAATAATCCAGGTCTGATTGTCTTCTAAAGCTTTGATCTCAATTGACATTGCACCATCCCAAGCAGGTATCCCACGGGCTTGATGAAAAAATTCAGGCTCATAATGGCTGGATACAGCTAATACAAGAGCACAAAATTGTGGGGAAAACCTGGTATAGTTGATAATTTCAGAGATAACTTGATCAGTGACAGGTGAAGAGTTCTGATGTTGGACATTGTTGGCAAACAAGAGATAATGGTAGTCCTGTAGGTATGAGTGCCGATTGAGTGAAACAGGCTCAGTAGTATGCTGAGTGAGCAGGGATAAAACATCCTCATGCTGAGTAACAGCAGGATGCACAATGTTAGTAAGCACAAGTTCAGTGATAGAATCTGTATGAACAGCTTCAGAAGATGGATGAAACTGAGGTGTTTCATGTGTGGAATCAGTATTGAGAGATTCAATGGTAGTAGGGAAAAAATCTGATATGTGAAGTGGTAAAAATTCACTAGACAGAAATAGAAAAATGTTCTCATGAAAAAAAATATCACTAGAACAAAATATGCAATTTGTGTTGAGATCAATGAGCTTATAAGCTTTCATGCCTACATTATATCCTAGAAAGACACAAGCAGTAGCTCTAGGACAGAACTTGGATCTAGCAGCCCCTAGGGTAGACACATAGGCAAGACACCCAAAGGTTTTAAGATGACTATAGTTGGGAACTTTAGAGTTTAAAATCTCAAATGGTGACTTATGCTTTAAATTGGGAGAGGTATTCTGTTAATCAAATAAGTGGCAGTACTAACACACTCCCTCAATAGATTAAGGGTATATGGGATTGAAATAATAATGCTCTAGCAACATTCAATAGATGAATGAATGCAATTCTGTTGGGGTGTTTGAATGATAATGTATGATCCCCAAAGATGAAAACAACTCAGGGAATTGGAGCTCTTTAGCATTGTCAGATCTAACTCCTTTAACTTGAGCTCCATTTGCTTTTAATGAGGTGAATCCAAGTGTACCTAGAGCAATCATCAACTATGGTGGTAAAATATTTGAAGCCTTCTGTGGTTTGTGTGTGATAAAGTCCCCAAATATCTATGTGTATTAAATCAAAACAGTGTTTAGAGATGTTGTGATTAGAAACAAAAGGTAGCTTTCTTTGTTTAGCAAAATGGCCAATGGAGCTGAAAATTTTGACAAGGAGAGTATTGGAACTGTAAACTTTTATTAATAGAATAATTTTTTACACATGAGGCATGACCAAGCCTATAGTGCCACAAAGTTTCATTGTTGATTTCTGAATTAAAAACAGATCAAGCTGAAGAAACAGGTTGGTCATGAAGGTAGTAAAGATTGTCAATCCTTTCACCCATCCTAATCACTCGATTCTTGGTAATGTCCTGAACAACACATTTGTTTGACAAGAAAAGAAATGAGTAATTAGATGAGTCAGATAGAGCACAAATTGAGAGGAGATTGAACTGAAAATTAGGAACATAGAGCACATTATGCAGCAGGATATTATGCAATTTAACAGTTCCAACAAACAAGACTTTGACACTAACACCATTTGGCATTCCAACAAAATTAATTTTAGAATTTTTCTAAATAGAAATAAGAATGAGGGATTATAACAAACGTGTTGTGTAGCACCTATGTCTATAATCCAGCTATTTTTAGGTATAGAATTAACATTACTAGTAATGCTTGACACTGTTGGTTGCTGATGGTTATGCTCAGTTTGGCACTGATCAATTTGTGTGGGAGGATTACTTGGTTGGGATGATGAAGCCTGAGCTTGAGATTGGGATTAGAACCTCTGTGTTAACATGGCTATTAGCCTTTGACATTGAGAAGCCAGATCATGATCATCAGAACCACTTTCTACCCAATCACTTCCTGCAGAATAGTTTGCTGAAGATCAATTTGGCTGATTTCCAAGCTTGTTAGGAATTTCTTTTGAAAACCTTCCATGTAATCTATGACATGGTGGATAGCCATGAATTCTATAACACTTAGCAACAGTGTGAACAGGTACACCACAGTATGTACAAACAGGTCTGTTGTTGTTCCTATTTCCAGATCCATTTCCAGAAAGCTGTCCAGCGAATTGTCTTGCAATCTCATTCGAGTTGCCATGATTTTCAGTCTGAGGTATAATTATTCCTCTTTCCTTCTCTTCTTGGATCATAGTTGCATAAGCTTTATTGACATTTGGAAGAGGATCTTGAAGTAAGATCTGTGATCGAACATTTATATAGGACTCATTCAAACTAATTAAAAATTCAAACACCTTATCTTCATCGAGATACTCTTGTATAGTTTTCATAGCACCACAGTTGCAGATCAGTTGTCGTCTATATTCCTGCAACAAATCCCAAAGACTTTTAAGTATGGTGTAGTATGAAGTAACATCATTCATACCTTGAGTCATAGCCTGCATCGATCGTTTAACTTCAAAAATTCTTGGTGCATTTTTCTGATGGAAACGTTCTTGCAATTCAGACCAGATACAAGATGCATCTTCCATATACATGATGCTATATGCTATCGCGGGAGATAGTAATTGCAGAATCTAGGATATAACCAATCCATTGCAACGACTCCACGCATCATAATCTTCATTGTCTTCCTCAGGAGCTAGAAGTTTAACATGGATGAACTTCACTTTATTTCATGCTAAAAGAGCCACCATCATCGAGCATTGCCATGAACTGTAATTCTCAGCTCTTGTAAGGATCTTTGGAAATAGAGTAGCTGACGGATTATCAGCATTGGATAAAAAATATGGACTGCGTGGATCTGTGTTGGGGGATAATCTGTGATCTTGATCGAGTGTAGAAAATTGATTTGAATCGTCAGAATTTCCTGGAGCACTGCTTCGAGTTTGAGTGCTTCCTCCTCTTGCCATAGAAGAACAGAGAAGCAAAACGAAGAAGAAGGAGAAGAACGATGAACAAGGAGCTCACAAATCATGTGGCTTTGATACCATAACAGAAAATAGAGTATGAAAATGGAATGAATGAGTAAAAATGTTCATCATCTTTCATTGATTGAAAACAGGGTATTTATACAGCTCAAACCAGTAGAATACACTAGATAGAGAGTTAGTTACATAACTAACTCATAACCGAAAAATGACAACTCAATACAGCTCACCTAACTAACTAACCACTAAGCTTAAGTACACAACACCTTAACATCTTTAATAAGTATTAAGGAAATTAAAAAAAATTTAAAAAATCTAAATATTTTTACTGTTAGAATTTGAGTTTTTTCTTATTTCTTCTTTTATTTATTATAATAACTATTACGAAATATGTTAAATATTTATAACATGTTAGTTTTTGTTGATGTTAAACACCACTCATACTAATAACAATGCTATTGGTATATGAAAAAAATAATCAACTATAAGAGTAAGTTCTGGTTATTTTAGGATTAGAGATCGATAAGGCTAATAATTTTCGTATCTTATTCCGTTGAGCAATGGTAATTTAATGTGCAGGAGGAGGCAAAAATGTTAGTAAGAGCACTAGTAAATTCTAAAACGAGGGAAGTAAATTTAGAACAATTGCTAAATTTGTGCATAGTGAACGCTCTAGGGCGGGTTATGCTAGGGTATCGAGTGTTTGGAGATGGAACTGGGGCGAGTGATGCAACGGCAGATGAATTTAAGGCCATGGTGGTAGAAGTGATGGACCTTGCAGGAATATTTAACATAGGAGAATTTGTGCCAGGATTGGAGTGGCTTGACTTGCAAGGTGTGGCTGCTAAGATGAAGAAGCTCCATAAGAGATTTGACACTTTCTTGGTGGCCATTATTGAAGAACATAAGATCAAAATTGCTCAAAACAAACAACACAATCATGACTTGTTAACTACTTTGATTTCCTTAAATGAAAATGGTGAAGATGAAAGCGAAAAGTTTACGGATACCGAAATCAAAGCACTTCTTTTGGTACCTATTCTATCTCTTCCAGTCTACACATTTATATGAATAACTAATAATATAATAGTTCATTCAAAAACATAAACAAATAATATATTATAATAGATTATAGGGTATACGGTTGTGATAATTAGTTTTGAAAATGAATAATATAAAGAAATAGTATCCATTTTGAAACATATATATATATATATATATATATATATATATATATATATATAATGTTATTTTACTTTTCAGTCTTTACAAAAAACGGTGATTTAGAGATTTTTGGTCTCACAATTAGTTTTATATGAAAGAATATGAGGTAGGATTTAGAGGTTTTTTTTTTTTCTGAAAAAATATAATTTGCCATTGACAAAAGACAAACTAATTTTTTTTGACAAAACAAAATAAATTTTAATAGATTATGTAGTTGAATAATTTTCACAAGACTGAATATATTGTCTTTTCTTTTTTTTTTCTTTAAAAAAAAATTGTCAATTTTAATAGATTATGTAGTTGAATAATTTTCACAAGGTTGAATATATTGTCAATTATTTTTTTTTTTTGTTTTTAAAAAAAATTTGTCAATTTTAATAGATTATGTAGTTGAATAATTTTCACAAGGCTGAATATATTGTCAATTCTTTTTTTTTTTTAATAAAAAAATTGTAAATATATTCAATTACTTTTGAAAATAATTTATGGAATCAGTTTGTAATTTTTCAAATGGTTTAAACTTTAAACATATCGTTAATACCACTTTATGATAATATCAAATTAATAAATTCCTTATTTCCTAATGTATTTGTTTTCCTTTACACTTCTTTTTTTGGTTACACCTACACTACAGCAAATCTATATTGATTAGTCTCTTTTATTTTTTATTTTTGAAAAGTAAATTGATTAGTCTTAATATAATATTATACAAGCTTAATGCTATTAGTAGTTACAACATACTGATATTACATTTTAACATAAAATTTACAGAACATGTTCATGGAGGGTACTGACACATCATCAAGCACAGTAGAATGGGCCATAGCAGAACTCATCAAACACCCCAACCTCATGGCCCAAGTCCAAGAAGAGCTCGATCACGTTGTGGGTCGAGATAAGCTTGTAAGTGATGCGGACCTAACCCAACTGACATATCTTCAAGCTGTTATCAAAGAGACCTTTCGTCTACACCCGTCCACCCCATTATCACTTCCACGAATGGCAAGCCAGGATTGCCAAATAAACGGCTATCACATCCCCAAGGGATCAACCCTTCTAGTCAATGTGTGGGCCATAGCTCGTGACCCAGACCAATGGACTGACCCATTGGAGTTTAGGCCTGAAAGATTCTTACCTGGTGGTGAAAAGGCCCATGTAGATATTAAAGGAACTGACTTTGAAGTCATACCATTTGGTGCTGGACGTAGAATCTGTGTTGGGATGACCATGGGCTTGCGCATGGTCCAGTTATTGACTGCGACCCTAGTACACGCCTTTAACATGAAGTTACCAAATGAGATACTCCCTGACAAATTGAACATGGATGAAGCTTATGGACTCGCTTTACATAGGGCCACACCATTGATAATTGAACCTCATCCCAGGCTAGCTGGGCTAGCTCAGCACGTCTATCACACCTAATCTTAAATTAGGTGTTAAAAATAAACCCCCCTTTTTTTGTTATTCTTATTATTTATTTATGGAGCAAAATATATGCGTTTAAAAAACTTTGTTATTTCACAATGTAAATAGCTAAGGTTTTTATATCCTTTGACCTGGACAACAAAAAATTAGGTCAAAGTCATTAAGAGATACTAGTCGTAGTTGTGTCTAACACGCTTCAACATATTATTTCGCTATTGTTATAATTAAGAATAATTACATAAGGTACTATTTTTTTTTTGTAAAAAAATTACATTTTTATGTTAAGTTTTTTTTATATATATTTTTTTACAATTTTTCATAGAATCAATACGAAAACAGCAATAAAATTACTAACACGAAAATAATATCAAAACAATAACAAAAAAAATATAAATTTAATTGTGATACAAATAAAAAAATGTGAGATAAAAAATATATAAACTACATGGGGACAAAATAAAAAATAGGTAAGAATATAAATACAAATATAGTATTTTTATGTGCTAAAACTATAAAATATTCTAATATATATAAATTGGGTAAATTGCGGCATACATACATAATATTTTAAGTTTTTATACACTTAAATACCTTATTTTTATTTTTTGGAGGCAAAAATACTCAATGTTACAATTCTCTTACACCCGTTACTACCACTTCCATTAACTCATAAATATGGACACGTGGAGGGTCCAAATGCATTACATTTATTTTTTTTATTTTAAAACTTAATATTCTTAATATCAGAAACTAAATCCTACTTGTTGTAAGAAAACCAATTCTTATAATAATTTTTACATATATTGCACTGGTTCACTTAGTTATGGTAATTTAGTTTTGCATCTCTCTCTCTTTTTTTTTTTTTCTGAAACAAGTAACATTTAGTTTTTGATATTAAGAATATTAAATTTTAAAATAAAATAAATAAATATAATGCATTTAGGCCCTCCACGTATCTAAATTTATGAGTTGACGGAAGTGGTAGTAACGAATGTAAGAGAATTGTGTCATTAGGTATTTTTGCCACAAAAAATAAAGATAATGTATTTAAGTTTATAAAATCTGAAACATTAAGTATTTATGCTACAATATACCCTAATATATCTTCTAAAAAATTAAAGGAGGTGGAGGTGGGGGTGGAGGTGGGGGTGGGGGTGCGGGGGAAAATGATCTAATATTAAATTATTAGCGTTGTTAAAAATGTCCCATCAATTTTAACAGTTAGTACTATTGGGACTTCCGCTACATTTTTTTTCAATTTTACATTAAATACGCTAATATGACATGACACGATGGACACATTTTATTGTTCATGCTTATGTATTCATCCATCATCAATTGTGTGTCAATAAAAAGAAAAATTAGTATTTTTTTTTTTGAACTTATGAAACTATCAGATTGTGCTCATTAAAATATAAAAGTTGTCAATATTTCTTCATGAAATTTTATTTTTATATAAATTTATTCATTCTATTAGGCCCCATCCTATTTTTCTGTTTGAAATAACGTGTCATTATAAATTAACATTTTTCCCTAAATTTTGTGTTTACCAAGATTTTTGGAAATAGAATGTAAATGATAAGAACTAAAGAACAAATAATTAAAAGAGAAAGAGTAAAAAGAGACAAATAGTTTTGTAATATCCCGATAAGCCTAATGATAAATAGTTAGGGTTTAAATTTATATTATGGGTTAATCAGATAATAAGTGGGATTATGATCCCACTAATCTATTTCAGCATAACATTTAAATTTGCTATAAATGAGTAAATAAGAGTAATTTACAAATTATGGAGATTTATATAGCATGTGTGAATGTAATATGAGCTATATGTGGAATAAAAACATTTTCAGGTTCGGCGACCTTGAAGACCCCATAGTGGATAAATAAGCGTAATTTATTAATTACGAAGATTTATTTATAATTGTTACGAAAATTCTGTTTATTACGCAAGTGTACGTATCAAGTAGTATCTCACGCAAGTGAGGTCGAACCACAGGGAATTGGATTGAGTACTACTAAATTATAATTATGATTCTATTTGGTAAAATAATAAGTTGCAATTTTAAAAGTAAATAACTCAGAAATTAAAGAGAAAATAAACGAAGATTAATCAAGATGAGAGATTAGGGAGGTGAATCCTGTTGATAAGTTACCTATGTTATTGCCTAATTGCTATCCTTATCTCAATGTGAAAGACAGATTATAAATTAACCTAACTCTTTTCAGATCTTTTAGGTTCTAAATAATATGTTCTCTAATTAACTTCTTAATTAGATCAACACAAAATCAGCATTAAGCAATAATCTATTGGTCACTAGGCTATGTAAATACTGTCGTTTTACATCAAAACCTAGACTATCCAAATTTTAGCATTCCTAATTCTCACTTTTCAGATTTTGAATTAGGATCATAGAGCATGTAAAAGGTGATCAAGCTTACACATGAAATTAAACACAAATAAAGATAGTATTCACACATAAGATGAAGGAATGGCAATTATTTATTAACTAGGCATAAACTTAAACAACAATCATCATCCTCCCTTATTGGGAAATTTAGTTCATAATAACTCTAAAAACATCCATGATTAATTCAGAATTAAAAACAAACATAAAGATGAATAAAAAGGGTAAAAGAAAGAAACTAGAAGGTGGTATCGCTCCGGGTCTTCAAGATAGCTTCCTCTCCACTTTGCCTCCACTATTAGGTCTGTTTTTGCTTGCCTTTGACCTTCAATGTCGTATTCCTTATATAGGGATAAGTGGTGAGCATCCAATTGAGTGAAAAATCAAAATTAGGTCAAATCTGCGATTTCCGTACATAGTCGCGACTAGCATTTAAGCTGGTCGCGACTACAGGCAAAACTCGAAAAACCGAGTTTCTGCCAATCTTACGAAGTCGCGACCTGGGTCGCGACCAGAAAAAGGGTCGCGACTGTGCTCATCGAGGTCGCGACTACTGATGCTTCAGGAACCAAATTTTCCAATTTTTCCAAGTTTGTCCCAATTTTTCGCCATTTGACTGAATTCGAACTTTAACACCCCGGGAACCTGAAATAATGAAAATCAAGCGTAAAACTGCTCCAAAAGACACCAATAGACGAAATAATGCTAACTTTAAAGACCCGAAATATAGGTTAATTATAACCTAACAAAGTCCCCCAAACTAGATTCTTACTCGCCCCCGAGTAAGATAAAAAAAAATTAACTACTCTTCAGATAATCACTACACTGCTGACTCATGCTCTGTTTCCTTCCTTGCATAAACTAGAATTTTGTTCTTACTAACTCTAACAATTAACTCGGATGCTCAATTAATAACACTATGTACAACTGCAACAATCTACTCAAGTATGAAACATTGTTATAAAAGTTTTACTCTTACCATTAGTTCCACAACCCGATAACTCATAAGCTTGCATGCTTACCTTTCTCCACTAATGTTGACAGTATTCTTTGGAATCATTAGGTCTTTTCAAGGTCTAGGTAGTATGGCTTAGATATTCAGGGATAGGCAAAAGATAATTTTGGCTCAAGATATCATAAGCACACAAACAGAACCCACAAGCTTCTTACTTTTTTTCAATCCCCCATAGCGTTCCCACATCTACCAAGATTGAGAGAAGATATCTTTATTATTTTTCCCAACATCACTGAATTTTTTTTCAAACACATTCTTACTTTTTATTGTGTTTTTTTCTTTTTTTTTTTTTTCATCATTCATATTTCCTCATCATCTCAACTTTTTTCAGTGACATTGAATTACACATTTTTTCTTTTCTCAATCTTACAAGTTCTTCTCCCTCTAACTATTTTCTCACACTAAATATTTCTCTCCCCCAAACTAATTATTTAGCTTATGATATCATGCATATAATGGTGAAGAAAAATCAATAGTATGGTTAAAATTTTTCGGATCAATGGGTGAAAAACATAACAGGTTTAGGCTCAATAGGGTTAACTAGGGATAAACATTATTATGGTAGGCTTGAAAGGCTCAAACTATCCAACAAATGCCTAAATCATATTCCAATTGAACACTACCAAGGATTTCGCCTCAAAAGAATAAACATGCAAGTTCTAAGCTATCCTGTCAATCTTACCACAAACCATAGTAAAACAGTTATAACAGTTTTCCCAACTTGAGTATTTGCAGAAAGACACAGGTTCCTAAGCATCCAAACTAATCCAAAGAGTTAACAAAATCAAGCACACAGTTATTTTGCAGTTTCAGATCACATCACACTAATCAGCAGCATACAACTATCATCAAGCTTATTGCCATTCCTTAACTAAAACAAAAAAACTAAAAAAAACTAAAACAGAAAATTAAAATGCAGAATTTAAAGTGCAGAAATTTTAAAATTTTTTCCTTAAGCCTCTCCCCCCAAACTAAATATTACATTGTCCCCAATGTATACAGTAAAATGCAGAGAGAAGAAACTTACCTGAGACCCTTTCAGAAAGGGTTGGGTGGTGGCGGCTGGTCATAGGGATAGAACCGAGGAGGTTGTGCCAAGTAGTTCGGGTCATCAATCCCAATGTTCATTCTGTTGATGAGAGAGTTGAGTTGCTGAACTTGTCCCTCATCATAGATACTCCTTTGCACCATGTATTGTTGCATGTGGTTGTTCTGCTGAATTATGTAACTCAGCTGTGCATGAGTGTATTGTGTTGTAGGATCGATGGGCCCAGGCAATTGAAGTGTTTGCTCCTCTTCTTCTTCTTCAACACTAGGCTCACGTTGCCGCCTACGCCCTTGAGGTGCATCAGGTGGTGGCTGCCCATAGGGGTGTGGCTCTTTCAGCCTGTTGACAAAGGCGATGTCCATCTTACGAAGTGGCAACTCCGTGTTGTCAAACTCTAACTGGGGAACTTCATATGCCCCGCAGAGTTCTGTGATAACCCCTGCCAAACCGAAACCACCTCCCGTGGCTCCTTGCACGATTTGGTCAATGCTCTGCCGTATGACTTGTCCAATGTTAATGTTGTACCCTTTCATTATGGCGTACACATATTTAAGGCGATCCATTTGGACATCGGAAAAATGCTTGTTGGGCACTAACCGAGCACTCACAAAGTACAGCCATGTTTTTGCCACTAGGGTTAATCTCACACCGTACGGAATATTGGGCGACCCCTCGGTACCATCATTGTCATGGAACCTCAACCCGGGAAATCCCATGTCTCCGCGACATCCACCATGTCAAATTGCTCTTCTTCCTCAATAATTCGGAGGCGTTGTTCCTCCCTAGTGTAATGCGGGACGAGAGAACATCACATTGAATGCGTCGGCGATGGCGGGAACCTTCTTTCCACGAACCTTCACTTCCCCATTTCGACGGTCGGGCCAATTTGCAAGGAATTCACAGGCCATAGTAACATTAGCCCGACCCCGAGTATCCACAAAACTTCCCCACTTCATTCTTTCAATTTGCGCCCGATTGTCTCAAACCGAGGTTGGCGCCTCAATGGATTTTCGTGGAATTCAATACCCCTATCTTCAATATAGGCTCTATTCTTCAACCTTACGAAGCGATTGTGAGCCTCGATACTACCAAAGCGGGTTCTATCAAAACCCGTTGGTGGTGGGTTCGAAGACGAACCTTCTTCAACATTCCTTGTCCTCTTTGGTGCCATTTTTTTTCTCTTTTTTTTTTTCTTTTTTTTTTTTTTTTCTGAAACTTTTTTTTTTTTTTCTAAGAAAAATTGGGCAGCACCTCCCCTTAAATTTCCTCTATCCCAAAAATACAAAATTCACTCAATCAATGTTCCTAACCACTTAATACCACAATACAATAATAATAAACCCAATATTATCAATTTTTACCCCACACACAATTATATCACTCAAAACTTAAAATAATTAATCAAATTCTTAAAAGCATGAAGAAAGTGATACTTACAGCCCGAAAACGCTTAACTCCACCTCCATTGTTGAATGTCTTGAAAGCTTGAGTTTGAGGGTGACAACAATGGTGATTTTTTTGGTTTTGGGTATTCTTTGGTGTGGGTTTTGATGATATGTGTAGATTATTGAGTGAAATTGGGTTTTTGATTGGATTGGGTTTAAGAAATTTGAGAAAAGATGAAAAGATTGAAGTTTGAAGATGAAAAATTGAATTTTTGAGAGGAAAAGAGGGTAGGGTAAATTTGAGAGGATTTGAAATTTGAATTTGGTTTGTGTAGGGTTGAATGAGGGGGAAAGTGTGAATTTATAGAATTTTTCGTCAGCAAGTCGCGACCTGGCCACAGGCTAGTCGCGACTTGCTAATCGAGGAAAATTTGGCGTTTCTGGAAAATCAGCAAGTCGCGACTGAGGTCGCGACTTGAGAAATAGGTCGCGACTAGGCTTAATGCTAGTCGCGACCTCTGGGCTTCAGGTCGAAAAAAATAATTAATTTTTTTTTTTTCACGCTTTTCACGATTCAATTAAAAAGAGATAATGTCTGGTACTAAACTAAAAATTGAAAATACTAACAAAACAATCAAAACAAAATAAAACTTGGGCTGCCTCCCAGAAGCGCTGTGTTTATCGTCATGCAGCTAGACGCTGAGCCTTGGATTTCAAAGTGGCGCCAGGATCATGGCGGACTTGGCTTGGTCAAACTGACCTCCCAAGTTGATAATTTCAGAGTTTTGCACCAGAATAAGTTCCTTTTCAGAATTCCCACACACCAATCTTTTCCAACGTCGCCGAATCGTTCGAAATCGCTCTTTCGGCTTTGCTTTCTTCTTATCAGCTTTGGCAGAAGAACTCTTCACTATCTCAATCTTACAACAGGTAGGAATGTCGGTTGGGGCAAAAACATTAAAAATGACCTCTTCATCTTGCACTCGCAACTTTAACTCCCCCTTTTGAACATCTATTAATGCTCGGCCCGTGGCTAAGAATGGTCTTCCCAAAATAATGGGAATAGTTGAATCTTCTTCCATATCAAGAATTAGGAAATCAGCAGGGAAGATAAACTTACCAACCTTCACCAGTACATCTTCAATTATTCCACGAGGATGAGTCAACGAACGATCTGCCAGTTGTAAAGTCACTGTTGTAGGCTTTGCTTTTCCCAATCCTAGCCTTTTGAAGACAGACAATGGCATTAGATTAATGCTTGCTCCCAAGTCACAGAGAGCTTTGGTTTCCACCGAACCCCCTATAGAGCATGGAATATTGAAACTACCCGGATCTTTAAGCTTGGGTGGTAGTTTCTTTTGCAAAATGGCGCTACACTCCTCAGTTAATGCCACTGTTTCATAGTCCTCCAATTTCCTCTTCTTAGACAATACCTCCTTCATGAACTTCACATAACGGGGCATTTGTTCCAAGGCTTCAGCAAAAGGAATGTTGATGTGTAGTCTTTTGAAGACCTCTAGAAATTTTGTGAACTGCTTGTCTAGATTGGTCTTACGGAGTCTCTAAGGATAAGGTATCTTTTCATGATGCTCAATACTGATTGGTGGGGACTGTTGTGGTTGTGTTGAGCTATCAGTAGCCTTCTCTACTGTTGGTGTTGGGGTTGGCACTTGTTGATCTTTAATCTCCTTATTCACATCAATTGGTTGTGTCAATTCAGGCCCATCATACTTCTTACCGCTCCTCAGGGTAATTGAATTGCAGTTTTCCTTTGGATTAATTTCAGTTGTACTAGGCAAATTTCCTTGAGGACGGGTTGCTACCTGAGTTGCTAATTGGCCCATCTGAGTACGTGTGTCTTTAATGGAAGATCTAGTTTCAGTCATGAATTGTAGCAATAAATCCGTCTGCAAACCAGAATTTCCACCAGAGGGTTGTTGCTGATTAAACTGTTGATTCTGATTCTGGTTCTGATTTCGTTGCTGATAGAACCCACTGTTTCTTCGGTTGTTACCCTGGTTGAACCCATAATTGTTGTTGTTGTTCTGTGAATAGTTTCCAATGGCTTTAGCTTCATCCATTGGCAAATCATCCACATCAGCTTGGCATTCTGAAAAATGATGGCTTCCCCCACATAACTCACACACAACTTGGGCTTGTTTAGCTTGCCCTGCAATTATCTTTGTCAATGCCTCAACCTGTGCTGTCAACTTGGTGATGGCATCGACCTCTAACACACCAGCTACTTTCTTTGATTGACTCCTCTCAGTTGGCCACTGTTGATTGTTTAGAGCCATCTCCTCTAATAGATCATAAGCCTCATTAGCACTCTTCCTCATAAAGGCTCCTCCAGCTGCAGCATCTATTAAAGTTCTTGTATTTCCTACCAACCCATTGTAGAAGTTGTGGACCAGCATCCACTTCTCTATACCATGGTGAGGGCACTTTCTGATCAAATCTTTAAACCTCTCCCAAGCCTCATGGAGAGATTCATTATCTTGTTGGCAGAAGTTATTAATTTCTCCTCTCAGCTTTGCAGACTTGGCTGGAGGAAAGAACTTTGACAAGAATTTCGTTGCCAGATCATTCCAGGTGGCAATAGAGTTGGGTGGCAAGGAGTTTAGCCAACTCTTGGCTCGCTCTCTAAGAGAGAATGGGAACAGTCTCAGTCGAATAGCATCATCACTAACTCCATTAACTTTAAAGGTTTCACAAAGTTCCATGAAATTAGAGAGATGCGATTAGGATCTTCGAAGGGAGGCCACCAAACCGAACCGAAGGCGCACCATGCGGTATGGCGGGTTTGATCTCAAAGTTATTTGCATCCATCGCGGTGGCTCGATACATGACTGCACTCCCGTCAGAGTAGGGAGAATGTAATCTCTCAAGCTGCGGCCATTAGCTTGATCTTCTACTGCGCCACCATTGTTACCGTTATTGCCTCCATTGTTTGCAGCATTGGCAGCCATGATGTCTGAAGTTTCAGCAATTGCTGAAACTCCCTCTTGCCTCTTGTTCTTTCGGTTTCTCCTACAAGTTTTCTCGATTTCGGGATCAACTGGCAATATCACTGCTTGTCCTTGACGGCGCATACACTTATGATTCCTGAAATAAATCAAGAAAATATTGCAAGAAAAAGGTTAGAAAAATCAGCAAGAGAAAATATACCAAAGTAGAAGTTAGTATAATTTTGTGTAATATCAATCTTTAAACAATTCCCCGGCAACGGCGCCAAAAACTTGTTACGAAAATTCTGTTTATTACGCAAGTGTACGTATCAAGTAGTATCTCACGCAAGTGAGGTCGAACTACAGGGAATTGGATTGAGTACTACTAAATTATAATTATGATTCTATTTGGTAAAATAATAAGTTGCAATTTTAAAAGTAAATAACTCAGAAATTAAAGAGAAAATAAACGAAGATTAATCAAGATGAGAGATTAGGGAGGTGAATCCTGTTGATAAGTTACCTATGTTATTGCCTAATTGCTATCCTTATCTCAATGTGAAAGACAGATTATAAATTAACCTAACTCTTTTCAGATCTTTTAGGTTCTAAATAATATGTTCTCTAATTAACTTCTTAATTAGATCAACACAAAATCAGCATTAAGCAATAATCTATTGGTCACTAGGCTATGTAAATACTGTCGTTTTACATCAAAACCTAGACTATCCAAATTTTAGCATTCCTAATTCTCACTTTTCAGATTTCGAATTAGGATCATAGAGCATGTAAAAGGTGATCAAGCTTACACATGAAATTAAACACAAATAAAGATAGTATTCACACATAAGATGAAGGAATGGCAATTATTTATTAACTAGGCATAAACTTAAACAACAATCATCATCCTCCCTTATTGGGAAATTTAGTTCATAATAACTCTAAAAACATCCATGATTAATTCAGAATTAAAAACAAACATAAAGATGAATAAAAAGGGTAAAAGAAAGAAACTAGAAGGTGGTATCGCTCCGGGTCTTCAAGATAGCTTCCTCTCCACTTTGCCTCCACTATTAGGTCTGTTTTTGCTTGCCTTTGACCTTCAATGTCGTATTCCTTATATAGGGATAAGTGGTGAGCCTCCAATTGAGTGAAAAATCAAAATTAGGTCAAATCTGCGATTTCCGTACATAGTCGCGACTAGCATTTAAGCTGGTCGCGACTACAGGCAAAACTCGAAAAACCGAGTTTCTGCCAATCTTACGAAGTCGCGACCTGGGTCGCGACCAGGAAAAAGGGTCGCGACCAGGCTCATCAGAGGTCGCGACTACTGATGCTTCAGGAACCAAATTTTCCAATTTTTCCAAGTTTGTCCCAGTTTTTCGCCATTTGACTGAATTCGAACTTTAACACCCCGGGAACCTGAAATAATGAAAATCAAGCGTAAAACTGCTCCAAAAGACACCAATAGACGAAATAATCCTAACTTTAAAGACCCGAAATATAGGTTAATTATAACCTAACAATAATACGTGGATATAATATGAGTTATTTGTGTAATAAAAATATTTTCATGTTCTGCGACCTTGGAGACCCGATTGGAGGCTAAAAATGTCACAAAGGTTTTAGTTAGAAATATTGATGGGATTATTGAGATAAGTTGATTTTAGAAATACCAGGGTATTTTGGAGTACTTAGAGTTGACCGAATACCCTGGAAATATAGATTTCTTAGTGGCTAAGAAATAAAAAGATAACTATCAATAATAATTTTTTTTTATTATTATATATATAAACGTATACTTATCAGTATATATTTATGTAATATGTTTTAAAACTGAAACATAAACGTATGAACCTTCCTTTTACCGTTCCAATAAAACACTTATCCCCTCTATCAATTTTCTTTGATTTTCAACCCAAAACCTAACGATCTAAGCTCTGGTAGTAACGGGATAACAAATTTTTGAGGATAGAAAGCTTGAGGTATGGTTTGATTTTGTTTTAAGTTAAAAACGATTGGTTTTATATACTGACTTTGTGATTTAGAGTGGTTATGGAGATTCTGACTTCGTAGAATTGTTCTTTGGTAGCTATGGGACTAGTTTCAATGTTTACTTGTTGAATTTGAGATGATTTTGAGTTAGAAATCGAGTTTGAAACTTTTTAAAGCTTAGTTTGAACGTTAATGGAATTTTTCATTTAAGGGTTCGATTTTAATTTCTGCTCATAAGTATGATAATACTTATATAATATATGTGTCTTGTGAAGTTTGGAGTGACTTGGATAAGTTTTAGTAGTGTTTCAGTGAGTTTGGGAAATTTGGGATTTTCGAGTATCACCGTTTTTAGAAATTCTTAGGAGATCAGAAATTGTATTTTTGTCATAACTTTTTACTCAGTGTCTGTTTTGGATGTTCTATATATTGTTTCGAATTTTGTGACGAGCTCTACAATATGGTATATATTTTACAGCCAAAATATAAGTTTATTTCAGTGTATTTATAAGGCAGGGTTTGGTAGAAAATCCTATATTATCTTATGTAAATATTAAGCAGTGTTTTAGGATAAACACTTATTGGTTTACTGTTATTGTGACATAGGGCTGAGATCATCGGGGATAGTTCTCCACTTATGTTGGCCGACATGCATGAACCTGAATTAAAGGTAAGAAAAGTATATTGTATTGCATAGTACATTGTATTGTAATACAATTAGTATTGTTATGAATTGATTAATATTGAGTTATGGTTATTATTTTTATATAATGAAACGATTTATTGATTAAGTAATGATAATGTGATGATACCATGTAATGACCGCTTTAGTAATTTGGATTAGTAAAGGCAATTAGCACTAATGTCTGTTATTTTTATAATTATTTATGAATTTAATTATCTGTGGACCTCTTGTTAGAAATGGGCATTAGAGTTATAATTTCCCAATTTCAGAGATTTTATTAAACTTTAGGGGTATTATTTGACTTATATGTGAATTATGTTATTTTTGTAATTTTTGCTCGGCGACAACGGAAAATGCGATGGATGGCTAGTTTGATCACATGGGTAAGTTTAGAACCTTATTTCTTAGTGGGAAATATTTTAGAGAAAATAAAATACCAGGATTAAGCGGGGTTATGGAATTTGACCATTTTACCCCTAGTTTTGAGAAATACTTATGTTATAACCTAAAGTGTAATTTAGTAATTTTTTTAATAGTGGAGAGTGGTGGCAGCCCTAGGTGTTGACACCTAGCAAGTGAATATTCAGCCAAGGTTTAATTTAGTTAAACCATTATTTCATTTAGAAAGAAGTAAAGAAAATAAGAAAAACAAGCCAAAATCAAGAGAACCTCTCTTCCTCCTTCTCTCTTTCGAACCAGCCATAAACCAAGGAATTGGTTGCTGATTCTTGGTGTTTTCAGCAAATAATTTCAAGGGAAATCAAACCAAGGTAGGCCTTAGCATCTCTATCTCTTAGTTCTTGAATTTTAAGTTTCGGTTGAGTAGTGATTTTGCAAATTAGTGGCCGTTAGGGTTAGGTTGTTTGATAGTTCGAATTCTAGGGTTCATTTGAGTTGAATATAGCTTCTTGTAGCTGGTTTTGGTGTATGAGATTGGATTTATGCAAGTTTGAATTTAAAAACATTAGTTTAGGTTTTTAATGGCATATTGTGCTTCAGTGAGATTTTTTGTGAATTACTGGTTGGAAAATGTTGTTTATGCATTGTTTAGGTGCTCTGGAAAGTATAGATGCATTTGGATGAGTTTTGAGCAAGTTGGATCTTGTTTGAGGAAACCTGGTGCAAACCGGCTAGCCGATTTTGGCAGGATCCCCGAACAAGCTATTGGAAATTATTTTACCAGGATCTTAGATCTACTCACAAGTATGTTGATTAACACCCTAAATATGAACTTCTAAAACGATTATAAAATAAACACATATAAAGTATGAGAAATCTTACATTGGGTGAAATGGAATAAAATGTCTCCTTCCGTTCAGATCTCTAACCCTTGTATCCTTTCTGTCGCAGAGTATTATCAAGATCTGAACCTGGATCTCTTTCTCTCCTTTCTTTAGTGCTAAAACTCCTTCTTGTTGAATGTCTTTCTTCACGATCTTCCTCACTATGATTGAGGTGTCACTTGCTGTGTGTGGGCACTACTCTATCACTAAGAGGTTCGAAATTATTCAAGGAAGAAGAAGAGTATGAAGGTGGCGGCTAGGGTTTAGAAAGAGAAGGCTCAGGTTTTTCTCTGAAGAAAACAAGTTGTGAAGTGTAAAAACAAGTATGAAGGTGGCGGCTAGGGTTTAGAAAGAGAAGGCTCAGGTTTTTCTCTGAAGAAAACAAGAAGAGCATGTTTGGTATTGTTTTCTATTTTTTGTTTTCAAAAAATTGTTTTTAGAAATGAGAAAAAAAATAGTTTTTGAAGTTTTTAAAAACAAGTCATGTTTGGTTAGTATTTTTTAAAAACAATATTTACTAAAAGTGAATTGGTTTTTAAAACAGAAAACAACATTTTGTTGTTTTCAAAATTCTTATTTTTTGTAACTTTGTTTTTTGAAAACTCTTTTAAAAAAACAAGGCCAAACAAGCCAAATTGTTTTCAAAAAACAATTTTCTGTTTTTAAAAACAAAAAACAGTTTTTTAGTTATGTTGCCAAACATGCACTAAATTTCCTGAAGCCTTCACTATCTATTTGTAGCATTCCACATAGGGTTAGGTTTGAATTATTTGGCATTAAAATAATGACAATATTAGATGATAAAGCCTAAAAAAGTGGCCGGCCATGGCTATATGTATTTGGGCCTCACTTTTTGCAATTTTGCAGTTTTATCATTTCTGCATCTCATTTTCTCAAAAACGCCGATTTTCAAATTCAACCATTTAAATGCCAATTCTAACTATTTAATAACTATAAATAATTATTAAATAATATTGTCATTTATCATATTTATTAATTGAACCATACAAAGTATCTTAATTAACAAATATGCCCTAAAAACTCTTTCTTTACAATTTCGCCTTTACTTAGTGAAAAATTCACAATGAGACATAGTCTAATTTGAGAATTATAATTGATTAATCAAAACCAATTATTTAAGTCTTACAAGTAATATTATCTCAACTAGTGGGGGGACCATGGTCTATATAACCGAGCTTCCAATAAGCAGATCAAGAATTTACAGCCTAAATTCACTGACTTATTAATTCTTCGTTGATCCACTCATAGAACTTAGAATTGCACTCTCAATATATAGAACGATCTATATGTTCCACCATATAGACACGTCATTAGTTATCCATTGTTATAATCTTAATTTGATCAATGATCCTCTACATGAATGATCTACACTGTAAAGGGATTAGATTACCGTGAGACCCTACAATGTATTTTATCCTTAAAACACTTAACCTCGTATAAATGATATTTCAGCTATGTGAAATGAGTACTCCACCATTTATTTTCGTTTGGTCAAGCTCGAAGTAATTCATCCTTTACTTACTATTCGCCAGATAGAAGCTATAGATTCCATATTTATGTTAGCGCTCCCACTCAATTGCACTACCGTGTTCCCAAAATGTACGTATCACCCTGACTCAAAAGTA
Source organism: Cannabis sativa (assembly GCF_029168945.1). Taxonomy (NCBI): domain Eukaryota; kingdom Viridiplantae; phylum Streptophyta; class Magnoliopsida; order Rosales; family Cannabaceae; genus Cannabis; species Cannabis sativa. The sequence goes on along the minus strand of NC_083603.1, from coordinate 64,806,768 downwards.
GGCTTAACTAACAAATAAAAGAACACGAATAACACTCTTGAGATTGAGCCTAATCATATCAGGATTAAGATCATTTGATCTAGGATCAACTAGGCGATATTGACTTGAATAGATATTACGGTAAGTTTGATAAATCTATGTCAAAGTTCAATATCGGTCCCTTCCGATGCATACTCCATGCACCCAACCTGAGCTTTACTTTAACCAATGCTCTGGAAAGAACATAGCATTATACCAAATGCAAGTAAACTCTGTTGTAGATTATCATATCAGTAAAACCCTGCGTCTGATAAATCTAGGAATCTTTATTCACATAGTCATGTTTACTTTCCAATGTGTTGACAACACAATAAACAGGATCAAGTATGTGAAAAGGGTTTCAGATGAATTTATAAATCAAATAGACAAGCAATTGATAAGATGAACCAAAACATACACAAATGAATGAAAAAATACTTCTGTTTCTTTATTGATGTTGAATAAAATGGATTACATTGAAATGGAGTTTTATTTAGGGCATAAAACCCAACAAACTCCCACTTGCACTAATATAAAACTAATCAGTACATATCAATTAATCCTAAATTCTGACGGTGCTTTTCAAATTCATCCAAACCCTTATCACATTAATATTCTTATTTATTGTGTCGTCAACACAGTGGAAAGTAATAAAGATTATGTGATTAAACATACACTCCTAGATTTATCAGTACACTGGGTTTAACTGATATGATAATCTACAACATAGTTTACTTGCACCTTTGATAAGTGCTATGTCGTTTCCAGAACATCGGTTAAAGTAAAGCTTGGGTTGGATGCATGGAGTATGCATCGGAAGGGACCGATATTGAACTTTGAATAAATATGATAAATTTAACGTAATATCTACTCAATTCAATATCACCTAGTTGATCTTAGATTAAATGATCTTTATCCTGACATGGTTAGGTTCGATCTCAAGAGTATTATACATGTTCTTTGATTTGTTAGTTAAGCCTACTTTTTGGTCAGGGTGATACGTACATTTTGGGAACATGGTAGTGCAATTGAGTGGGAGCGCTAAATATAGATATGGAATCTATAGCTTAAATCTGGACATAGAAGTGAAATGATGATTTCCTTCGAGCTTGGATAAACAGAGATAAATGGTTGAGTACTCATTTCAGTGATTATGTTAGTTCACTGAAATATCATTTATAGGTGGCTAAGTGTTTTAAGGATAAAATACATTGAAGGGTGTAACGGTAAATTAATCCCTATACAATGTAGATCATCTATAGAGGATCATTGATTATTGGGATTATAACAATGGATAACTAATAGCGTATCTATATCATGGAACATATAGAGCGTTCAATATAACTCAGAGTGCAATTCCAAGTTCTATGGTGGATGCAACAAGGAATTAATAAGTCAGTGAATGTGAATTTACTTGGTAAATTCTGGGTCTGCTTATTGGAAGCTCAGATATATAAGCCCATGGTCCCCATACTAGTTGAGACAATACTACTTGTAAGACTCAATTAATTGATTTTGATTAATCAATTATAATTCTAAAATTAGACTATGTCTAACTTATGAATTTTCACTAAGTAAGGGTTTAATTATGAAGAAAAGAGATTCTAGGGTTTGTTTGTTAATTAAGAGACTTTGATAAGTCTAATTAATAAATATATTAATGATAATATTATTTAATAATTACTTTTTTAGTTATTAAATAATTAGAATTGACATTTAAGTGGTTAAATTGGAAAATTGGCATTTTTGAGAAAATAAGATGGAAAAATGAGAAAATGGCAAAATTGCAAAGTGGTGCCCAATAACAATCCATGGCCGGCCACACTATTGTAATTTATCATTTATTTTTCTATTATTTTAATGCTAATTAAATCTAACCTAACCCTAAGGTATTTCCTATAAATAGGTAGTGATGGCTAAAGGGAAAAGATGATGCTTCTCATTCATTTAGTAAAATTTTTGAGCCTCTCTTTCTATACCTAGGCGAAACCTCTCTCTCTTTCTTCCTCTCTTCAAAATTGAAAACTATAGTGAAAGAGTGAGTACCCACACACATTAAGTGGTACTCAATCATAGTGTGTAAGGCTGTGAAGAATTCAGTTTCAAGAAAAGGAGATTCAGACTCAGATCTTGGTGATACTCTTTTACAGAAAGGATACAAGGGTTAGAGATCTAAGTGGAAGGAGACATTATATTCCGCTACAAACTGTAAGGTTTCTGATACTTTATATGTGTTTATTTCATATCGTTTTAGAAGTTCATATTTAGGATGTTAATAACATATTTGTTAGTAAATCTAGATCCTGGTAAAATAATTCCAACAACTGGCCTCAGAGCCATGGTAATTGATTTACTTTCAAGAAATTTGGACTTAAAACGATTTATGTGTGATTTGGATGGTTTCATGTTGATCTGTGTGTTATTTGATGATTCATTGATGTTTGTGAAATATTTATGAAAAATAATTGAATTTTCGTTCTGGAATTATTTTTGTTGGATAGTTTGGAAAAAATTAAGCAATTCACTTTGTTACAAAACTTGATTTAGATTTCATTTGAATTAGTTATGAGTTTTTGATGTTTTGAAAAAAGATAGGGGTGGTGTCACCCCATACGCGCGTGAATTCGAGTGATCACTCGGTCACGCGCGCCTTAGACAAGAGGCTATCCGAGATTTCTCTGTCTGATGCCTCTTGTCTGAATTCCAGCCTCCGTGCGCGGACGAGGCTGCTTTCAGCCTCTCTGACCGAGTTTTCTCGTTCGTGCATCCCAAGAAGCGCGCGCGGATGGTATGCAATGCGTACTATCTGTACCGTTTACAATTTTTTCTTTTTTTTATTTTTTTCATGCTTTTTCATGGAATTAATTTCAAATTTTTTGTGTAGTTTTGTATTTAGATTTTTGTTTTTCATATTTCAAATCTAATTATCAGAATTAAATTAATTAGTAATTTTTAAATTAATTTAAGATATTAGTGAAATTTGAAGCGTGAAAATAGGTAAAAATCTAATTTTTTTTTTTGGCTTAATTAATTATCTTATTTTTAAAATTTAATTATTTTATGTTAGTTTTAAATTTAAGGTCAGATATTTAGATTTATTTATTTTTTAATAAAATGACCTTATTTGAAATTTAAAATAAGATTATTTTAATCATGATATTTTAAATAGAAATAGGATATTTTGCTAACTTTTAAATTTTGTTATTTTTTATTTTAAATTGTAAAATTAGAAAAATGATATTACATTATCATTTTATATTATTGAATATTTAATTTGAAAAATAACATGAAATTTGAAAAGTTGTTAGCATTTTTTATGAAAAAGATATTTAGGTTACTTGAAACCTAATTTTTCAAATTTATAGGTTTAATTTTAAATTTATTTATTTATTTTATTCCAAAAAAATTATTTATTTATTTATTTATTTATTTTTTGAAATTATTAAATTAAATTAATTAATTTAACATTAAATAATCACTCAAGGACACGGTCCATGAGTAGGACGAGGTCCATGAGTAGGACAAAGTCCGTGAGTAGAACGAGGTCAGCTTGAAATTATAACAAACCGGATCTGCAAGAATACTTGAACCAGAAAAAACCTAATCTTCGCCAAGAACTCGGTCCAAAGCAAGGGCATCCAATTCAATTGTGAATAGATGAGTTGGAGGATAAGTTCAGAAGATATCAAGTCGGGGAGCAAGGAAAACAATCTGGATATGACTCAGACGAGGAACTTGAGCCATACCATCCACATATCATGAATACTCCTTTTCCCCAAGGATTTAAAAACCCCCACGTCTCGTCATCTGACGGGACCACTGATCCGGTCTCGCATTTGAATAATTTCAATACTATAATGCGAGCTAGCAATGTTACCAACAATCTACGTTGTATTTTGTTTCCCACCTCACTAGTTGGAGTAGCAAGCAGCTGGTTCAATAAGTTTACTCATCATTCCATCACTTCCTAGGAACAGTTGTCTAAGGACTTCAAAAGGCAGTTCCAGGCCACAAGGGATAGGCGATCCGAAGCGTCCTCACTCACAACGATAAAGTAAAAGCCCGGCGAGACGCTTAAGGCATAGTTAAGTCGTTTTAGCACGGCTACTGTGAGAGTAAGGAATTTGGATGATAGTACCCAGCATACTGCCTTTCAGGCAGGGATCACTACTAATCTCTCCACTACTGAAGGCAAACTGTGGGACGACCTACAGGGCCGTGCGCTGAAAAATATCAAAGAGTTCAACGAGAGGGCTCAGGTGTTTGTTTGAAAGGAAGAAGCTCGAAAAGAGATGAACCTTTAAAAAACTAGCTCAAGAAGCAAACCCAGCATTATTTCAACAAGTACTATCTCGACAAAAGCTAATAACCCAGGGGCTTCTGGGTCAAAGAGGAAAGACGACTCTAAGGGTTCAGCTAAAGACAAAAAGAAACAAAAGAAGCACGACAAGTACATGCCGATTTACACCATTTACACCGAGCTTAATGAAACTCGAGAAAACATCTATCTCGCGCATGAGCACAAGGTTGCATTTAGTAAACCTGAGCCCATGACGCACGCGAGGCATAAAAGAGATCAAAGCAGATACTGCAAGTACCACAAAGACATCGGGCACACAACAGACGAGTGTCGTCAGTTGAAAGATGAGATAGAGAGTCTCATCGCGCGAGGCCACTTCAAACAATATATGAAAAGATAGGGCAAGGGACATAACCAGACCAATCTGCCCAAAAACCCAGGCAACCAAGGATTACAACCTCCTTTTGTTGAAGGAGAGGATATCATGATTATCTCGGGAGGGCCAGATATTGCAGGAGAGGGAAATAATGCCCAAAAGAGGTACGTGAAGGAAGTGAAGGACGAGCAGTCAGCCTTGGCTCCAGAACCTTCCAAGAAAGTAAAAATTGAGGAACCTTCGATTATATTTTCGGAGGAAGATGAAAAAGATGTGAGGTACCCTCATGTCGACCCATTAGTAATCACCATCCGGCTCTCTAACAAGAGGATAAAAAGGGTGTTGGTGGACAATGGAAGTTCAGTGAACATCCTTTACAGGGAAAGACTAAAGAAGATGGGGCTTGAAAAAGCTAAATTTAGACCTTGCATGGTAAATCTTTGTGGGTTTACTCGCGAAAATGTCTCCAGTCAAGGAATAATCGAGCTCGCATTAACTTTGGGCGAAGCACCTTTATCCACGACAATAATGCAAGACTTTTTGGTTTTCGACATGCCATCAGCTTACAATATACTGCTGGGTCGTCCAGTATTAATCGAACTAGGGGCAGTTAGTTCGATTAAGCACTTATCCCTGAAGTTTCAGACACCAGTGGGTGTGGGAGTAGTGTGAGGTGATCAAATGCTAGCTCGCAAATGCTATAGCACAGAAAAGCTGGTCACTAGCTAATGCCAGTCTTGACTGAAGAAAGCGAGAAGAACGATGAAGATCTTGATCCTCAGATTCAAGATGAAAGGAATTTATTGAAACCAATTAAAGAGTTGGAAGAGGTTGTTCTGGACCCAGGAAATCCCACAAAGTGTGTTTACATTGGGAAGAGCCTGGATGAACAATTAAATTGGAGATAAGATAGGGATTGACCCTAATTTCATCTTCCATCACTTAAATGTCGATCCAAACTACCCAGCAAAGAGACAAAAGAGGAGGCCCTTGGATTCCGAGAGACAACAGGCACTCAAACAGGAAATGGATAAGTTGTTGGTCAACAACTTTATACGCGAGGTGTTTTATCCCTCGTGGATAACCAATCCTGTTCTCGTCCCAAAACCCAATAGAACTTGGAGAACTTGTATTGATTTTTCTGATCTGAATAAGGCGTGCCCAAAGGATTGCTTTCCACTACCAAGGATTGACTAGTTGGTGGATGCAATTGCTGGGCATGAGCTTATGTCATTGATGGATGCATACTCTAGATATAACCAGATAAAATGCATGTCCCAAATCAAGAACACACAAGCTTCGTAACCAACATGGGACTTTATTGCTATAAGGTCATGCCATTTGGTTTTTAATTGAAGAACGCTGGGGCAACATAGCAGCGACTAGTGAATGAAATGTTCATGAATCAGATTGGGCGGAACATGGAGGTTTACGTCGATGATATGGTGGTGAAATCGATACTACAGACCTCTCAGAGTGCTTCAAAATATTAAGGAAGTACAATATGAAACTTAACCCGAAAAAGTGTTCCTTTGGAGTTTCCTCAGGAAAGTTTCTGGAATTCACAGTCAACGCGAGGGGAATTGAAGCAAATCTTGAGAAAATTAAGGCTTTGATAGATATGCCATCACCAACCAAGCCCAAGGAAGTCCAGGCCTTAACAGGAAGGATGGCTGCACTTAACAGATTCATTTCGAAGTCAACTGATAAGTGTCTACCATTTTTCATGTACTGCGAGGCAACAAGAAATTTGAATGGACAAAGGAATGTGAGGAAGCCTTTCAGAGCATTAAAAGGCATTTGGCAACACCTCTGGTTTTGGCGAAACTAGTAACTGAAGATGCATTACTACTCTATCTAGCTGTCTCGGAAGACGTGATTAGTGCAACAATAGTGCAAGAAGAGGGAAAGCACCAGCAACATATTTATTATGTCAGTAAAAGGTTACTCGAGGCAGAATCAAGGTATCCCCCTCTTGAAAAACTTGTCTTATGCCTAATCCACGCATCTCACCAGTTATGGCCTTACTTCCAGGCACATCCAATTAAAGTGTTAACTGATCAACCCTTGAGACAAGTTTTATCAAAACTAGATGCATCTGGAAGACTGATAAAATGGTCGATTGAACGGGGCAGTTTGACATAACTTATCACCCTCAGACATCCACCGCGGGCCAAGCTTTGGCAGATTTCCTAATAGAAGGAATAACTCCAGAGGAAAATCCTCTTGTTCAGTGAGACGCGGACACTTGGAGGTTATTCGTGGATGGTGCATCCAACGAGCAGGGCTCGGGTGTAGGGGTAATATTAATTTTGCCAAAAGGCTTTAAGTTTCATTATGCTCTGAGATTTCAATTTGATGCATCGAACAACTAGAGTTAATATGAAGCCTTGATCGCTGGTTTGAAGATAGCAGAAGCATTGAAGGTCAAGAATCTCATATGTCATAGTGATTCATAATTGATCGTAAATTAGGTTCTCGGGGAATACCAGGCTAAGGGCCTAAAAATGGCTAAGTCTCTAGAGAGAGTTCGGAAGAACTTGGAAAGGTTTGATTATTTTAAAATTGAGTAAATCCTAAGAAAACAAAACTCTAATGCTGATGCCTTTGCAAAATTAGCCTTGTAGAACGACTTGGATGAACTAAACTTGGTTCCAGTGGAAATGCTAAATGAGCCAAGTATATGTGAAGAGGAAGACATCGAGATGATAAATAGCTCATCCACATGGATTATTCCTATAATCAACTATTGACTCGGCGGACAACTTCCAACTGACAAAAACGAGGCACGAAAACTCTTGAATTCAGTGCCTCGCTACATAATAGTTGAAAGCAAATTGTATAGGAGAGGTTATTCAATGCCTCTACTTCGGTGTGTTCTTCCTACAGAAGCAAATGAGATCATCAGAGAAATTCATGAAGGCTTTTGTGGGGACCATCCAGGTTGGCAAAGTCTATAAAAAAGAATCATTAGACAAGGATATTACTGGCCAACTATCAACAAGGACACCCATGAGTTTGTCATAAAGTGTGATAAGTGTCAGAGATTCTCACATATACCTTGAGTACCACCGACAAAATTGAGGATGTTGACATCGCCTTACCCATTTGCTATATGGGGATTGATCTAATTGGAGCACTTCCCACAGGGCGAGGGGGAGCCAAGCACGCAGTGGTAGCAGTTGACTTCTTCACTAAATAGATCGAGGTTGAACCTCTTGTCTCCATAACCTGCAAGAAAGTCCTCGATTTTTTTGTCAAAAACATTGTCTACAGGTTTGGAATTCCAATGAAGATAGTATCCAATAACGAAACTCAGTTCGATGGTGACTTATTTACTAAGTTCTGCGAGAGGAACAAAATAATTAAGAGCTTCTCGTCAGTATCTAGGCCTCAGGCGAATGGACAAGTGGAAGTTGTTAACAAAACCTTAAAGGATACTATCAAGAAGAAGTTAGATGCTGCCAAAGGTAGATGGTTCAACGAATTACCTCAAGTACTTTGGGCTCATAGAACAACTGAGAAGACAGCAACGGGACATACTCCATTCTCGCTAGCATTTGGCTCAGAACCAATGTTACCTGTAGAAGTAAATATCTCAACTCATAGACAAGAGTTTTATAATCAAGAAGAAAACCAAGAACTCTTAAAACTGTCCTTGGATCTACTTGATGAAAATTGTACTGAGTCGTAGATTACTAATGCAACGTACCAACATCGAGTAACAAGATACTTCAACAAAAGGGTCAAAAAGAGGCTATTCAATGTTGGAGACTTGGTCCTAAGGTGAGTATTTGCAAATACGAGAGATGCATCTGTAGGAGTATTCAACCCGAACTGGGAGGGTCCTTATGTGATTGAAATGATAGTAGGAACTGAGGTTTACAAATTGGCTCGGCTGAATGGCTCACTAATAAAAAACTACTGGAACGTGGAACATTTGTGACACTACTATGAGTAAATTAATGATTGTAACTCACATTTTTGATGTAATATTTTGAACTTTAGTTATGAATAAAGTTAATCATTTCTTTTTTCAAGTAATTATAAAGTGTCACTCTTTAAAATTACTTGAGGGGCTTATGTGTATGATTGATCGGAATTTATCTAGAAATACATGATACAACCCACTACTTTAAACGAGACATTAAGGTGTCTTGAAATAAGTACTTAAACCTAGTGTATGAGTAGATGATTAAACTATTCATATAAACAATCAAAAATCTACAAAGTGATTAATCATTAAAAGTATATTCAAGTTTGCTTGAAATAGACTATAACTGTTATTGCAAGGCAGAATTGATAACAGCTCGCAGATCAAAAGCATGGCAGATAACAAACTGCTCGCACACATAGTAGATAATTAACTACTTAAATAATATCAAAGGGATATACGAGCAATGGAAATTCCTAAAGTACCTTGTATTTGATCAAAATATGATTGTTCAAATTGTGAATGAAAACGCAAGGAAACAAGTATATATTAAACTACGAGGCATTTAATAAATTTGTCTTTACAAAAGGTCACAAGGGGCAAACTATTGTCTCGGTCTTACGGCCATTTTACTAACAAAAAAATATACTTAATGTTGTTGAAGGAATTTTAACAACACCAAAATAAAAATATAATAATTATATAAAGGGGAGTTTATGCGAGTACTCAACCTAGAATGGCAAGTATTCAAATTAAGGACACAAAATACTTAATAAAAGTTGGAAATACAAAGAACACAAGAGAGTATAGTGGTTCAGTCAGATCACGGTCTGCTTACTCCACTGCTGCAAGGATTTCTGTCTCGTTTCCATTTCACGTTGGATCACTCCTTTATATACAAAGCAAGTGTCCTTTGATTGACACAAAGATTGAATTTATTATCAATCTATTTGTACATTGAATTACAATAATTAAACTAAAAAATGTAAACATAATAAATGAAGAATAGCTTTCAGCTTAATTCACTAAATACAACAACGTATGCGACTTCTATAGTGCGAGTTGGTGTTCACATTCTTGCATAAGTTCCCATGCTTAAGATGCATTCGAGACTAGTCGAGTCTAGGATGTATGCGTCCTATTGAAGTCGCTTCTACGGACATCTTGTAATGAGTTGATAAACTAAGACATGCGAGTCTGTACCGGTTTATCAAGGCTGTTGGGTCAACTGGACCAGCTCGCATAGCAAAGAATCGATCTTTATGTTTCGCATGAGGATCACGGGGATACTCGCATATATCCTAGTACATGCGAGTCTTAAAATGTTCATTGGTCCTACATTATGTGAGCCATACGAATGAGACTAGACTCGGTCATGGTCGCATCATCTCGTTGAATCTGGTTCAGGCGAGGTTCATATTCCAGGGGTCTCTCATTGACACCTCAACTCTCCTCGAGGAGAGTGAATACACATGTCTTTTTAATAGGAGTCCGGTCTCGAGTTTCTAGGTGAGAAAATCTCACTATAACATAGGCCCCTAGTTTCGCGACTGACAAATGACGTCATGAGGGAAACTATAAGCGAGAGGCAGGCAAAGAGATGTCACGAGATGGTGACCTTTGGTTGTCCCATCGAGAGTTTTAAAATGACGGCTGTAATTATTACATTTAATCCATTTGGGGTGCTACATCACAAAACTCTTCGGAATTCGTGTAGTCGTGCTCACGGATAGTCGTTAGATGGGAAGACCTTAGGCATTCCTTCTGCCACGTGTCATAATCCCAATTAATGAGGGATAATGGTATTTAAGCCCCCTGATACGAACCGATTCCACATCTTTCCCTCTCATTTATGCTCTTCTCTTCCTATTTGCTCTGAACTTTTGAAATTTTGAACCCTTTCCAGATTTCTTCCCCTTTTCCTCTAGAAACTCAATCCTCACTAGTTTCAGAGACTAACGGATTTGATCAAAGAGAAATCGAGAATCTCAAGGTTAGTTCAAAACTATTTGCAATTTTTTTTTATTCTATGTTTTAGGGGGTAGAAGATGCATGATATAATAGGGAATATGCATAGAGCCTTATTTTTCTACTTAAAACTGGGTAGTTTTCTAGAGAAAATAGGCCTGAAATTTGCATAATTGCGATTTTTAGGAAGAACACCTCGAGTATTCGCGTCTTTCTTGTTTACCATCTTAAATACTCGCTAGTATTAAGATGATCATCTCGAATACTCGCATTTATATTTTTAGAAAATCTGGGGATTTAGCCACCCCAACCCTTGTTTAGAACTTAGGGTTTATTATTGCCTTATGTTTCATACATGTTTTTTGTTGGGAATACTGGTTAGGTCCTTCAAATGGTGGGTGTGTTTCCGTAACTTTATGTTCATGCGTGTGTTCGCATGTTCCTTAAGTCAATGCGACACACCCAACCATTTGCGACATACAGCCAGCTTTCTCTATTCTTGCCTTTTTCTTTTCATCGCATGTTAAGACTAGCTGGCTTTCTCAAAACAGTGAGGATTTTCCATTGACCCAATGCTCATGCAAGAAATGCATGCCCCTTGGGACACTGGAGACTCCTCAGCTGTTTCTTGAGGTACACTGTTAGTTGTACATGTGCGATGTGGTTTTTAGTCACGTGTTGTAATTGACCAGATTTCTTGAAATGGTGGGTGTTTCCCATTAACTCTATGGTCATGCTCAAACGCGTGCCCCTTGAGTCATTGGGAAACACCCAGCCATTTTTTGAGACACTCTGTTGGTTGCACATATGCGACTTGTACTCTGAGAGGATTGCCTAAGTTCTCGAAATGGTGGGTGTGCCCCAGTACCTTAATTTTCATGTAACGACATGATCATTAGGTTACTGGGATACCCCAAGCCATTTCTTGAGATGCCAGGTCAATCCTTTATACTTTGAGTAGTGTTTTTTATGCGGGTGAGGTCACTTATGTTGTTTTCGCACTTTCACCACGCTGAAAAGATCTTCTATCTTTGAGATGAACGACCTATTAGACAGCCAAATGCTTGACTCAGGAGGTGGGGCTTTCGCTAACGAGCAAGATAGAAGCAACAACTTCATACCAGCCTCAATTTTTGAGGAGGAGGTACCTGTTGCTGAAGCTGGGACTTTGGGTCTACTGTCTTTTAATGACATAGAAAGGATGGTTCAGGAACTCACCAAACCAGGGACAATCGATATTCGTGACAGTGAATCCACGGTGTCCGCCTGAGAACATCTTGTTCATTCGAGGCATGCCCTCGACATCGAAGTCGAGGAGATGGGGGAAGATTGGGAGGTTCCTGATCGTGAGTCAGGGGAAGAAGAGAATGCCGAGGGAAGTGAGACAGATTCATTTGACAACACCTAAGTGAACGAACCCTTCTCATGCGAGGACCTAGTCTCGTGAGTTACCAAATCAGACCTAAATGTTGGAATTATTTTACCAGGATCTATTTACTATCATGTATGTTGATTAACATCCTAATATGAATTCTAAAACAATGAAAATAAACACATATAACGTTAGAAAACCTTACAGTGGGTGCAGCGGAATATTATGAGTCCTTCCGTTCAGATCTCTAGCCCTTGATTCCTTTCTGTAGCAGAGCATCACCAAGATCTGAACCTGGATCTTCTTTTCTCCTTCTTTGATGCAGAATTTCCATAGTCTTACATACTATGATTGAGGTACCACTTGATGTGTGTGGGCACTACTCATCTCACAAGGATTTCGACATTTTCTCTCTTTTTCTCTCTTAATTTCGTGGTCTTAAGCTTACAAGAGAAGAGAGCAAGGGTTGCTTTATATAGGGAAAAGGGAGAGCACAACTTTCCAAATAAACAGTTTCCTCTTTTACTGTGTAATTGATTAACTGCCTTATTTAGTGTGATCCACCACTTTCCTATTATTGGTAGGCTTTGATTAGCAATTACATGGCAATTAAAATTAAAAATAATAATTGGGAAACAAGCAAAGGGAGTGGCCGACCTTGGAGTTTCATGGGCCTCACTTGGATTTTGCAGTTTCCTCAATTTTATTTCTATTTCTCCAAAAATGCCATTTTTCCAATTCTAATCATTTAAATGCCAAAACTAATTATTTCATAAGTAAAATAGATTATTAAATAATATTGTCATTTAAAATAATTATTAATTAGACATGCAAAGTCTCTCAATTAATAGTTAAACCTAGAAACCCTTTTATTTACGATTTCATCATTACTTAGTGAGAATTCATAAAGTAGACATAGTCTAACTTTTAGAATTATAATTGATTAATTACAATCAATTAACTGAGTCTTACAAGCGAAATGGTCTCAACTAGTATGGGGACCATGGGTCTATATAACCGAGCTTCCAATAAGTCGAACCGAATTTACCAAGTAAATTCCCTAACTTATTAATTCCTCATTGAATCCACACTTAGAACTTGGAATTGCACTCTCAGTCATATAGAACGCTCTATATGTTCCATGATATAGACACGTCATTAGTTATCCATTGTTATAACCCTAATGTGATCAATGATCCTCTATATAGATGATCTACATTGAAAAGGCAATACTGTTACCGCTACACCTTCAATGTATTTTATCCTTAAAACACTTAACCCTGTATAAATGATATTTCAGCTAAGTGAAATGAGATCTCCACCATTTATTTTCGTTTGGTTAAGCTCAAAGGAAATCATCCTTTACTTTCTATTTGCCAAATAGAAGCTATAGATTCCATATTTATGTTAGCGCTCCCACTCAATTGCATTACCGTGTTCCCAAAATGTACGTATCACCCTGACCCAAAAGTAGGCTTAACTAACAAATCAAAGAACACGAGTAACACTCTTGAGATTGAACCTAACCATATCAGGATTAAGATCATTTGATCTAGGATCAACAGGTGATATTGAATTGAATAGATATTACGGTAAATTTTAATATATCTAATCAAAGTTCAATATCGGTCCCTTCCGATGTATA